>NC_136906.1:73731505-73894270 GCF_949606895.1 Notothenia rossii | reverse complement strand
AGAAAACATGTTTTGAATATCATGCCATTCAAATTTAAAATTTAAATTTTAAGAAATTGTATTTTTTGTATTACTACCCCAAGCTTCAATAAGTGGGTCAAAAATGACCCGCATGCATTTTCTATGGAATTTCTTTTTTTTTCAAAATGTAAAAAAAAAAAAAAGAATTCTAAATAGTGAAAAATGAAAAATAAAATATTTATAGTGTGAACCAAAATATAATACTAAATATTATACAAGTGATTTTTCTTAACCAAAAGGACAAAAATGGCATAAAAACACATATTATTCTAATACGGGTCCTTTTTTACCCACTTATTGAAGAGTGTAGGGTCCAGTCCCTCTAAGGGCATCTAAGGGTTAAAAAATGATGATGATGATGATGTTGGTATTTTAGATGACAGAGAACTAAACATACGCCAGATATGCAGAGAGAAGGATACTGATGTGTGTTAAACAAATGGATGGATGAATAAAATCTAAATCTGAATGGTCACTTAACATGGATAATTTAGTCATGGCACCAAAAACCTGAAAACAGCACCTAAGAAAAAATATCTTTCTTAAAAGATTAGCACTTCTACGTGACACGGAGCTGTTTCTTGAATGATTAAATGATTAATTGTTAAGCTAGGAAGCACAACGGTTGTTGTTTGATTTTCAATGTCACAGGTGTTAAAGATAATGGCTGCTTCCTATGTCTGTCAAAATCTTTAAAAAGTAACTTTGCAGAGCCCTGCTTTTCCTTTTGTAGCTGAATACGTCTAGTCGGGACAAAAACAACAACTACGGAAACAGGTCGCCTATATGGAGCGCTTCTAATGCTAAAGCCGGAGGATAGAAAACCAAACATGACACTACAAATAGGGAAGGTAAACAGTTCAATGAAAGTCTGCGTGACAGACATTTTAACATCTGTTTTGTCCAACGGATTTAGTAAACAAAGGATTTCTCCCTCTGAGACCAAACACACTGAGAGGTTCTCAGCGGCAGAAACACGCCTCACATAAGCCTTTAGACTGAAGACATTAAACTCCCGAACATGTACACATAAACTCAAATGTCCCACTGAAACTCCACACACTAATAACATGAAGTAACATGACAGTCAGGATGTGCCTCCAGCTGGCAAACACCTCACATTTGAATGGAGGGGTGCCGTTTGCACGTATGTTGAAAAAAGAAACAGCTATACTACAACAGTGTAGATAGATAGCTTTGTGTTTGTCAAAGACAGGGCAGGTGTCCTGGGTCTAAAGTACCAGAGAGGCAATAACTTGTTTAGAAGAATGGCCTAATTCAGGATAAAATTGTTTTACTGGGACAGTATGCTTGTAAAAGTATATTGTCCTGTAAAATGTAGTGGAAGTATGAAATAGCATCATTAAAGAAAAAAGTAGGCTATTTTGAAGTAGGCTACCTCAAAATTGTACTTGCTCGAGTAAATATACTTAGTTGAAAACCAGCACCAAAAATTTGTTATGGAGACTTAACATTGATAGAGTATTTTATATGACTTTTTTTGCATTTCATACTCTTTTGTGTGACCATACCCTACTAAGTGTAACATATATGTCAATCGGTTTGAACTTGATCAATTGCCATACATCACTTAACTCCAACCTCAATGGGGAAACATATTCTACAATAAACCTAGAAATCTATAGCAATTACGATTGGACAGTTATACAAAGTGTCAATTGATTGTCAGAAAATGCATCACAAAGTCTAGATTTTTTTCAACATCTAATTAACATTTGTAAATACCAGGATGACTTATCACATGTATAAAAAAAGAAGCATTAGTCATTTGTTGAATGCATCAAATACATGACCTTAAATTCTGTTTACTGAAAGTGGCCTTACAGTAAGTGGCGTGAATCAGTCCGGACTAAACAAACTAACCAACACGTACACAAACAGTGCGTGACCTTCACATGGTTCGCATCCTGTTTCCCACCAACTGATCTCTTTAACCAAACTATGATTCATCTTAACCAAGTACCAACCTAGCCAAACATGATCATAAAACATACATTAATGAATGAACACTTTGTGGAGGTCTTATATGCCACCTCATTAAATAATGATGTCTTCCTGGAGTGTCAGATTCAAAGATGGCCATATTTGGATTTTGTAAGGCAAGGCAAGTTTATTTATATATCACCTTTCAACACAATGCAATTCAAAGTGCTTTACAAAAATGAAAGACATTAAGAAACATATTATGAAATTGCATTTAAAAACACCCATTTAAAAGCAAAGATAATAAATCATGAATATCAAACATGAATTAACGTGATAGTGCAGTGTGAGATACACACATCTGAAATGTTTAGGTCTGACTCTCAATCGTTACAAACTTTTTAGCAGAAATTGTTTTCTATGACCTCACTTTCTTTCTACTTTCTTTGTTAACTTAGCCTTTCGTTATTTCAAGTGTTTCATGCTAAACGAACCCCCCTTTAGAACATTCTAATCTGACCCCATGGTACCTTTTAGTTATCGGCGAAACTATTCCTCTTTTTTTAAATGCACATTTACCTTTTTTGGTGTCCTCCCAGGGTCTTGAAACCAAAACGGCACACGTAGGGGACTTTAACCACCTTGTAAGGAAAATCCGTGTGTTGTTGACTTTGAAGCATTTGTGGCAGTGACTGCTGGGACTCTTTTGTCCCACAATGAGCGGCTCCTGAGAGAGCAGGTGGTCACAGGCTTCATTGAGCTGTCAGTTGTTCACCCATGCACTAAATAGTTTCTAAAAAGATGTTTTCTCACTGAGAGGTTCTTAACCTGGTGGCCATGACACTCAGGGAGGTCACATAGGGGTCATAGGAGAGGTGGTGAAAAGTTGTGTTCAGAGAATGACCAGAACTAAGTGGCAAACAGTGGGGTGAAATGAATTAATATGGAATTATTTCTCTGTATCGAAGGAAACAGAAAGATGATGGTTGAAATGAAGTGATGAAGTCATGGACTCAGAATCATATAGGTGGAAATCACCCACACAGGGTTAAATGCAACACTATCTGCTGTTCTACTTGCATGTATTTAATTAGGTAATATGCATAAATCTTGAGTACAATTTGCCCTTTTCAATGCAAATTAGCTTATGCAAAAAAACATTAATAGCTACACAGTTACAAAGAAATTAGTATCATCATATGAGCTGCTACAATCCATTCTTTGTGAATTTGCAACTTAAAATCCTTTTCAAAATGAAAGATGAGGAAGCAACAACGCCGCTCTCAAATGGAAAAGAACATTTTAAATGACAGAAAACGTTATTTTGGGGGAAAAGGGTAAGAAGTGTTGGTCATACGGGTCCCTGAGAATCACATGCTTTTTATTCTGTAATATAATATTATTCTTTTTAAGTGAACCCAGTCATCCAGGGTTGGCAGGGTTCACTACAAACTGTACTGTAGGGGCATAACAAAGGTGTGGTGCAGGTCGTTTAGTTAAATCATTACACCTGATGTAAACACCCTGAGGATGCAGAAATAGTGCCCGTACCTGCAGGAAGTTCACGCCTGTTCTCCGTGACTTTTGGTAAATGAGACACTCATCTAATTGTGTGTTGCCTGATTTTGGCTGTACAGGTTTGGACTGATCCCTGCCTTTCGTCCGTGCCTTGTGACTCGGTTTCAACTCTTTTTTAAATTGCTCTCTGTGGGAACAAGCTTCAAGGACATAGAAACAGTTACATCATTCCAAATTGTCCAGGAAAAGTTGTTCCCTAAACAAAACCATGTTAGATTCTGAACGTGACAGGCCTTTTAAACAGAGTCCATCAGATTCAGCTATGTGAAAACATCCTTGGTGAGATCAGATTTGCTTTCACTGATGACGCAGGACAAGGAGGGCTATTGTGGAGCTTCTTGTTGTGTTGAGTGATCTGAGAGCCAATCAGAGTGACTCCTGTCCAGCTCTTAGACAGATTAACAGACAGGCATATGGAACAAGGCTCCCAGGATATTTATGTACGCTAAGAAGGTATTTCAGGAATGTGGACGTGGCAGATGACCTCTCTATATCTCCAAATAAGGCCGGCCAACAGTTGTTTATTGCCAGGTCACCATAGTTTGTGTTTGTTTACCGGAAGAATGTGTGTGGAGCCGCAAAGGATGACCACTGTTTGAAATTCCCCCAAAAATGATGTCTATGGGGACAATGATATTGTGTTTTTAAAGTGCTGCACATGAGCAGTTGTGTGTGTGTGTGTTTGAGTGATGAATGATATGCTTAAGAAGAGGATATGTGAATTTCTATTAGATGTAATAAATATCTTATTTGCTGTTGATGCCTCAGCAAACAAGTGTAAAGAAATAGCATAGCATAGCTGTATGTCTCGTTTAAACAAATAGGAGAATTCAAGATGTGATTTTGCTTAACTAGCCATCATCAGTCTATAGCTGCGTCTCAATTAAAAACTCGCATCCCGGAAGGCTTCATTTGAAGACTCAATGCACCACAGCAGAGCGACAAGGAGGTCCAAATTGAAGGCTGATTTAAATGGGGCCTTCATTTTCCAAAATTGCAGGATCCAATGGCCTATATCGTAGACCAATCGAATATTTACTGAGCCCTGAGAATAACCCTTTTAAATCTCAATTTTCTCTCAGAATTTTAAGAAATTTGATTGTTTTGAGCAATTTTTGACTTTTTCTTTTGATCCTTACTACTTACTGATATTTTCAGCCCACAAAGATTTAATGAGTTTTATATTGTTTAGTCGAGTTGGAATGAGGTCAATAAAGTGGGATGACAGAGACCGGATAAAAAATGTTTAACATATCGCCCAACCCTATCCTCATTAGACCATCTTTCAAAAGATGTGACCCATGATTTGAGACAGAATATCGTGTAAATCTAAGCAATGGGATAAAACACAAATCAAACCTCAAACTACTAATAAATTAGCAATGAGTGGAATCAATTATCGTTGTGGATTCACAACATGTCCAAAAGTAAATTAATTGTGTATAATGAAGTAAAATTACAAGCAGACTGATTAACAAGTTCAAATTCCCACACTGCTGCCAGTCTAAACCTCCTGTTGTTAGGATCTTTTTTTAGCCTCAAACAGCTGGTTACCAGCTGCGTCATTGCTAATGGTCAGGACATACCTGTTTTAATTTTCCGAACTTGTGGAAAACATTTCATTGGAATTAAATACAATCGGCAGTTACGCTCTCAGCAGCAATTATATCAGACAATTCAGAACACCCAAATGTCTTTTTTCTCCGAGCCGCCGAGTTCAGGAATGCAAATGACATTGTCCATGGACGCCCATGAAAATAAGCTGGCACA
Organism: Notothenia rossii; assembly: GCF_949606895.1. Lineage (NCBI taxonomy): Eukaryota > Metazoa > Chordata > Actinopteri > Perciformes > Nototheniidae > Notothenia > Notothenia rossii. Next base: position 73,888,957 of record NC_136906.1, on the reverse strand, counting down.
CCGTGACCTCCTGATAGGCCGAAGATGGAACTGGATCCAGTGTACATTCCTAGACACTATTAGATATTTAGACATCACTGAGTGGCTGAGCCTGTGGCAAACAATGTCTTTCCCCCGCTAATGGTCTTAGCTCAGTCCCAGTAATGTCACGGGTGAACACTCCAATGAGTAGTTTATTAGAAGACAGGGGGAGCAGGGGGGGGGAGACGCTCAGGTGGTCATCTGTGGGTCTGCATCACCGTAAAATAGATTTTGAGCTCAGAGAATGCATCAGATCTAATTGGACCGAAAGTGCAAACGGTCACTTCATTGTTCGAGATTAAATAGCATAACGTACCGAAAAGGTGACATACATTATCCTTACCTAGCATTAGGGAGCTATTCTTTCTGAATAGACCAACGTTTCTTTGCTGACAAGGGAGTGTGTATGGCCATAATTTAACCATTGAAGCTCTGTTTTTGTGTGCTTTGTGCTGGATAATCGCCGTAAAGAAGCAGCAGGGTGGAGCTGTGTGTGTGTGTGTGTGTGTGTGTGTGTGTGTGTGTGTGTGTGTGTGTGTGTGTGTGTGTGTGTGTGTGTGTGTGTGTGTGTGTGTGTTTGGAGAAACAACTGCAGTAATCTGTCTCCCATGAGTGTGTGACCTCAGGCAGGGTCTCACTCAGCTGAGCGACAAACACTTCAGCACCTGAGTACAGAGTGTTATGTCTAGGGTCAGTAGCGGTGAAAAAACCCACTAAATCTAATTAGTTATCAATATATCAGCTGATTACATTACATTACATTCAGCTGACGCTATTAACCAAAGCGACTTACAATAAGTACATTCGACCACATTACATTGCATTTAGCTGACTTTTTTGACCAGGAAGAAAACAGAATCATATAAGTACATCAGGTTTCATAGAGCCAAACATTTCAAGTGTTACTCAACTGGCTAGAGATAAGCCAGCCCTTACTCATTACTGGTCATAGAAATTTAAAAAATGCCCAATGAGCTACAATTTCCGACAACGAACTCAATAACCAAAGACACAACGTTATAAAATACCGAAAAAGCAGCGTACGTGAAGCCACATACAATCATAAATATTGTCCAGACCCACACAAGTGGATGCTTATAAGTAATATAAAGGGAAAGTCCAAGTCAAACATAGCACATAAGTGATTTCAAGTCTCTTTTAAAGACAATAAAGCATCAGATTATAAGGGATTCACGTTCGTCAGTAACGGTGTTAATCTACTCTTCAAATATCTTAAAATTGCATTGCTTGCCAGAGGAAGAGTGCAAAAGCCAAATAAATCTAATTTACAATTATAAAACCGCAGGAAAAAAGGAAGATTTGAGACGCTGTTTACATGTTTGGTAAAGAAGTCCCCCTGAAACTGAAAAATGCTCCCTCTACCAATAAAATCTCACAACAAAGTCAACTGTGAACATCATGGATCTGTTCTCTCTGAGGATGCAGTTCCAAGTTTCTGCAGAGCTGACATCATTCTGTAAATATGAGCTGTTGACTGGGGATGATTCTCAATGTCATCATCTTGGCGTAATTGGGAGTAGGGCGTGGGAATAACTCAGGCTGCGATCTCTTTCTGCAGATTATATTACACAAACGGGCAATATTACAGTCCAAGAAGAAAAATGTATACCTCCAATTTACTGAAACTTGATGTTCTTGTGAGTTTTAATCCGACAAAAAGCTGTAACATCATAGTTGAGAACAGCCAGGTTAGGCCAATGACTCATCACTGTGTGTTTACTGTATTAACTAGACCCTCCAGAAAAACGCGGGCAAAAATCCTTGATTATGCGATTAAACATGCGGGATTTTATGTGATTTTATGCGGTGAAATTGCGGGAAATTGCGAAATATGCGGAAAGTTGCGAAATATGCTAAATATGCAGGGAAAAAGAATAACAATTTTTTTAAATATTGGGCTGTCTTATTTATTCTCTCTCACACACAACCTGCCACTAACGTTAAACCCCTTTACTATTCAATTAAACACATTCAATGGTTATTTATTGCACACACCACCCCCCACCCACACACAGACACACACTTCTCCGCCTCATTCTGTTTTCATTTACTCGTTCGTTATCTGACCAGCTTCAATCTTGTAGGCTACTCACTTCGTTTCTTGTAGCCCTCGAAAGGGTTTTGGAGGTTGATCCCTCGGTGAACGTGCGCTGTTTGGCTTTCTTGTCCGCAGCAGCAGAAAGCATTTTCGAATGTTTGAATGAATCAAAGTGGGTCGCCACCGTCGATTTTCTCTTATGCTCCAACACACAGTTGCACGGGGTGCAGAATAGTTTCCCCCCACTTTTTGCCCGGTCTCTAGTAGAAATGTTCGTCGGTAAATGAGATGGATTAGATTTTTTCATCTTGTTGTTTTCTCTATCGTGTGAGCTCCACACGTTCACTCTATACAGTGTTTTTTACATTCTGTGATGCGCGAGCTGATGACGTCACGTCAAGACGAGTTAACTTTTTTTTTCTCAACTTTGTGTGGAAAAATGCGGGGATTTTGCGGCCTTTTGATAAATATGCGGCCTTTTAAAAATCTGCGCCATTTTGCTGATTATGCGGTAAATTCTGCGATCGCAGAATCGCGTTTTTCTGGAGGGTCTAATTAACCAGAGATGCGATAATCAATAATTGCCTGTCATCTCCAAGAAAGATTAACAAGCTTACTGCAACATACTGTATCCAAAAACTAATTTCTAGAAGGCATGCCACTACTTCAAGGGAAGTAGAAGCCCCCCCCCCCAGACGACTGAAAACTCACTTTGGCAGCGAGCTAGAGCATCTTTCTGTCAACTCTCACATTAAAACTCTCCCATTTCATCACCTTTAATACTAAAGGCTTGAATCATCAGCTTCCTGATGCCAAGGACCTGGAAGCCGGCCTGGGTCAGGACCTGTCGTGACGCTTAATGAATTCCTGTGCGAAAACACTGAAGAGTATCATGGCATGATTGGACAGCGAAATTACATATTTATGTTCGTCTTCCTTGTTTAATATTTGAACCCTTCATTACTAATCTACTTTCCTTTTTCCAATGTCCTAACTTCTAATTAGTCCGCTACTCCTTTGTTTCCTTATCTATTCTCCTTGGTTTATTCTTTTATCTCCTCTTTGATTATTTTCTTTCCTTGTTTCTCCCTACTTTCCTCCTCTCATTACACCTTTCCTTGTTATTTTATTTCCTTTCTTTGTTCTTGTATTATTTCCTTGTTCGCTATCCTCATAAGTCCTTTCTCTTTTTATCTCTCCTCATTCTTCTTTGTCATTTCCTCGTATTTGTTTTTCTTCTCCTCTTCCTATTTTTCTCCATCTTTCCTTGTTCCTTCTCCTTGTTGTTCCCTTGTTATTCTCTCCTTTCCAGATTCATCCTCATCTCCTTGTTTCTCCTTGCTTTTCCTCTCGTCTCCTGTCCTTCTGCCCCTTCTCATTTTGTCCTCTCCTCAGTCCCTTGTTGGTTCTCTCTTCTTCTCATTTCCTTGTTACTCATCTCCTTTCCCCTTAGAACCCATTCTGTACTTAACTTTGTTTCTTCTCCCTTCATCCGTATAGCAAAAAACAGGAAATCAAGAGTGAAAGAAGAAGCTGTTTGGGTTGCATCCTTCCTCACAGCAGAACGGTAGAAGTACACATCAGTCTTTGGATGTGTGTGGCAGAATGTGTTTATTCAAACAGATTTCCCCTGGATCCTTTTATTTATATCTTGTCCTGCCAAAAACAGCAGCACATTTTTCTCCTAAATTCTTCACAGGCTGAGCTTATAAAATATCAAACCAACACAAACAGGAGTTTTAGATGAGCTTAGACAAGCTCCCACAGTGTGCATCAAACACGACGTGAGTAAAGGCCTTCCAAAACCGACAAATCTTTATTTTTAAAATATTTTTATGTTACATTTTAGACAAATTGTTCAGGCACGAGAGCTTTTGAGAGTGTGTCGTCCACAGGCTGAGACAAGCGACCTTCAGCCTCCATATGGGGTCCTGATCTGAGACAAGCAAGCACCAGACAAGTCAGCCCAGTTGACCTCAGGACCCCTCAGTGCGGACATTTAAAGCAGCTCCTACACCAGCACACATTTCTGTTAAACTCATACCTCTCGCACGACATATAAAAGCAGGTGTCTTATGCATTAAGTAGATGAATTACACTGCTATGTACAGACAGTAGAAGTTTGAGTTTTTCTGTCGGAGAACGGCAAAAAGATAGAATTACTGATCTGTCAAATGTGGATCTGTCTACCATCACCAGGTAGTCAAAACAAGGTCGGATTTTACACAGGAGAGGACGCGCTGTGACATTTGCCTTATAAAGGGAAAAAGGATATCAGAATCATATGCTGGCTGAATGAAAAGTGGACAAGAGAACAAAGTGCGTGTCACCATCTGGAAAACAATCAGTGAGTTCTCCCTCAACCATAAACAGTGATTTTCTCAGTCAGTATAAACAGAGAGTGTTTGGTTTACGGGATCCTGCTACATACATCTGAAACAACAGCACTAACAAGTCTGCCAAACATCGAAGGACTAAGACAGAGCTGTCTGTACTAAATTAGTCCTCTAACACTATCTAATGTAATTTTCCAGATTTATTTCTCTGTCCCCTCTGCAAACAAATCTATTTGGCAGAAGAGCGTTCATGTTCAAAGCACCAACGGACTGGAATACTTTACCTGCTGCTATTAGATCTCTTGCATCATTGGGTATGTTTAAACATGCATTATCGTCTCACTTTCAACTGGTCTGCACTTGTTATTGATGAAACTGATCTCGCTCAAATTGTAATGATTTTAATGATTGTATGTATTACTTGAATTTTACTTAACAGACTGCGTGGTTTGTCTTGTTTTGCTTTTTGTTTATGTATGTATGTAAGTTGTTTCTATTGTCGGGACCCCCTTGAAAACGAGATGGTCCCAATAAATAAAATGTCTATGTAATCACTGATTAAGACGGTATGTTTGTTTATTTTTGATTTATGCAAGTATGAAAGTTCTTCACATCATAAGGTTACACACTGAAAAAGATGTGCAGCACTTGAAGTGTGATTCTTGACTGGCATCTTTAAAAAAAAAAAGTAGAAATGTACTGCTTGCATTATTTTGAATTTGACATTTTCTGTATTTGTCATCATATTTAAATTGTATTTATGAATTATTAATGCAATGCTATTATGTTTGTGTTCCACCAAAGGATGTTTTTATTTTTGGTTCTAAAAATAAAAACCCACTATTCTACCAACATGCTCCCACTTCATGTTGTTTTCTTGCCTTTCGAGTGTCTTAAAGGTGGGGTAGGTAAGTTTGAGAAACCGGCTCTCAAGATACACTTTTTCTTATATTCCATGGAATGCTCTTAACATCCCGATAGCAATGAATATCTGAAGTGCTTTAACAAAAAATCCATAAAAAAATGTCATCTGTGGAAGCCCGAGCGACCAATCATCTGAGCCGGCCCGGCTAAAATAACTGGATGGCCTACCTGCCTGTCAGCCTTCCATCTGTGCACAAACTTATCTCGTGCCCTCATTGGTCATGTGTGCGTTCGTGTGTTTTAGAGGAGGGGCTCTGTAAGGAAGTGGCAGATTTGTTCCTGCTGTGTATTTTCAAATTCTAGCGCTCGAGCTGGTTTCTCGGTTTTTCCAAAATTACCTACAGTACCCCACCTGTAATTAATCAGCTTGTGTGGAGGTGGTCATACACTTTTACAGTGTTCAAAACTGAAAACAGGATGTGTAATAAAATATCTCTAATTACAATGCTCTAATTTTCTCTTAAACACCCAACAGAAACAGTGAAAATGTGGATGTCAGGTGTGCTGCAGCCCTCGCTGCCTCAGGCCTCTCTCCAGTGAACTCACATCAGCTCCTAGCGGCTGGAGCTGGAACTGCAGGTGGAGGATAATACTGAAGCCACTGTTCAGAGCTAATATGTGAGCTATTTGACAATAAAACAACGATTTTTAAATAAGCTTAAAAAGAGAGAGATTCTGTAGTATATTAAGGAATATATAGGTATTACAAAATTGTAAACGTTGCATCATCATGGGACACAGGCAAACAGTGCATGGGAATAATATAATGATGTTTCTACTATATAATAGTGACATATTGAGACCTTGCAGAATAACCCAGGAGTGATTTTGCATGTCTTTTTGTTATGTTTTTTCACTTCACATAGCATAGAGACATGTGTAGAATATAATAGGACTATAACACTAGTTTGTAGTGTGCTTATCTTATGGGAATGTGTGAGATGGAAATACTTCTGAAGGGTGATGGATGGACGCTGTGAGAGGAAACACTGGTCCATTAAAGTCTGAGTGCAACACACTGAAGTCGGTCCCTCATCCAAAGCGGACTTTCCCCCTCCCTCTCTCTCCCTCTCTCTCTCTCTCTGAGTTAAGAGGTTTAAGCTCGTCCCTTTTTCTCAGCTCACCGTGATTGGACGACGCCACTTCTTAGGAATGGCATCAAAATATTTAAATAGCACTTTGTCCCCCCTCGGCTTAAAAGGGAGATTTTTAGCGGCCGATACCAGAAAGGACAAGTTTTCAATCAAGACACAAGAAGACTTTTTTTCACGGTGGAACTTTTTGATTTGAAATAATTCTCCTTAAATTCACTCTTGAGGATTATTGCTGGATTTCTAAATATTTTTGCGGGATTGTATTACTTTTGCTCTGCTGTTTTCGTTTAGCAGGTGAGTTGGGAATATTCTAAGGAATGCATATTTCTGCAGCTGCAGAACGTTTGATTTGTCACCGACTTTAATAACTTCTTCATGTTTTCAACCTGCACACTGACTTTGTCTGGCATTGGTTTTTATGTAATAAATGGTTAGATGTTGGGATGTTTTGTCGTTGTTTGTCACAGGCAGCAGGTTGGTGCTTCATTCACCATGAAGTTGACAGGGATATTTTTGCTTCTGATGTGTTGGAGCTGCGAGGGCGCGCGAGTTGCAGGTGAGTTTCTCCTCAGAATATTCCTCACAGATTATGATGGGAGTCTGGAGAGTTTTTTAAGCAGTTTGCAGTGGGAAAAAAAAGTGAAAAAAGTGAAAACAACAGGATGTCTGGTGCACTGCGAGACAAAGGCTGAATGCTTCTTATTATTCCCTGCAGAGAGTCGAGACGACAATAGCGTGTATGACTTGTTTGAGCTGGTCAAAGTCCCGAAGAAGAACCACGGGGTGACCCTGGTGAAAGGAGACGACCCGTACAGCCCCGCTTACAAGATCCTCAACCCGGACCTGATCCCCCCGGTCCCCGAGAGCGCCTTTAGGGACCTGATCGACTCCATCCACGCCGAGAGGGGGTTCCTCCTCCTGCTCAACTTCAAGCAGTTCAAGCGGACCAGGGGCTCCCTCCTGACCGTGGAGAAGAAGGACGGATCCGGACCCGTGTTCGAGATCGTCTCCAATGGAAAGGCGAACACCCTCGACATAGTTTTCTCCACCGAGAACAAGCAGCAGGTGGTTTCCATTGAAGATGCGGACCTGGCTACGGGGCAGTGGAAGAATATCACGCTGTTCGTGCAGGAGGACCGCGCGCAGCTGTACGCCGGATGCGAGGAGGTGAACACCGCGGAGCTGGACGCGCCCATCCAGAGCATCCTCACCCTGGAGACCCCGGCCAGCTCCCAGCTCCGGATCGGCAAGGGAGCCGTGAAGGACAGGTTCATGGTGAGAACACCCGTCATTATAAACAGAGGAAATTCAGTCACGTCTTTGTGGAGTGGATAGTGTAATACTCTGTTACAAGTAAAAGTCCTGCATTCAAAATGTTACTCAAGTAAAAGTACAAAAGCATTAGCATCAAACTATACATAAAGTAAAAGTATAGTCATTATGCAGATTGGCACTTTTCAGAATAGTATATGATGGTATTGTAATAATGTATTAATCTAAGTGTTATCAAAGCTGGTAAAGGTGCAGCTAGTTTTTGTGACTTTGTATACTGCAGGGTAGCTTGTGAATTTACTCCAGGTGTAACTAAAGTCTGATTCAAGTGTTTATTATATTTCACATCATTAATCCAAATCTGCAAAGTAACTAAAGGCAGCTAAAGGTAATTAAGTCCTTTTAGCTGCCTTTAATGAGTAAAAGTACACCATTTACCCCTGAATTGAAGTGGTGTATGTGTTTTTACTGTATTTATTCTTAAATGTATTTTATTTTTATTTTGTAAAGCACTTTGAATTGTCGCGTACTGAAAGGTGCTATATAAATAAACGTGCCTTGCCTTGCCTTGTAGAAGAACGAAGCAAAACATTCAAATACTAAAGTAGAAATCCCTCAAAATTGTACTTAAGTAGTACGTAACACTTTAGTTACTTGACACCACCTCTTATGTGCTTTTACATTCAGCAATGAAACATTAGCTGATTTTCAGGATCATAGTTTAAAGTGAACATCCATACTTGCAGGGGGTCCTACAAAACGTCCGGTTTGTGTTTGGAGCGTCACTGGAAGCCATCCTGCGCAACAAAGGATGCCAAAGCTGTAAGTACTCACAAATCTTGTCTGTTTACTCACCACCATGTGCTTCATGTTCTGCCAAGTACTAAGTCCTTATCAAAGAAATGTGTACACTTTAATTGCTTGATGATTTCTACATAAAGCCTCACAGTTTACAACTTGTCACACAGGAATGCCACTATGCACATTTCTCAGGGTGCTGTGGTCGCTGGGCTGCAGCATTAACATATTACTTGTCATAATGAGTAATTGGGGGAGGTGTAACATTTGAGAATAGTAATCCCTCTCATTAATAAGACAAGATGAGTGTGCAAATATGTACTTTGATGTATGGTACTGTTCTTATTTCAGCTATAAGGACCGACTCCCTGGTCCTGGAGAACCTCAATGGATCCTCGGCAATCAGAACAGAGTACACCGGACACAAGACTAAAGGTAAACACCGCTTACATCACCCTCCTTTTCTCATGGCTGTTTTTCTATTTCGACTGATCACACTTTTTCTTATACCTTCACTGCCAAATCATGACTTTCCTCCCTGTATTTTTGATAAGACCTGCAGATGGTCTGTGGCTTCTCCTGTGAGGATCTGATCGGCATGTTTAAGGAGCTGAAGGGCCTCGGTGTGGTGGTGAAGGAGCTGTCCAATGAGCTCCGCCAGCTGGTAAGGAGGAGGAAACCTGCCAGACCGTCTGGTGGCAGAGAGCAGGAGACAGTCTGCCTGCGCGCGTGCGTGCGTGCGTGCGTGCGTGCGTGCGTGCGTGTGTGTGTGTTAGATGTGTCTAGTCTCTATGTTACCGTCACCACCTGTGTGCACCACAGTTGTCAAAATAGCATTAGACATTAGGTATCTCCAAGGTATTGCAGTTTTCAAAGTAAAAGCTTATGTTCTGTTAATCAAATGAAGTTAACAATACTTTGAGTGCTCTGAAAACAATGGAGCCTAGAGGATTTATGCATTTTAGAGTGAATAGTGCTAAACTTAAATACTGAGATCTAAAATATCCACTAGCCAGAACTATCTTATTCACGCAAAACAGAAGTTAAACAGCTTTATGGCATCAGTTCAAAGCTTTCCCAACCCATATAAAGTTCTACAAAAAACAAATGTTCTCTCTCGATAGTATAATGTCAAGCCTGTATGGATTAACAACAAAGTAGTTCTGCATATTCACATCTTTTTTTATAAGCAATCAAAACATACTTTCTTTCATATCTTTAGTACATTTTAATGAGAAAGGTAGAAGCTTATTGGCATCTAACTCAAATCTGTGTTTTGTCTGCTCCCTCCCAGACGGATGAGAACAAGCTGATTAAGAACCGCATTGGCATTCACAGCGGAGTCTGCATCCACAACGGCATCGTGCACAAGAACAGAGACGAGTGGACCGTGGATGACTGCACCGAGTGCACTTGTCAGGTGAGATCTCCAGAGTGTGTATTGTCTCTTCCTAAGTACTTAAATACACGTGTGAGGGGATGCACTCTGTACTCCAACTTGTTTATACACGCACACACACTCAAATGGAAAGACCACTCGCACACACACACCTACACACACACTTGACACCACTCAACTGATCTGGTCAGTAATTAGTGGTGTGAAGGCCTGGCAGAAGCTCAACGCCAGCCTTTACTGCTGTAATAAGAGGTCCGCTGACTGAAGTTCAACTTGAGTGTGGCCTAGACGGACTTGACCAGACTTCAAGTGATGCATTGTAATTAAGAACAAGACCTTGGCACTGACTGAATGAAGTGGAAATAAAGGATGGGTTGAGCGTCCCTGCATTTCACCATTACATTCCTGATTTTCTCTTCTACTGATACACTAGTTGCACTTTTTTCACTTTTTCTTCCCTGATCAGATCCAGGAGGGAGAACATAATCATGCATAGTTAGCCAGTTGAGATCCCTGAGTCATTCACACTGTACTACCCACACAGGTTGTGCTGACAATCTGGCTTCACTTGTTTGCGGCTCAGCGCCCAGTTTCGGCTCTACAGTCAAATCCACTTCCATTATTGGGACTTTTGGACTCATTCCCACCCTCTCCTGACCCAGTTGGCAGGTGGTTGACTGCAGGGGTCTCCGCTCCCAGCCAGAATCCTGCTTTTTTGTTTGTTAGGCATGGTGAATCTGTGCAAACTCAGATGTTGGAGCAGAGTGTTTAATGAGTTGGTTGCACGGACATGGACAAAAACTTGGATTTAAAGAAATTACTCTGTAACACGCACTCCTTTTAAAAAAGGTTCACAGAACATTCAACTCCACAATAGTGACACTGCTCTGGATTGTTTCAACCCATTTAACAATGTGAGATTCAACCCAACATCTGGACTTCATTTAGTAGAAAACTGCAGCAACGCTTGATAGATATTCATATATTTGAGCTTGTGTTTAACACTTCATTTGATCTCTTTGCTCCTGCAGAACTCTGCTACCGTGTGCCGCAAGATCTCTTGCCCCCTGCTCTCCTGTGCTAATGCTACTATTCCTGATGGAGAGTGCTGCCCTCGCTGTGGAACACGTAAGTATTTCTTGTTGTTAGAATCTGCATAGCTAAAGGAAAGCAAACTTTAATTGCATTTACGTAAACGTGCACTGTAAGCTACTGTACTAACGGCCCCTGTTTAAACTAACACACAGGGCATTCGAACACTGCCTCATTCACGGAAAGAGCCATTTCTATGTTATCTGCCATGTACAACAAAAAACCACAAATATTTCCCTGGCAAAGATCTCTATTCAAGAGAAAACATGTTAACTTTAGAGATGATTTAACTGCAATAACATCCGAGTAAATGAAAGGCTGCTTATGTCTTTGGAACATTGGTTCTTTGTGCTCAAAAACGTCTTTGAAACGGCTGTAATTTGCCAAAATTGGTTAAAGCGGTATGGAAAATTGGTCGGCTGTTCAGTGAAGCCATCTTCTACTTAAGAAGAAGTGACATGCTCCTCATACCAATGCAGGGTTGGCTGCAATGCCTCCCTAAAACCTAAATAAACAGGGGAAGCACCATTCATCCAGCCCTCAGCCACTTGTCGAAGTCATTACACACCCAGGGCCGTGTTTGCAAAATCTGTTTCCTCTCTAAGAAAACATAAGCCGATGGGGCATCCCTATGTACCCCGAGGACAGTGGCCCTTTCTGTTTCTCTCAGCGAGTTATTCTCTGCCCTCCCTCTCAACAGACGACCTTCTATCTGTCCAACTCCCAGCTAAATCCACACTATTAGCCCTCCGCTTAAAGAGCTTTCCCTCCTCATTTAGGCTTGGGGGTGTTTGTGAGGGGTGCTGCCTCGCAGGAATAGCCCTTTTATTGTCTGCCTCTTCCCCTCTCTCTCATACTCTCTCCCTCCTTCTCAGCGAGCGACTATGCAGAAGACGGATGGTCGCCGTGGTCTGAATGGACCCATTGTTCCGTGTCATGTGGGCGGGGTATCCAGCAGCGTGGGCGCTCTTGCGACCGTATCAATAGCAACTGCGAGGGCACCTCTGTGCAGACCCGCGACTGCTACCTCCAGGAGTGTGACAAGCGATGTAAGTTAACACAACACACTCTCACCCAGCCAAACAAAACCAAATGAGTAGTAAGCCTAACCCTATCTATCTGAGAGATACTTGGCTCAACATCACTGGGCCATAATATATGATTGAGCCACAAAGGAGCAGCAATTGGCTTCCTGATAACTGACCTTTCTCTGTGTCCTTTAGTCAAGCAGGACGGCAATTGGAGCCATTGGTCACCCTGGTCCTCCTGCTCCGTCACCTGTGGTGCTGGTGTGATCACCCGTATCCGCCTTTGCAACTCCCCCACCCCTCAGCTTGGAGGCAAGAACTGTGAGGGAGAAGGACGGCAAACTGAGAAGTGTCAGAAATCTCCGTGCCCAAGTAAGTCCCTACATCCGATATTCCTGCCTGCATTTATATGTCTTTAAAACACAGCACAAATAGAAATAAATAATAATTTCTTCTCGTCTCCCTTAGTCAATGGTAACTGGGGACCCTGGGCTCCATGGGACACCTGCACTCTCACCTGTGGAGGCGGTGTCCAGAATCGAAAACGCCTGTGCAATAACCCTGAATCCCAATACGGTGGCAAAGAGTGTATCGGTAATCCCAAAGACACCCAGATGTGCAACAAGATAGCCTGTCCAGTTGGTGAGACATTTCAATCACTTACAGAGCTCCTACAATTAAATTCCATGTAGCCCATCTGTATTATTTGAAACAGATTGTCTTACAATGTTTCATTTACTTTATCACTGTTTTTGGCCTTTTGTTATATTGTTTGTTTAAATCAATTAGTTATGTCATATCCTGATCATTTCCTTCACAAATAGCTCATTAGTGAAAAGGGATACCTTTGATGTTGCAGATGATGTTTCGATAATAATCCAACATTGTGGTTTTCAGATGGGTGCCTGTCCAACCCCTGCTTTGCTGGAGCCAAGTGCACCAGTTTACCTGATGGGTCCTGGAAGTGCGGAAAGTGCCCAGCTGGCTACGCTGGCAATGGTATCAAGTGCAAAGATGTTGATGAGGTAAACTATTAGATCATCCATTGTTATTTTGTCAGGTATAAAACATGGTTAATGTATGTTGGAAGTCCCCAGCTTAATGGGCTCAATGTTTTTATCTTAATAACAGTGCAAGGAGGTCCCAGACGCTTGCTTTGAGTTTAATGGCGTGCACCGCTGTGAGAACACTGAGCCTGGCTACAACTGTCTGCCATGTCCTTCTCGCTACTCAGGACCCCAACCGTTTGGCAGAGGTGTGGAACAGGCTGCTGCCAAGAAACAGGTAAGTGCAGATACAAATGAAAGATACTGACAACAGGAATAACTGGTACAGATACAAATGCATCTCCAGGACAGGAATATACTTGAATGTCCAACTTTTCAAGAAACAGAATTTCGACTACGCACAGTGTGTTAATCTATGCATTCCTTATTCACCCTCCAGGTGTGCACAGCCCGTAATCCCTGCCTCGATGGAAGCCATGACTGCAACAAAAACGCCCGTTGTAACTACCTCGGACACTTTGCCGATCCCATGTTCCGCTGTGAGTGCAAGCCCGGCTATGCTGGCAACGGCCATATCTGCGGAGAGGACACGGATCTGGATGGATGGCCCAACTCTGACCTGGTGTGTGTGGAGAACGCCACCTACCACTGCAAGAAGGTACATAATGATGAAGCAGCTAGGCTCGACTATGTCTTGTGAAGCAAAGTTCGTTTTTCTTCGTCTTTCAGAAATTAAGTTCATTTTTTGTTTTCATCTGACTGTCTGATTGTGATGTCTGTTATTCAGGACAACTGTCCTAACCTCCCTAACTCTGGGCAAGAAGATCACGATAAGGATGGCATGGGAGATGCCTGTGACAACGATGATGACAATGATGGCATTCCTGACGATAGGGTAAGTACAATTGTGTGTGTGTGTGTGTGTGTGTGTGTGTGTGTGTGTGTGTGTGTGTGTGTGTGTGTGTGTGTGTGTGTGTGTGTGTGTTTAAATGTTTGCATTCATCATTCATGCCATCTAATAAGAAGGCAGGTGGAGAGGATGAAGGGGGGGGAGGCTCAGCAGGAAAGCAAATGTTTCTCCCCTGCCTGAGCCAGAACCTCAAATTCCAACACTGAGGTACAGCTCTGAAGGGGCTGCACTGTGTGTTTGCTAATCCCAACATTAGAATTGGGACAGGGCATAAAATAAAGTACCTTTTCATCCTGCATTGCTCCCTCCCTGTAAATAGATCCAATCAGCCTCAGATGGATAGGGACAAGCACCTGAAAACTTACACTCTACTCTTCTCTTCCCATTTTGCTGCCTCTTTATCAAACAGGACAACTGCCCATTCGTTTACAACCCCAGGCAGTACGACTATGACCGCGATGATGTTGGTGACCGCTGCGACAACTGCCCTTACAATAGTAACCCAGACCAAACGGACACAGACAACAATGGAGAGGGAGACGCCTGTGCTGTGGACATTGATGGAGATGGTAAGGACTGAAAATGAACCAATCATCTGCAGATAAACAGTGAGATTATGCCTATAGTGTACTTACTTTTGGATGTTCCCATTAATTCCCTAGGCATAATGAATGAGAAAGACAACTGCCCCCATGTGTACAATGTCGACCAGAAGGACACAGATCTGGACGGCGTGGGAGACATGTGTGATAACTGCCCTCTGGAACATAATCCAGATCAGGTGTGTGGACACACCCCCCTTCCCCATTTCTTCCACCTCACCCACCAACAATAATCCACATTCATCTCCCTGCTTTTCTCTATAGCTCAGCATATATCTGTCTTTCAATTGAGACAGAGCGTCAGTGATTAGCCCTGTGTAGCTGTCTCAGCTTAATCACGCCATGTAAAGGTGGAGAAAATCCTGTATGCAGCAGAAGGGCACATCAGTTCAATAAGGCGTGGTGGGGGGCTAGGGGTCTTTTCAATGGCCCATTGACGTTAGCTGGCTAATGTGAGGGAAGAGGCCCTAGGCTGGATATTACTGAGGAATGGGCTGGCCCTGGGCTGTGTTAGTGCCCTGTCTGCACACCACGGGCCTGCTCAGTCCACCTGTGCTATGCTACACTGAGAAATAGGAATGTGTTGAACAACGGGACTCAGGAAAATGACGGGGGAAGGAGGGGTGAGCCTAAATCTACACGAATGTGGTCTTTAAAGAGTGAATTGACAGAGAAAGTGAATGAGGACTGAATTGCACAGTGCAATTAAAAGGCCAAAAAGGACAAGTCTAGACATGAACACAGCAATGTCTTTCAAAAGATAACAAAAATACCTCTTCCCACCCTTCAACTTCTTTCATTCATCCCCTTATTATTTCCTACTGCTAAAGGGTACGTCTAGTTCTGCCAGATAGGGATAAAGTGACTTCGCCCTTTACTACAGATGCCGGAGGTGCTCAACAAGCAAATTGGAGTAGGTGGAGCAACAGAGTCTTGTGAAGTGAGGTTAGATTTTCACTCGCTAAAACCTGCTGACAGATCTAGGACAAATTGAGCTTGGCAGCTTTACAGAGGCAACATTAGACTGGAAAGTCTGTAATGAAAGCATGAGAGGACAGACGACTAAACAATGGTAGCAGGAAACACTGCAGGGAAAACCAAAAAAAAAGATAGGATGAAATGTAATCACCTGCCTATGTCAAAGAGATACATCATTGTCCCCTGAAGCCATTTATTAATAAGTCAGAACACTGAAATCAAATCATTTTACCATTTCAGGTGGATTCAGATGATGACCGAGTGGGAGACAAGTGTGACAGCAACCAGGACATCGATGAGGACGGACACCAGAACAACCTGGACAACTGCCCGTATATCCCCAACGCCAACCAGGCTGACCATGACAAAGATGGCAAGGGAGACGCCTGTGATCATGATGACGATAACGATGGTGTCCCTGATGACAAGGACAACTGCAGACTTGTCTTCAACACTGACCAACTGGACTCTGACGGTGAGTTAATAGGCCATTTTTAAAACGTGAAGGACACAGTCGCTATAAGTTGAAACAAAGCATTTGGATAGAACTTCGAAACACCTTAGGAACTATTATTAATGAGGATGTGATGTATGCTTTTCAGGTAATGGTCGTGGAGATGCTTGCAAAGACGACTTTGACCAAGACAACGTGCCTGACATCTACGACGTGTGCCCAGAAAACTTTGACATTAGTGAGACAGACTTCCGCAAGTTCCAGATGGTTCCTCTCGACCCCAAAGGCACTTCCCAGATTGATCCCAACTGGGTCGTCCGCCATCAAGGCAAAGAGCTGGTTCAGACTGTCAACTGCGACCCTGGACTCGCTGTCGGTAAGTAAAAAGAATAGGTTGCAAATGTCTAAAACAAATATTTGACCACATCGAGTCATTATTAAATTGAAATTCTGGTCATAAACTTGAATTTGTCCTTCAGGTTATCACGAGTTCAATTCAGTGGACTTCAGCGGGACTTTCTTCATCAACACTGAGAGGGATGATGATTACGCCGGCTTTGTGTTTGGATACCAGTCCAGTTCCAGGTTCTACGTGGTGATGTGGAAGCAGATTACACAGACATACTGGTCGAATAAACCCACCAAGGCCCAGGGCTACTCTGGCTTGTCCATTAAAATGGTTAACTCCACCACTGGTCCAGGAGAGCACCTCAGGAACGCCCTCTGGCACACAGGAAATACACCAGGACAGGTAAGATATTTGGTAGGCTTGTGGGGGTTATACTCCCCAAATGCTGTTTTAAATATAGGGAAGTGTACAAATATAAACCAATGGCTGTTTACTTTCCCTTGCCTTAGGTCCGCACTCTCTGGCATGACCCCAAGAGCGTTGGATGGAAAGACTTCACCGCCTACAGATGGCATCTGATCCACAGACCGAGAACAGGACTTATAAGGTGGGTAGAGGATAGCAATGTACTCTCCACATGGGTGTGACGTTTGAATCCCAAGTTTTACTCCTCATTTGATTAACTTTTTCTTGTATTCAAACAGAGTTGTGATGTACGAGGGCAAGAAGATCATGGCAGATTCTGGTAACATCTATGACAAGACATATGCTGGCGGCAGGCTAGGTCTTTTTGTCTTCTCACAAGAGATGGTATACTTCTCAGACCTCAAGTATGAATGCAGAGGTAAGAACTTACGTCTCATCAACTTCCCATAAAGCATTTGATGTTCTGCTTTTAAAATCAAGACCATATCCAACTCTCTTGTCTTCTTCTTTCAACAGATACCTAAATGCACTGCCCAGAAAGCTCTGAGGAATGCACCTTTTTTGTATAAAGTATGAACTTATGTATTCTGATGCAAAGTCCAGGGACCGATTTATCCCCGCAACTCTTTCTTCTGCGGCACGCACACTCTGACGACGCGAAGGGCATGTGGTCAGCCTCAGGGTAACTTGAAGCTGGTTTTGAGCGAAGCACCGACCGGTTGACTGCCAGTTGAGGATCAGAGAGCTCCGTCTCCTCCACCCTTAGCATCCATGAGGGCAGGGAGAGCTGGGGGGGGGGGGAAAGCAAGCCCTCGACGAGCTTTGCCAGTAGGACACAAACACCTTTCTATCCCAGCCCTGCCTGCTTCTTGCTCTCTGAAAGACCTCATTCATCTCTGTGCGGGAGCGGCTCCACATAGACAACTATGCACTTCCAAACCTTTAAGTCTCCCTCTCTCTCTCTCTCTCTCTCTTTCTTTCTGTCTCACCACTTCAGCCTGTGTGCCTTTCTACCTTCTGGATGGACATCCCAAAGAAAAAAAAAAACTGATGAAATATTTCTTTACCAGATCTGCCAGGATGTAGATACTGAATGATATAACATTTGAGGACTCAGAGGATGAAGACAGCAATGCAATTTGTTTAGGGTCATGATTGTTAAGGACTTAAGAACTGTTGGGAGTTGAGCGAGTTCGAAATAAGGGGAACATGATGATTGTGGTTATGCATGTACTGTAAGTGGAAGACTGGAAAAAGAAAGTGCGTTTACCCATCTACTAATATCTGTAGAGAAGAGAATTACAAAGTTACATTTAGGATAGCTATCTTTGAACTCACAAGTATCATGGGCTTTGTTGATGCTGTCTGGTTGACTAAACAAATCTCAGGGTGGGATGGAAGTAAGATCTTCCTATATCAAACCAGCAAGAACAAATATGAGGATTATTTTACAGCCAGTGCTCCCTCCAAAATACTCCCCTTCTGACATCAAAACCTTGGTCATTAAGATTTATCTCCTTCAGCCTCTGAGGATTTCAATTTTATAAGTATGTAAATACATGTAATTTATTGACGTTTGCCTACAATGTAGGCAGCAAAGGAAATTTGAATGCTTTGAAAAAGTAAAAGAAGTCCATCCAATATTACAGTGAAAACTGATCCAAAATTGGGTACGGCCAGGTATCGGTGTCTCTCATCTCCCGCTGTACAAAGCCAACTAGATATGCTTCAGATAGGGCTATCTAGCATGAAGTGTATGTGACTCGTGTGCCTTTTCTTAAGAGAGAGATGAAAAACAAAGGAAATCTTTGTTGTACAAATATTACCTCATTGCTGTTGTATAATTTGATTAAACAAAACCTATAGAAACTTTTTTTTATATTCCTTTGAAATGATGGACATCTTGGTGCCACTGTAGCATGAGCTGTAAATAGTATGTCATTTCATATCTAAAACAAATACAAGCTCCCAATCCCGTGATCTACAACATAGAAAATAACAGTACAATGGGAGATTTCCTTTTATAAATAATTTTGCTCCATCGTGTTGTCCAATGCTGTTTTTAGCAGATAAATTATTGTTTTGTCTTAGCTGTTTGCAAGAGGTTGATTTGTATGTGCGTGTGTGTAGATAAATGCTATTTAAATAATTTATCAGGATTTGTCGCCTTACCAAAAGGCCACACGTCCATCTGTATAAACGGTTTGCACACTGACGTGAGGATGTTCTGTTCTTTATCGTTTTTACCTTTCTTTGTTATTGTGTATCAATGTTACCATTATTTTTGTACAATTAGTTTGGCTTGTCTGTAAACATTTTCTTAGTTGTACAAAGCGAAAATGCTGTCTTTATTCATAGCCATTATTTTGTTACATACTTCAAGACAATAAATAGTTGTTAAAATTCTCAAGCATGTCTGTACTTCTGTGTTTCACATTGGACCAACTTGGCGATGAAGTCTACCTTAAGCAAAAACACTTTCACGTACTCAAAGCCAAGAATGAATCTCAGTCCCCCCAAACAGAGTTGTACTTTCAGACCTTCCTCCTGCAGTCATACACATGGTCTCTTTGTGAGGAATGTGACACAGACGTCTGCTCCTCAGCTTGATCTCCCTGACCTCTGTAGAAGCTCAAACAACACAGAGAGCAAATATTAGGCCAACACAAACCTTGACATTGGGAGAGTGGCTTTGGGACTGTGGTACTGACCGTTGAGCGGCCTGACCAAGCAAGGAGGCAGAGGCAGAAGATCCAAAAATGTAACCCGACGGGGCATTTATTAAATGATCACACATAATGACACAGCCTCAATAAGTGGTTCCCTTGCCCAGCCTGCAGCCACCAGCAGCTCACGCAGACTGACCCTCAGCACAACAAGAAACAGCACTTAAATATACAGACTAATTAGACACAGGTGAGGGGGAGCAATTAAACACAGGTGAGGGGGGAGGCACACAACACCCAGGTGCACACAATCATCAGCCCCAGACATTCAACATATTATTTGCACCCTGATTACCCTCACCGCTGTCACCCTTATACCAGCATCCAGACGACATTTCAATAAATACGGTTTATGTAATACATTATGTGCAAATACCAATCCAATGTTAACTGTCCTTTGCAATCCCGCTAATAAAGTGCAATATTACCTGGCCCGAAGCCGTCAGTCCATAGTGGCGAAGTGACCTTCGTCACAGGGACACAAGCTAAAAAATATCCACTGGGGGACAAAAAAGCAGGAACACAACACAGCAAGTGCACAAACTGTGACCTCATAAATCACTTGATGGTATTAACAGCAATACCGTTTGGGTGTTTCTGATTTTTGTATTTCCTTTTTGCCTATAACTATCTTCTTATCAAGACTCTTTGAAGTTTTTATAGTGGTCACTGTTGTGATGATTCGGCACCAGATGTGCACTGGTAGTACATGTGCCCAAAAATTATCCGAAACAGACCTCGGGAAAACCTACCAACAAATGTACTAAAAAAACAAAGAGGCGTGGCCTCAAAAGGGACAAATGTCCATAAGACGACTTGATCCAAACATACTGAAGGACCGGATCGAAAACAAATACAGAGAAAAACAAATCTTATCAGTTTTCACTTCATAGTTCACCTTTTCTGTTTCACATGCATCCTGCAATGATCTTAATAGAGGTTATTAGTCATACAAAATTGCATTGATACACAGAACTATATCTAACCCAAAGTTAAAGGTGGGGTAGGTAAGTTTGAGAAACCGGCTTGAGATACACTTTTTGTTATATTCCATTAAAAGAATGTCATCTGTGGAAGCCGTAGCGCTGTAAAAAGTTCGACCAATCATCTGAGCCGGCCCGGCTAAAATAACTGGATGGCCTACCTGCCTGTCAGCCTTCCATCTGTGCACAAACTTATCTCGTGCCCTCATTGGTCATGTGCGCGTTCGTGTGTGTTGGAGGAGGGGCTCTGTAAGGAAGTGGCAGATTTTCTCCGGTTGTTTATTTTCTAATTCTAGCGCACTCGAGATGGTTTCTCCAAAATTACCTACCCCAACTTTAAGTTAATGCAGGTTGCGGTTGGACCATGCATGTTTCGCCATCCAGGGCTGGGTCTTGGCTACTACTTGTAGGAAATGAATGAAAATGAAACGGCTCAATAGTGTGTCCTTCCGACGGTTGCCTCTTGACTTCCTGTTGATGTTTGAGTTTCTGTGATATTCATTATTTGCTTAGCATCTCTGCTCCTGACAAAAAAAGAAACAAAGAAGAGAAACAAGACAGGGTTTTTAGAAATAAAAGTGAACTAATAATGACTCAGTGTTATTATGTAGCAATCGAGTGGAGTGAAGCAAATAGAGATTTACCGCCTATATTATTGGCCTTCTTTATTCCAGGAAGTCAGTAATAAACTTGCTCTTATTAATCATGTCAGCCCAGCTTGAGATATTATGGATTATTATAAAGTGGCCAAGCTGAAGGCAAGACATCGTAACACCAGCTGCAGTTCTCACACGTCTCTGCCAGCTGTCTACAAACACACACATGTTTACTCTCAGACCCTCTTTAGGCTGCATGTCAGGATGTGAGTGCTGCAACATAGTGTAGTGCACCACTTAAAGAAAACTTTGTTAAAGAACACACATTACATCACATGTCACTTGTTAGACGCTTTTATCCAAAGCAACTTACATACTCAATACTGTGGACAATCCCCACAGGAGCAATTTGGGGTGAAGTGTCTCAGGGACACAACGACATGCTGACTGTAGTGGGGTTTGAACATGTGACCCCCTGATCCCAACACCAAGGCACAACCCACTGCACCACACGCCTCTTAATCATCTCTTTTTAAATTGAGGATGCTATTTCAAGGAGATAAGATATTTTGTACACACTGATGTATTCTGTTATGCCTAACTTTATCCTGTTCAGCATTGCTGGGAGACACCTTGATAATGAACATGGGAACCACAGTGCATATTGTTGCCCACTCTTTTCCCAGCAACACCTTCAAACTGGCAGCCATCCAGTAGCAAGTCACGACCATGATTACTCGCCACACGCACATACACTCCTCGAATAATGACAGACCAAAGCTAAAAAAGACCCACTCAATTACCTCAGGCACCTTTAATGTGTCTGCAAAAAGCACCTTTTGCAGTAAAAGCATATATACATTAGCCTTGAAGTGAAGTGACTAATGCAGCGTGCTGTTGAATGGAACAAAGGCCGTCCACCCTGGAGTTACGGCGGCTTTATTTAGCTCCTGTAATCCACCCGGGGAAGTGGAGAGACTGCGCTCCGTTAGCAGAACCCACCGCCACAATTGGCCTCAAACGCTACATTTAATCCGGCCCCCCCTCCTCTTCTGGTCTGTCATTCAAGACCTTTGTGCTTCATGCTGCTGGGTATTGAGGTGTTGAAGTGTTATGTTGAGCTGGAGGACCCCCCACTGAATGTAGCCACAATGTACGTATGTAAGTACAGGAGCTAAAAGGACCCCACCTGTACATACATTAGTGAGTCTCAAATAAGAATAGAATACAATTTTCTTGAACAATAAAGACTTGGTGAAAATAAGTCTGGCCTGTGGTTTAGTCAGTGCATTTTCTTTCTATTATATTGGTTGGGTGTGTAGAGTGGGATCGGAACGAAACCTCAACGACACCTGCATTTTACCATTTCTAAAAAAAGAAAAGAAAACGCACACAGCTGCAGGCATCAGACTTGTTAAAGCCATCACTTTAATCACGAGAGCTGTTATGCAACATCTTGAGTCATCTGTGTTTTCTGGTTCTACACACGCTTGGCTTTGACTTTGACTCTTTAGATCTCTGCAAATTGTAGGCTGTAAAAGGCTGGAGCATTCAAATACAGTACAGTGGGAGAGATGGTTTCTCCATTAAGTACAACATGTCACTGCAGGCGAGAAGTCCTAAAACTGCACTGTAACTTTTATCCATGTGTTTTTTCTTTTAATATTTCTTTTCTTTTCTTTTTAATGACTGATTTTAAATGCCATTTTCTTAATGTCTTTCATTTTTTGTAAAGCACTTTGAATTGCCTTCTGTTGAAAGGTGCTATATAAATAAACTTGCCTTGCATTGTGATTTGTGCAGCTACCTAGGTACCTCCTGGATCTGTAACAACTATGTATTGACAATGTTATTAATTCATGATTCATTCATTCACGTTAAGTGTCTAACAGATGGGTGTTGTTGTTATTCAGGGTTTGGTATAATGGCACATAATGGGACCATTGGTTCAACAAATAAGACTTTCTGAACGGCTTCGAACAAAAACTGCGGGCCGGTTTAATGAGTTTTATAAGAATCATGGCATCAGAGGAACAAAGATCTTTTGACGATGTCAGACTTAGTGACATAACTGTGATATAATCACATAAAGACTTTGGCTGCTTTTCTATTATTCCCTTCTGTAAGCCCTCATGAAATAATTCCCCAGAGAGAACAATACGGTTCCTGTGATTGTTGGCAGTCGCCCTGGGATTCCTGACTGGGATGTGCTGCGACCTCTGAGCCGGCTGCACCTGGCCAACTCAAACAGGCCCAGAATATTTTTGATGGAAAAAGGGTGAGCGTAGGTACAAAATAAACATATTTAGAATGCCATAAATCTTTCTTGTCATGAGAACAATAAAATGACATGTTTTGAAAAGAATGTTCCCAATTTCAAAACAATGAGGGGATAATTTGTTGACCATTTTCAAGTGTGTGGAATGAGAAGCATGCATTGAGATGAGGAGGTGTTATACATGTTGCCTGTCCCATCTGCTCGGTGTGATCTTTGTCCATTGCCGTGTGTTTTTCCAACGTCTTCTACTGGACACAAGTGAGGAAAGTGTTTGAACAGAGAACAGATCAAAATAAAACATCCCACAGACCACCACTTAGCCAACGCTGGTTGTGTGACCAGATTTCCATTAAGGATGAAATTTGTTCTTGTTCCTATTTTATAGCTTCGAAACAAACGCCAAATGCCTGCTTTTACTCTGCAGTGTGGAACTACCAAGCATATGCTCTGCTTTACTTTAATTCACAAGCGCTCCACTATCCAGGTTAACCACAATGAGATGGAATCACTTTTTCATGTGTGGCTCGTTATTAAAAATGTTGAAAATTAATAGAGCAGTCATGCAGGTTTCCATGGAGAACGCCCTGCATCCAATGAATGCTCAGATCTTAGCCAAACTTTCCTTCTCTATGCTCAGTCTTTTTCTTTCCCTGAAGTCATTACCTGAAATTAGTGACGTAAATCAATCTGCTTTCATTTCGTTGTTTTTTCTCAAAAGTTTCCAAAATTATCTTTTGACCTTATTTAGACATGTTTTAGCATACAGTTAAATAAAACTAAAAATGATTTATAATCTTGTACATTGCTAAATACGTCATTAAATATTTTTTAGTAACTTGGTATAATGTCCCTCTATATTTACTTCACGTCTTAAGTTATGATTCAACTCTATAATTACGTTATTAGGTAACTTCATGCTGCTTTTCGTCACATACGTTTGTCACTATGATCTTTTCCCAGAACTCACCATGTAGTTTAGTTTCATACATTTAAATAAAACATTGGCGTGATTAATGGTCATGTTTTTAAAGCGCTTTCAGTTTGTGTGTACAGACAGAGAGATCGAAAAACCGTTTCCCACAATCCCGAATAAAAATATATATTAAAAATACACACACACACACACACACACACACACACACACACACACACACACACACACACACACACACACACACACACACACACACACACACACACACACACACACACACACACACACACACACACACACACACACACACACACACACACACACACACACACACACACACACACACACACACACACACACACACACACACACACACACACACACACACACACACACACACACACAAAATAACAGTGACTTCAATATCTTTGGGAATGTACATTAGTGCAAGACTGTCCATAGCAGCGTTCAAAAGTGTCTGGTGCTGGATTTGAGTGCCTGACGTGTTAAAGAAAATGAACTCCAAATACAGTTCTACGATATAATATATATCTGTGTTCCCAATTTGTTGCTGCAATAACCAAGTTTTGACCTTTCCTTCGTGTGCCGATATAACTCACATATGAAGGTGGATGCTTTATAAAAGACAACAGCAGAGAAGAGAGACCCCAGACACGGTAAGTGTGCTATTCATTAACCAGGCTGGCAGCAGATGAGAGAGGATGAAGAGACTGAAGGAAGAAGCGATGGCTTTTAATTTCCTGCAGGGAGCACGCCCTGCTGCCGCTCTACAGCTTCTGTTTATCCGAGGGCCTGTAATTCCTTCTGGCCTCTGCCTTGTGTCAAGTTACAGACTCTGCTTCAAAAACACACAGCATCCCTGCCACAGCAAAGACAGAGTGAGCCCGTACAGTGGACCTCCGCTATCTGCACCAGCGTGACTCAGCTGCAGATTAACGTCACTGCACAACCACCGGCTCTAATGACCGTAATATCCAGCAGACCAGCTGTGGAGGGTAAACAGCACCTCAGAAGTCAGCATCACACAGTACAAAGCATGCAGTTCAAATAATTATACAGTACCCCCTTGGGCATGGCCACCACCAAATATGTAAAGATAACAGAAATAAAAGGGCAACATTATTCCTTAGCCATATTTAAAGTATTCCAAGTCAGATGTTATAAACCGGTTGTTGCTTTTCAGAAAATCACAACAAAGAGTTTATTGTATAGCCATACGGTCAGTTGGTTAGTGCAGGGGTTCCCAAACTTTTCAGCCCGCGACCCCCAAAGTAGCAGTGCCAGATACTGGCAACCCCCTGTCGACGACGGGGGGTTGTTGGGGGTGCTAGTGAATTAATTTCAGAAAAAGAAAAAAAAAAGTTGGAGAAACACTGCGCTAGTGGATTGTCAAAGAAAAAAATGTCTATGCAAACGTTATTATGAATAATAATTAAAAAAAATTATTTAAAAAATGTATTAATTTTTTTTTATAATTTTTTTTTTTTTAATTTTAATTTTGTAATCATCTCACTCGAGATCTCGCGACCCCCACTTTGGGAACCCCTGGGTTAGTGCACCACTTGGTATACAATATCTCAACAATTATTGGAATTTAGTACAGATATTCGTGGTGTTCAGAGGATAAGGCCTTCTGACTATGATGATGCCCTGACTTTTCCTCTAAGATAGTCAAAACATTGACATTAAGGTTTTTGGATGAAAGGCCTCTGACATGGCCTCTGAAGTTGTCTTTCACACATAGACTGTGGGCTGAAAATGGACATGATGTCTTCCGTTTAGAGACTCAACGCTGACCTAGAGGAAGTCAAGCATTCTCTGTGTTGTTGACCACTAACCACCCCCACTCACCACACAGAGGCGTGAAATATTAGAGATAGTTGTGGCAGACAGATTTCCACACGGACACTGAGCTCCTCTGCAGCCGGCATTGCGTGAGAGACCGAGATGTAAACAGGGGAGATAGAGACACCTGTGTTTCGTTTATTCGTCGCTGTGAGGTTGAAGTCTGATGAAGTTGAAACTTATTTGAATTGACGTGTGTTATGGTGTAATTTGGCTAAAGCTCAGTGGCTTATATACGGGGATAATGAAAGTCAGGAATAACTCAGTAACCCACTTTGGTTGCAGCTTTTATCTCCTCTGTCGGGAGAAAAAAAACGACAGGCTTGATTTTCATGAAACTTGGTGAAAGGGTAAAGCATGTGCCAAGGAAGAATCCATTAAATCTTAGAGTGGATCAAAATCACAGGGAGACTACAGACAACATTGAAAGAAAGGGAATTTGGCTTTGCTTTGCCAGACGTCTGCAGAAAAGAGTTCCCCTTTTAGTTCGTGCTATATTTCAACGCTTTATGTCCTTTTATCCGCCTCCAGCTTCATGTACAAAATTATTATTATACTTTTATTTAGTTTCAATACGTGATGCTGTTCGATAGCTTTCTTTTCACAGAGAATAAAACTTCTTTCCAAGTAGATTTATATCACTTTTTGATGTGCATAAAGTATAAATCTTTACCCATGCCTGAAAAGCTGTGTTTTCAACAGTTTCGGCTCAAGTTTTTTTCTCTCTGCTGCTTTGGAAGCTGAGCCAGAGACACCTCCAGTCTCGAGTTACTGTCGATCTTACGACAGATTTTGCACAAGTGACTAATGTTGGTTACAGTGCCACGCTAGACCCCAAGTTTACACTCAGATTGAAAATGTGTCTCCTGTTACCCTGTGCCAGACTGTGTGACAGTTGGAAGTTGGAAAAGTGTTTGAGGAAAGACTCCCACCAAATGAGGCCAAGTGACAAGTGGGTGCCAATCTGTCAGTGGGCATCACAGAGGAAGAAACCCAGACCTGAGACATGCTTTCCTGGAGCCATCAAGCCATGGACTATCTAGGCAATTCAGAGAAAGAACCATGTTGGAAATGTAAGAATTTATTCTCAACATGAGTTTATTTGACCGGGTTTACATTAACACAGGACATAATACAGTATTTACTTGTTCACTAGAAGTTAACTGCCTTGCTCAAGGGATATTTTTGGGAGGTTACTCTAAGAGAAGATGGCACACAGATAAAAAAAGGTTTAGGTGGAAATGTTATCCTATCTTTTAAAGAGACTTTCATTACTAATGAATGGCAGTAATGCGAGGTTGAATGTGTTTGAAGCAACGTGGCATATTGACTGTGTATGAAGTAGAAAAGAAAGTATAATCCTTTGAGGTACCTTTTGGTACATAAAAAGTGATATGAATCTGCATTTTAAACCAGAGAATATAATAATCCTGATTAACAAGGATATATTCTGCCACATTTTACGATGGAACTTCAATAACAAAACACTTTGAGTCATGCTCACACACAAACATGAATCCTTTTAGCTTCCGGCATGTGATCTTGGACAGGTACTGTATCCCTTTGATGGTGAAGGTCACATTTGGTACCACACATATCTAATGGCAAATCTGTGTTTACCGGCAACATTCCTTCACCAAAAAGCTCCACTTACGAGCCTCCTTAGCGATTGGCCTGTGTAGTATTCAGAGGAAGGCATTCTGCTCACATTACTGGGTCAGTGGCATTGCTTTACTGGGCAGACCACCTGGGACAGATTCCAGTCTAAGCGGGAAATTCCTATTTAAAGGTTACGGGAAAATGGTAGCTCTAATATCAGGTGGTTGATGGATATTAAAGTTGCAAAAAGGTATGAAAATCAAGATTTGTAATACGCATAATGATTTTGTTTTTTTGAAAATTGCACATGTTTTAGTGTTGATGAATATACAGTAGCTCCCCGTTTTCTTCATTCCTGTGACTGTATCTGCCACAGTGGATGATGAGAAACGTGAGGGCGCAGTGTTGGGTTCCATCTAGACCCATTTTGTGTCCTCGATCGGTGGCGCGAGACAAAAGCACCACGGAAACCAGAGCTGGAGGTAGTGCTGCACTTTTTGCCGTGAGTCAGGAGGGGCAGAAGAATGGAGGCCATTCTCTGTCCGGCCTGCCTGGCAGTACTGTACACCTCGGAGAAGCACTCAGCGATGAGGGGAGATGGGCCGCCTGATATCTCTCTCTCTCACACACACACACACACACACACACACACACACACACACACACACACACACACACACACACACACACACACACACACACACACACACACACACACACACACACACACACACACACACACACACACACACACACACACACACACACACACACACACACACACACACACACACACACACACACACACACACACACACACACACACACACACACACACACACACACACACACACACACACACACACACACACTTCAGGATCCCCTTAGCTTGCCAGAGCCCCACAGAGAGAGGAGAGGGAGGGTTTGAGGCATTTTGTGTTGGTGTGAATTCACCCGCTTGCTGAGTCAGTCACATTTGTTTAATGGCAGCACTGATTGTGAGAGTGAGAAAAAGCACAGTCCTTGTCTTTTCTGACACAAACGTCTTTTGTGGAAAAAATCTGTTCATCACTATTTTTTTAGTGAGTGTCTTGACACGAACACAGCGCTCCAAGAGTCTCCTTTCTGTCCTGCCTTGTCAAACACACTTTCAATGAGAGCGCTGAAATGCTTTGACAGAGAAACTGGCACATGTATTGTGTTCAAAATCCAAGAAGATAGTTCTCCAAAACATCGTGGTGATCCCATGGGGGCTACGCACACTAAACAATGGCTACTGCATCAAAGAAGCTTGTAGTACAAATCAGTCAAAACAAAGATGAGATATTGCATTGCAAGTCCTCAGCCAGGTGGGCAAAAGCCAAGTGTTCAGGCATAAAGAAAAGCTGAGAATCCCCTTGAGGAGTCGCCTGAGAGAAGTGACTGCTAGACAGTGACTCAGGTCCTCAGGAGACACCAGAAGGCGGTTGATGGACATATCTCACTGCTTTTTCATAGCAAGGCTGTTGTAAAACTTTACATTTCAATCAAAACCACCTGCCCACATTCCTGTTTCGTCTGATGGACGTTAAAGGATCGCCTGGATGAGGAGATCCATATGTGAAGGGAACTGCTTACATAATTGGGAATGTGAGGAATGCTCAAACATCAGGCTAGATTTACGTCTACCTGTTGAAAGACAACACAAGTAAAGAACAGTGGAGTTCTTATCTAAACATCCTATACTTCTTTTACTACACCTGAGGGCTGTCCCAATATTAAGCAGTTGATCAAAATACCAGTGAAACTTGCTGATTCTTGATAACCAGTTGGATAACAAAGTAAAATCAAATCACTGATAGCTTATGTAGTAAGTTTAAAAGGTTCCCCAAAATCTAATCTAGTTATATTCCCGTGTTATATTTCTGTTCAAAGAAAAGTTGGCAAGAATTTGAACCTTTGGCTATTTCTCCGTTTTTAGAAAAGCGAGAATGACGATGCAACTCTATAAAAAGTCTGTAACGTGAGATGTTTACTTCATTATTTTATACATTTCAGAAACAAATTATCAAAATCTGCTATTTCCGAAGCTGAGATATAGCTTTCTCTTTGGTGACCATGAGGGCATCATCAAAAGATATTAACTCGACATAATTTAAGATCAATACAATCAGCTATTTGGTAAACGAGGTGTATTTTCAGGATGCTAATCTAAATGCACACAGGAGGTGATAACTCTTGTTCTGTACATGAACAGCTACAGTTTTTTTAATGGGTCTTTGGTTTCTGTGTGTGTTACTGAATCCAGTATAACAGTATTATGGTGTTAGAAGAGTTGTGTTTTATTGAAATTCCATTCAGTCATCTTGAAGACAGTTTATTTTTCATCTCAATAACACTTTAAATGAAATTAGAGACACAATTATGTTTGGAATGCTTTAAATTCTAACAGTTCCAGGCTTAGTATAATACACATAACATTTTAAGCATTTGGTTTCAACTTTAAATTACAGGAAACCCACATTTTATTGAAGAACTCAAATCCATTTTCTGCAGGACTTAAGTTAATAAAATAGGATATTTAAAAAGGGTGTGCAACCAGACTTTTTGTAGCAAGTTTATGTTGAAACTAAATGCTTAACCTTTGATTCAGCTTTTCTAATAAAACAACTCTCAAGAGCGTACAATGCTGTTCCTGCTCTGTAACCTTTTGATATGTCCTGATATGGTGTAACGTCACACTCAAATCGGCCTATTAGAAATCCTGCAGACAGAAGACTTTCACACAGCGATGAAGTCGGTTTTCCTGCAGATTTCCTAAAGCTTGTGATTACTGAGCTAATTACTAACATTCCTCGGAGAACTTACAGGCTACTGGTCCGAACGTGGCAGCTTACGAGAACAGTGGGCTCCTTATACAGTACTGAAGCCAGACATATGCACACAGACAATATGCTGGTCTGTCATATAAGACCTCCCTTAATGAACCATGTATGGTTTATAAAAGAAAGAATGTAGCAGGCAGAAACTAACTTCAGGGGTATCGAAAGCACTATAAAGCTGCATAATGCAAGATCTTTTTACGGTAAAATACGCCCGTCTACTGTAGTCCTGTGGGTGGGTGCGTGTGTGTGTGTGGGTTATGGGGGTGGGGAAAAGGAGGAAGGGGCGGGCTGATATATCTTGTGTGATTACATTCTGTTATATTATTAAGCCCTACGGCTGTTATGTTATAAAACCAATAAAAATAAGGCGGAAAATGCACCTGTTGTCACCAAAATCATAGCGTTCGGTTTTGTGGGCTTTCTGTCCTTACGTTGACTTCCAGTGTTGTGGATTAAGGCACAATATTGATGGCTAAAAATAAATGACTGTCAGAAAAATAAGACCACTGTCAATAACTTCCCAATTCTCTACATTTAATATGAATATATGGGGACCATTAGATTTTCCCAATTGATGCTTCCCCATCCAGATCACTGGCTTCTTTCCATTCACAGTGACAGACATTGTGACCTCATTCACTAGAGTCGGGCTGGCAGACTCTGCAAATGACAGGGAGACATCAGTCCAGACTTAATGGTACAATCCTGACCAGCCTCTTTCATCTACTGCACACTTTGGTGTTTGTGTCCTCCAGCAGGTTAGTCGCAGAGAAAAACAAATCCAACCCTCAAACTGCAGTGATAATCTGCTTGAGTTGGATTCTTCCTGATCAGATGGACACTTTGAGAGTTTCTCATAAAAGGATGGAGACCAGTTGGTGAGTTGAGTGTAAAGAGTTTAGTCTGAAGGCTAGGCGAAGAAGTGATACACATAAAGTTTAATTTAACACAGACTTTGGATCAAATGTGCAAACATTGACCACCTGTGCTTAAATTATCAAAGATGTACATTAAGGACATAAAACATCAACCTTCAAACAAAAACACAGGGGAGCGGTTTAACAAAGTAAAGTGTCATAAAAGTTCCAAGTGTGGCTATTGTTTAAAGCAGGGGTGTCAAACTCGAGGCCCGGGGGCCAAATCCGGCCCGCGACTTCATTTTATGTGGCCCCACAAGCGCTCGCAAAGAATATAATATGTTTATTATATGGTTACATGCTACTTTACAGAAGCACGTTGTCAATGTCCCACAATGCATCTCAAATTTGACTTTTTCTCAGAATGACTTTTTTTTGTCAAAATATACATTTGTTTCTTAAAATTCTCCTTTTTCTCAAAAATAACTTTTTTTTCAAAATGTCACTTCTTTTTTTTAGTTTTTCCAGAATTTGGCTTTTCTTTTTAAATCATTTTGTGACATTCTCACTCAAGAGACTTGCAATTATTTGACCTAGACTTGTTACGGTAGAGTGAAGCAAGCAGGACCCAAATGCAGATTAAACTGAAAATACCTTTATTTCAAGGAAAACTCGGATAAACAGAGCACTCCCCTGTGAACACAGTCAGACAAACGAGGAACCAAAAAAAACAGACAGCAAAAACAGAACTTAAATACACACAAGACTAATAAACTAAACAAGAGACAGGTGAGGAGGGAGGAGAAAACACAGGGGCACCAGGTGAACACAATCAAGTAAACAGGTAGGAGGGAACACACACAGACAGGAAACCAAGGACAGATCTAAACAAGACAAAACACAACGCAGACAGATCGTGACAAGACTTCTGCTTTCAGACGTAGTTCATTATGAAGTTATTACCCTATCCGATAATAATCCAATGCAGAGGCAATAATGTAATATATAATACATTATTTTATATATATTCAATATTTATATATGTTTTTTTTTTATATATTCTTAAAGTTACAACCCGACCTTTGAGTGCAACCGTAATACTGATGTGGCCCGTGATTAAATTGAGTTTGACACCCCTGGTTTAAAAAGGTATAAATATTGTTACTAGTTTGATCACAGAATGAGATTTGTCAGGATTTGGGTGGATTATCCCAAAAAAGATGCACAAAAAAACTTCCCAATAATTTCTCTTAGATTTTTACCTTTCTGCTCCTTGAAAAATAATCTTGCATAAGTCTAGCATCTGTTGAAATTACTTTGTCAGTGATAGCGTAAAGCTTTCCCTGACTGATGGAGTGGTGCACGACAATCCACAATGGAGGAACAGAACGCTAAATGCATCCACAGATTGATTTATAAAGAATATGTAGGCAATATAAATACAAATGGCTCACTCTTAAAACTGTGCTTTAAAAGCATTTGCATTATTTCTGCCCTCATTCCAATGACTATACCAAAAATAAGCGCCTACTTGCTATTTTTATCCCTAAAGCTCCTGTAATTACATCTTTTAATATTTAAAGCGTTCCGCTCACTTAGCAAACATGTATTTATGGTGTTATCTACATGGCAATTTAGGATTTAAAGAGTTTTAGGATGCCAACCACTAAAAAAGGCAAAGGATTACTCTAATTTTTCCATCACCTCAAAGTATGCGTTGCTTTAAAACAATGACCAGAGAGCGAACAGTGGGCTTAAATGTGCTGGCTATTTAGCATGCCCACTAATGAAGCCATTTAAAGAGCACTGCCTGGTGAGGGTTAAGCCCGGTGTAACCATCATGTCTGCAAACTTGTTCAAAGATATTAGACTCAAATGTGTCTCCAGTCTTAAAGAGGCCATGGAATTGGATCTAATATACCGCAGGGATCTTGGTTTGTGATTATCAGCGTGGAAATGATCCATTTAACGTTGAGCTGGGTTGTTGGTGTGAAGGATCATCGAGGGCTGAGCCATGACAGGATGGGAGGGAACCACAAATGAGATTGGTTTTTCGCTCTCACAAACCCAACCAAACAGCTGTCTGTCAGAAGGGTGTGGTCCAAGCATCAAGACAATACTTCATTGGTCTGTATGGAAATTAAATTGCTGTTTTACTTAAAGGTCCCATGTCATGGCAATTTCTACTGATCATAATTCCATTGTTAAGGTCTACTAAAATACATTTATATTGTGCAATTTTCCAAACTCACATTGGTTTCTCATACAGCACCTCTGTATAGTATGTGTATTCACTCTGTCCTAAACGGCTTGTTGGAGCTCCTGCCCCCCCCCCCCCCCTCCCCTCGCTGTGAGCCCAGTGGCCGTCTGCGAGACAGCGAGACACAGCTAAACCCAGCCCGAAACACACACACACCCCCGCAGCCTGGCTGGGAGTTTGTGTGTGCCCAGGCTGAGTTCCGCGGTGTCTCGCCGACGCCACACCAGTGAGCCAGCTCAGTGTCCCGCTCCTCGCAGCAGCGGGCCTAGCAACGTCCCGCCGAGTGTGTGTGTGTGTGTGTGTGTGTGTGTGTGTGTGTGTGTGTGTGTGTGTGTGTGTGTGTGTGTGTGTGTGTGTGTGTAAGTCCGCGGATTGGTCCAAACGTAACGGCTCCGCGGACGTAACGCAACAAAACAGATAAAATAGTACAAGTAAATACAATCAAATATAATATAATAGAAACTGTGCAGAATAGTCTATATACAGTTATTGGAATATTGATATATATGGAGTTGCGTGTTGAGTGTTAAAACAGCAGGTCATCCTGATACATGAATCTTTGTGTAATACCAGCGGCATCGGTAGGCTACACCCTTTACACCCATGGGAAGAGTTAAAGAGATATTCTCTTGTTTGACAATTCTGTCTGCACACGACACCGCTGTGCGTCAGTCAACGTGCCCTCGGAGCAGGGTCACCACGCTACATCAGCTCCGACTTATCTCCACTTCCACTGACATGCTCCGTTGTCGCCTTTCTGCGGGCTTCACTGGACAGAGACAAGGCCCCTGCAGAGGAGGACTGAAGTCTATTTCTTTTATCTTAACACAGATTAGGAATTTATCAGATGCCAGGGCTGTCATTAAATGCCACAGACTGTTTATAGTGGAAACAAGATGTGAATTAGTGTGTTCAGGAAGAAAGTATGACGAAATAGAGAAAGAAGAGACGGACAGTGGAGAGTAGGGAGGGGAGAAAGGAAGGACAGATAACTTGATGATGGTATACAGCTGAAGGAGAGAGATGATGTTTGAATTAACTAGGAAACAGGAAGGCTGTAAAGGAAAGGCAATTTGAGGAACAAAGCATTCAAATTATGGGAAAGAGTGGTTCAAGATGGAAAAACCAGGGAAGGAATGCGCAAAAAGCAAACATAAGACACATAAAAGCCAATATTTAAAGATATTTAGGATAAAACATCAACAAAAACTGCATTTTTAACATTTAAACAGATACTTCTTACTCTACTACAAATGAGAGATTGCATGCATCAGCTCTTAGAATACAGTACTGTAATCCTTCACGTGTTTGCACATAAATAATCATAATAATAATAATTCATTACATTTTAACTTTTCAAGGCACTTTACAATTACACACATATTAAACGTGTAACAGTTACTGTGGACAATATCCATAGGAGCAAATTAGGGTGAAGTGTCTATAAGCATAAATAACAACTGCTCAGTTCAGCAGGTTCCCCAAATAAAAGTGATGTTTAATCTAAAATAAAATATAAGATCAGAAATTAAAGTCCGATGTTAGAGTCATGCAGAGGGAAGTATTTTTGTTTTACTGCGAGCCGTAAAATGCGTTGCAAAGGAGAGTGAATAGAACTGTATGCATGATTGTGTCCGTGCGTAATCTAGCCTGTGTGTGTGTGTGTGTGTGTGTGTGTGTGTGTGTGTGTGTGTGTGTGTGTGTGTGTGTGTGTGTGTGTGTGTGTGTGTGTGTGTGTGTGTGTGTGTGTGTGTTTTTCCCTCTGCTGCTCACATTAGACGCAAGTGCTGCTGCTGGACGAGGAAAGCCCTCTCTCTCCGGCGGCTACTGGACGTTCTGGTTGCAATTAAATTCCAATATGAGGGAGAGAGCCGGCATGTGCCCAGTGTAACCAGGCTGCGGCAGCCAGATGTGATCCAGCTCCAGGTCTGGAACAAACCACTTTGCTAATAATGGGGGGTGGATGCCACAGCTCCGGGGTGTTCCAGGTGGTAAATGGGTGCTAATAGAAGTCAAAGAGAAAACATGCTTCCTCTACGCAAAGGTTAACCAGGTTGGTTTTACACCGCCAGCCCCAAATACAAACATTTCTTACATAACGCTGAGACTAAACTTGGGACTAAACATATAGCTTGTGAACATGTAGACTTCTATGTTTAAAAGCTGTGTACATACCAGGGTTAGGGTTCAACCCAAACCTTGGAATTCAATCTGAAAACAATGTTGTTTTTAATATTGTGTACTATTTTGTAAATCAGATACTTATTACATTTAAATCATATTTTTAGACTGTATGTGGGCAAAGTTCTTGTAGGCCTTCATTTGTGAAGCAGAGCCCAAAACCTGATAAAAAATTCAGCCAGATTATATAGTATCACCTAAATGTTATCTTTATTTTTACATTCAATTTAAATAATTTAACTAAAAGATTTATTCACCAATATTTTCAGTTACATTTTTTACTTTTTGTTGATTATAATATCCTTATCATAGTTGTTATAAACGTAACTTATTGATTAATACTTGCAAAAGGATTAAAATATTTAAAGGTTACCACATTTAAAATAATGTGCTGTTTGGTGAAATACAATTTTCAGAGACATGTTTGCAACATTTTTAAGACATGCTATAGATTTTAAACACAGAAGCTTTGTGATCATTTAGGTTAATGTTGAACACCATTCCATCCAATAAGTGCTTTCCTAGTGTGAATCCAAACCCCGGATCCGCTTCAGGAAATGAGGCAGGTATTGTTCGTCTGAAAAGTAACCCTCTTTGTAGGCAGATTAAGGCCTTTGTTTCAGGCTCTCCTCGCACAGGGCCCTCATTTACAAAAGCAACAAGCAAACACCTAATTGCCACTTGCACATGTCATATCAAAGGATCAGATCAAGGCTAGACTTTACTAAAAGTGGTTTACAACGCTTCATTGCGCAGACACACAATTCCCTGAGGTGATTACAGTCTGCGCTGCTTTAGCAGGAAGTCCCAAAACACTCAGGTCTACCATTAAAAAGGTCCTGTAGAGATTACCCACGGATCAACACGATTAGCTACTGTGGTAACACCAGCCAATCAGATTGGGTCCCTGGAGCATGAAAACAGACTCATTATTCTAAACAAAGGGTCATTTCAAAAAGGGCAAGTTTTCATTCTGTAAACAAGGATCTTAAGTTTTATTTAGAAGGAACAGGAGTGCCTTTTGGGCAGATTTTCATAACTTTGTTGGCATCTTAGACCCGTTACATAAGGCGATAAGCTGCTATTTAGAGCTTGACATGCATTTCCTACATATATCATGCAACTTATTCAATGGAGAAGAAAAACGGCTTAGCAAAACAGTTACAGGAAAGATTGTGTTGTGTTCTTCAGAGTAACTTTTAATAACTAGCTTTCTTTCAATGTACATGTTTTGTTCAAACAATTACAATTATACCATAGTAGCCTTCAGTTCGGTCCTTACGTTTGGATAGGGTCTTTTTTCTTTGATTGTCAATTTATGGTCGGTTTCAGTTGGTTTTCCATGGTTCCAATTTTGACAATAATAATTGATAATGTAATTCCTTAATGTCAAGATTTTTAATTTATCGTAATGAAAAAGAAAGCGCTGTACTATAAAAACAATGACACATTAAAAGGGTCAAGATGACAATTAAAGCAAATTGCTTCACTTGTTTTTTTCAGCACCCCTGATAATTTTCCCTAAAGCTTTA
Organism: Notothenia rossii; assembly: GCF_949606895.1. Lineage (NCBI taxonomy): Eukaryota > Metazoa > Chordata > Actinopteri > Perciformes > Nototheniidae > Notothenia > Notothenia rossii. The sequence continues at coordinate 73,851,532 of NC_136906.1, read as the reverse complement.
AAAGGTCAACTGAGTTTAGCAGAGGCAATCTTTCTTTTATTCTCTATAGAGACCCTGCATTCGGAGGCGCAAAAACAATTCGTAAATTAACTTTATTGTCTTGGATTGACAGCAAAGTCGCTAAACATTGTCACATAGGATTTTCAAAGTCACTTAGCTGTGAACACCAGCCTATAGGGAAAGAGAGCACTGATGCTGGATATCATCCACTCTAGTTTGTTAGATTGAGACAAAAAAATTCACATGTGTCTGCGTTTCAACAACATCCTTTGTGTGTTGTGTCTGAAAGAGGACCTTCAGGACCCTTTGTGGTATCGGACCAGCCTCAATGCAGAGAATTCCCATGCAACACATGAAAACTCACAAATGTCAGCATATGGAGAAATCAGGCCACTAATCGTCCTTTGTCACCCGGCGACATTCCTGATGTTCACCCCTGGCAACCAGGACTTAGGGAAGCGCAGAGATTGTGTTTGACAGCCGTGTCACTGAGCTTAGTGCTTCTCAGGCGGGGCTGACCGCCTCTCATGCGGGACCCCCGGACTGTGTTTGGGTGATGAAGGGGAGGCGGGGTGAGCTCATATCACAACACAATGTAGGCAAGACAAGGACTCAAAATGGCCTTTTTTGCAGAACATCAAAACAAGGTAACACATTTGATTAGTGAACCAGCCTTTTTATAAACTTGGAGACGGTGTTGACAGCTGAGTGACATATTTACGGAGTAGTGCATTAAAACAAAAACGGTATTATTTTCTTTATCAATTCACTCTTTTAAAGTCTTTAGATTCAAGTTCATGAATCATGAGTGTAAAGCAGCGTTTCACTTTCAGTCAACAACCGGGGGTCAGTGAGGTCATATTTAGATTCATCAGTTTTTTGCACGATAAAAATCAATGAGATTTATTCCAAATATTCTTGATTTTTTGGTGTATTACAGAAGAAACTAAAACATGTTTCTTAGGTAATTTACTGACATTTGACATACATTTAATTTGAAGTCATACACATCAATATATATTTTCTAAAAGTATAAATCTCACATGCAAATATAACTAATGGGAACAAGCACAGGGACTTCTGATTGGTGGTTATCAATGATGCAAACACGTCTAAAAAGTTTAAGATGTACGCATATGTTTAGGTTATTGGAAAGCCAGTCCTAGCTTAAACAAGATGTGCTGTGGTGAATTTAAAAATAAAATGGTGCAAAGAAACATGTAACCTGAGCTTTAAATCAAATGCAGATAATTACAATAATTTAAATTCCGAGAAAACAACCTCTAAATGTGTTCAAATTGAAATGTCAACCTTTGCCACTTGACTAAATATGAATAATAACTTCTTGTAAGCATGTTTTTCTAAAAACCAGCTGTGCTGAAAATCCCACTATATCAACAAGTCAGCAAAAACGAAACAGCTGAGGTCTTTGAAGCCATTTTTATGAAGTTGGTGCTGTAATTGCCCATTTTCAGAATAAAGCCGTTTTGATCGTGTGATTAGAGAGGGGGCCAGTTCGAAACGTTCTAAAATGAGCAGAGGTTCCCGACCCAAAATAGGCGAGTCTATCTCTAGCTGCACTCTGACCAGCAGAGGGCTGTTTCATGTTAAACTGCCTCTGCTATTTCTGTCACTTCTCCACACGTTCAGATAAACACTTCCATTCCACGATCCCAAAGACATAGTTAAGAGACCGTGATTATAGCTTTGGGAGTGTCGTAAAGAGAGCTGGTGTCCTGAGCCACAGTTTCTCTTCCCCGTTTCTTTTTAGCATGTTTCTAACAACTTTCCTGTCTCCGGCGTGTTGACCTGTAAGGTGAACCGCTCCTGCACGTGCCGAGAGTTTCCCTCCGTCTAAAAACAGGTTTCCTCAGACTCCCTGTCTGGGACACATTTTAAAGAGCGAAGCAGCCACATTCATGCTTTTTACTGAATGTGACCCTTATGCACAAACTCTAGCATTGCCACTTATACTATTGCATGAGACTGTTAGGCAAATGTATAGTTTCTGTACACACAGCATCAAGTATCAATGTAAACAGTATCTTTAACTACAAAAACATGTCAATTTGATATCCAACCATCGTCTCCACAATGTATGACCCCAACTGCATTCCTACATTCAATCTTGTCACATTAAAACTCACCCTGAGAACAGCAAACTAACATAACATGGTATAACAGGGGACAAATTGTGAGAAGAAATATGAGCGAACCCCTGGCTGCAGTTGCTAGGTCCAAGTGTGCAGCAGCGGTTGCCAGGTTCTGCAGGGAAAACAATGGGAAGCGGCTGGGTAGTGAATGTGGTGTCCTTTAATGTGGCTCTTAGCTGTCTTATTGGCTGCCAGCTCCATGCTGATTTACACCACAGCCGCAATTCACAACCCAAACAAACCCCAGACAAATAATTATGTCAGGTTGACTCTGTCAGCTTATCATGGAAGCTAAACAGAAAGAAAATGTCGACCACAAAAGGCCGACGTCTCTCCAGACTATGTGATGAAGGAGCCGTGGTGCCGTCTCTGTGGCCTGGTCGTGGATCTACTGTACTACGGTTCATACGCCCGGAGGTCTGGAAGGAGAAGGAAGGCCTACAGAATAATTTGTAACCAAAATGTAAGAGGTATGTTGTATTTTAAATCAACACAAATGCATATGTGCGCACAAATAAGCAGGACTCAAAGAATAAACAATCACAAGCTCTCAAGGGAGTGAAGCCCCTTGAATGTGTCTCTAATAAGAAAAATGATAAAACACACACACACACACACACACCATGTATACATCACTTCAGGGGACATTACATTGACTTACATGCATTTCCTGGAGACTTATCCTAACCTCAGCCATCACATGCCTAACCCTAACCCTTAACAAGTCTTCACCCTAAAATTAATGATTCCCCTCATGGGGACCTCCAATATGTCCCCATAAAGGTGGCGAGTCCCCACACATGACTGTGTAAACAGATTTAGGTTCCCACAAGTATAGTAATGCTAGGCCACACACACACGTATTTTTACAGCCAATTATTACAATACAAGTTAGACTATTGTCGAGATGTATATCAAATAATTGTTTTTAAAATGATGAATCTCGTAAGGCTTTTGTTTGCAGTAATTGCTCTGCAGGAACAACTGTATATTTGCCTGAAAATACATGAGGTCTTGGGGTATGCATGACCCTATGTTTGATTAAATGCCTTTAAAAAAACTAAAGAAGAAATAGTTTTGATTTCCTTTTGTTTTGCGTTCAGAAAGAACCCCAATCATGGTGTAAAATATCCTGCAAAATAGGAACAATCAGGTAAAAACAACAAGTCACACCAAGAAGTGACAACCTATCATCACCAAAGTCTAGACATGTTGAAACTACATATTAGTGGTTACAAATGTACATTGTAAAACTTGCAATAATTCAGCCATTCATCACCAAAATGATGCACTGACTACAAAAAGGAATGCAGTCTGCGGATGGGCCTCGACATTCAGCATTCCTTACTTAACTCAAGCCACACAAGAACTGTTCATAATGTAGCATAAGTACTCTTCCTTTTATATTGAATATACATCAAAGAGAGCTGCAACCTTTATTATCAAGTAGGGTCTAATAGAGGAAACTTATTTTCGATATTGAACCGAGTAAAGTGAGGTGCTTTCTGCGGACTCACTTAACAAGTCAGGTTATTTTTTTTCTCTGAGAAACCCATTTTTCAGAAAGCATCCAATCTGCTATAGACTGCAGATGGATGCATAAAGCCTGCTGGCGCTTTGTCCTCGCTGCATCAGTTTGGCCCTCGTTCAATCCACCTCCAAATGTCATAAAGGATACTTTCCCTGCATCTCATAGTCTCTATGGCACCACTGCAGCATTTTGGGATGCTCTTAAAATGGTTCAAAATGAGAATAAGAAAAACGCATGAAGGAAGATTTTGACCAGATCTGAATATAGCTGTTTTTACTTCTTAGGAAAGCCCCCGCCTGTTTATCATTATATCTTCAAAATAGAAGAATACCTCATGCTGATCACCTCAACATGTTCCTATTCAAATAAAATCGGAAACGCAGATCGAGCACTGCAGCTTACAGATGCTCAACTACAAAGGGCACACAAGGGAGTTAATATGATGCAGATCTCCTCTGCCCATCTGAAAAGGATGGGAGCAGTCAGGCATGGCTCTGAAGGGAACTCTGGGTATTTCCTTTCATCTTCGCTCTCTTGGAGGCAGAAATAATAACATCTTCTCTCTTCAGTTTGTCCAACAACTAGAACAAAGATTGATGGTTTAAAGGTGGTCTTTTATTATCATATACAACAGACAGAAGAATTGCTCACCAGGATAGACTAATTATTTTATTTTTTTTAAGTTAAAGGGCAGCAAGGAGAGATGCTAAGACAGATGCACAATTACCCAACATTAAGGCTATTGACGGAGAGAACTAACCAGCCCAGGTTGTCAAGAAATTCATTCAAACAGTTGTTTTGTTTTTGAAAGAAATATTCTGATCACAAGCTTAAACATATGTGCAAACAATGCAGTATTTCTATCTGTGTGCAACATGTTGATTGTTCAAAAACTTTACAAATGTAATGATGCTTAACACCCATCTACATCTGGGGCGGTGGTGGAGAAGACCATAGGGACTTGGCTTGGCAACTGGAAGGTCACAAGTTCAAGTCCCGGAAAGACCAAGTGCTACCGAGGTGTCCCTGAGCAAGGCACCATTCCCTACACTGCTCCCCGGGCGCTGTACATAATAATGGCAGCCCACTGCTCCTAACACTAGGATGGGTCAAATGCAGAGAAACCGTTTCGTTACATAGTACCTGTACTACGTAATGACAATAAGTTGAATTTATTTTGTATAGGCCTATGGGGGTTCTACTGGAGCATATTTCAGCGTAAATCACAAAACAAAATATTCAAAGGTTTCCCCTTACTTTGTTCTCTAAAATATGAACTGGAAATGCATTTCTTGAATGTTTTCAGTGGAAGCCTGAACTTAAATTCAACATTTTCTTTGCTGAGAACAAACATCAGAGCGGTATCCTGACACAAAGAACTTTAAAGAAAGAGCTTTAATCTTGCACTGGGGCCAAAACAGAAGTTTTACCAAGACAGATTAATGTAAAGCTCTTAAACAAATGCGAACCAAAGGCGTGCCTGGGGGAATATATTTCCTCTGTGTTAGGACTCAGAAGCACAGACGATAAACATCACTTTCAGAAACTTGAGAACACGCCATGTTGGTTTCTTCAAGTCCTAAACAACTGACACAAACACTATCTCTCAAAGTCTTTTGTTTAGGCTACAGGCTCTGACATGTCTTCACAATCTAGCGGACATTAAAAAGAGATGTTTGCAATGTTTCAGTTTTTTTATGTTGATATCCATGCCTTTGCTTAAAACAAACGGAGGACTTGTGTTTGTGTGCTGGACAGTTTTTTTCATAGCAACCTCACTGTGATGAGACAAAAAGAAAACAGTGTGTGATGAGAATAACAATGAAAGTGAAACAGTCAAATAGAAATATTGCAAAAATAATGTTATGCAAAATGTGGCATGAAATTACACTTTTATAGATACTGTTTCTTTGTTTACAAGCAGGGAAATAACTCTTAAATGTTTGCAAATGTGTTAGTTCAGTGAAAATGTTTATGGCTGACCTGGCCAAATTTGCAAAACAGTTCCTCTCTTTAAATAACGTCATGATCATAAATTCCTGAAGCAACTAATTCAAGTTATTCATTCTCCGTATTTGGGTCTCACACTCTAAATATACCTGCTCTGTAAACATCTGACTGTCCTGTTAAAAGTCGATGGTAAGACTGTATATCTACATACAGTAAAAAGGTGGACACGTGTGTAAATCTGTGGCTCCCCTTTGCCTCTGAATGGGGCTCAGTGTTCCTGTAACACCTGCTCACCTTTCCCAGCCTGCAGCTCTGGGACACGGGTGAGCTGAGGCTGAGAGGCTAGGGGGGGGGGGGGGCAATGACCCTGCATACCCGAGGAGTCACGACGACGACTCTGTGCTGTGTGAAATGCTGCTTGTGGTTTTAGGTCATGTGCGAGGGCGTTGTCACATGCTTAGGAAAGATTCATGACCGGTGGATTTCAGAGCAGGGAACACACTTCCAACAGAACAAGCCACACATCATGCGCTGCGCAAAGGCTTGAATAAACACACGTATATTCTCAAGTGGCCTTGCAGGTCCCTAAATGAATACTGCCATGTGACGGGGATGTCACTTTCCAAGGCAGGGGGAACAAATGAGTGCCTTGTGTACTGACTCATTTTTCAAACCTCTAACATACTCCTTTACTGTGGAGCTATATGTAAACAGGATATGCTGTATTAGCCAAAGCACGTCTAACATCAGCAAGCAAGGATTTTACAGAAAATATAACAAGCAAAATATAGCTTTTAAAGTCTTTTTTAGGCACATCCAAGCATATCATTCTCTGTCATTTCTGCCCTGTCTATGTTCCAGTCCTATTGTGAACCCAGAAATGTTGAGTATCTCAAAGTTTTACGTTGTACAGCACGGGTACCCAGCACATAGAAACTGCAGGATGCTAACTTGCATATGTTGGGCAATTTGAATTTGTTACATGAATTAGCATAGCATAAACAGACAATAGTTAAAGAAATTGACAATTTGGAAAATGTTGTGGGTTATTTAATCAATGTTCAGACTTTTTCAGGATGAAAATTGAAGTTTTAGCCAGAAACTGGCCATATCTGTACTCCTGGTGAGCTGATTTTGATCAATTTTGGGTCGATTTGAGAGTTTTAGGGAATTTTTTATCCTAAAAATATATGAAATGTATGAAAATTATAATATTATATTGCCAATACTGAAAGAAGCAACATGATTGAATGTTCAAAAGCATGCTCAGACTGGGAGTGAATGTCAGAACGATTAGAAGTACAGATGATTGGCTTAACTAATGCTCAGCAGGCGCAGTGAGCGGTAGGCAGACTTCTGCTTTGCATTAGCACCAGCTTGCTATCTGGCAAGTGCAGCCTGTCAGTCCTTCCAGATGTTCCTGTCCTTGTATGATCCTCAGGTTTGCTCTGAGATCCCACCTCGGGGCTGGAAACCGAGACAAGGAAGCGCACACAGCGAGGGAGTGCTCTCCGCCAGCCAGCCTCACAAAGAGTCGTATGTATGCAGGAAGCTGCTCAGACTGAGGGAAGGTGCTCTGCAGAGGGTATGCCACGTTAACACCACATCTCTGCAGGCAGTGACTGGCAGCGCGGCTTCAAACAGGCCAGCCTTGTTTATTCACTTTGCATTCTAATACCACATGCTGTTGTTGTACTTTCAAGTGGTGGGAAAAGAATAGGAGAAGACACAGGAGGTGTTTTTCAGCTCTAAAAAACTTTGGTTTGAGGATTGTGAAACATTGATGACAAATCTGTATGCCATTTCAGACATATTCCAAACAATAATTAAACCGATTGAATATCTCATCAGCTGGAGGTTGGGTGGCCTGGATGTTAAAAAGATCTCCTCATAATGAACTCTGTCAGGACTTGATGTTCATCTCGGGGATCGAGGTGATTGATTCCAGTGTAATCCTCTGTTGCTCTGCAGCTCACCAAATCAAACACTGCACAACAATGCAAAAGCACAAGAGAAATTACATTCAGGCGTTTCACTCTCCTTACAACAGTGTTTGCAATTACAGGCTGACAACAATCTGCAAAAGTTGCGAAAGGACTGATCCCCAACACACAGACAGCAGCTGTTAGCAGAGCTGCTCTGAAGCCTAGTGACACACACGTAGGATATCAATTTTGAGCTTGAATTAAATCAACTTAAACAAAATACTTCAATAAATAACCAACATAAAACCAAGTTGACTTTTAGTACTACTCGTAAACTTATAACTAAATCAATATTTGTTATAAAACCTACTCAGCCATAAAACACGACATGCTCAAAGATAATTGGCATTTGGAAAATATCTTTACTCGTTGTGTTCTCTTGAAAAAAACGAATAACACATTTATCTGCCAGGGAAAGATGAACACTGACTCTTCATAACCAACGTTTTATGTTTGCCCAAATTGCATACACCCCGTATTAATGCCATACGTCCAGCTTCTCGCTAGGACAAACAGGAATTAGACTGTCCCAAACTGTCCCATATATCGGCCTGCACCGCTGAACCACTTTCCTCACGCTTCGTATCGAATATAAAGTGGGTCAGGACAAAGTGAAATGATATGTGGGCAGAGGAAGAGAGGAGAAATGTTGCTCTGCACATTAGGCCAATGAGAGGGCATTACGTGATGGGAACACTTCAACAGAAGCTATTAAAGCATGTGTTTATGTGAAAATATGAGACCAGTTCTGTGAGGAGATTATTAATAACACTATTTTGTGAAAACGATGAAAGAAAGACTTGTGTAATTTCAATGCGATGAGTGCAATGCATGAATGTGACGGATGGACAATTAAAGTGACGGATGGACAATTAAAGTAAGTGGTTCCAGATTCAGGCTGCCCTTTAAAAAGACGATGATTTGAGGCAAAGACCTTTAGTTGACTCGCATGTTGTCAGACGAATAACTGCACTGTTTTTAGCTGCGTCATTGTGTCTCAGAGAAATGGAGCAGGCTTTAAACTTTATATTCACAGTCCTGCCTCAAAATGACTTAACCACAAAAAACAGAGGAGAGAAGGGTAATGGAAATGGAGGGCGGTGTGACGCCTGGCAGCGCGAGGTATGGTGAACTTTCTCTGACTGTTTGCATACAGATGAACAGAGGCATGAAAACGTGAGGTTACAATTGGAGAATAATATAGTCTGATACAGGAGGTATGTGTTGCAGCTCTGCAGGTGCACATAACGGACAATTAATGCTCTGGAGTGAATAGGTTTCTCATATTTGTAGGTAAAAAAAAAAAGTCAAATCAAAGCATGAACCATTTTGAAAATGAAAATATTGAACTACGACTTCCATAGGCATTTTGGTAAGAAATATCCCTTCACAAAGCTTGAAATGTGATTGGTTGGTTTCAAGAGGTTAATTAACAACTGACACAATCTGTAGTTCTGGGTCAATCTAGGATAAATTAAGCAACAAGGAAAAATCTAAGCAATTTGAATATATTGATCTATGACTTTTCACAGCATCTTCCTAAGAAATATGCTTGAAAATGTGGTTTCAAGGGCCAGTAACAACTGGTGGAAGTGAAAGATTAGACATTTGAGTAACTGTTTTGTTCCCAACCGCACAGAACACATCTTTTAAATGTCTGACTGCTCTAATGTGTTTTGTGTGTCTCACTGGCTTCCATACCAACACTTGCAGATAGGGATGTCCCGATCACCTTTTTTTGCTCCCGATCCGATTCCGATCATTTGATTTTGACAATTTGCCGATACCGATTTTTCCCGATCCGATCTTTATGCAATGCTTTAAGAGAAAAAAAAGCATTCAAGTTGTCCCTTAAGGTTATTTTTTTATTTAAATTGGATATTCTATCGAACATGGATATAGCTTCTTTCTTTCACAGCAGCATTGGATCAGTTCAGTTGTGCAGCATTGGATCAAAACAAAATAAAGCTTTCAGTACTCGTTAGCTTACTGCTACAATTAGACACTGCGCCCTGCCCACTCTGTTGCCAGATTTGAGAGAAATAAGCAACCAGGTCTATGAAAACAAACCCCAAAGAAGCAACACATACATGATGTTCTGTAATTTGAAACCAAAACTAGGGCCTAAGGATGACTTTAAGACTTGAACAGTCATTTTTGTTTTGTAACATTGAATACATAATTTAAAAAAAAGTATTTAAAAAAAAAAAAAAAAATCCCGATCCCCGATTTTTTTTCTCCCGATTCCGATCTTTTGAAAATCACGTGATTGGCTCCGATCCCCGATAACGTGATCGGATCGGGACATCTCTACTTGCAGAGGTTCATGGGTATATTGTAGTATTTAGAGTCATATCATGTTGATGGAAGATCAACATTCCCTAGAAGGAAAGGATTTATTTATTGAAACCAGTGGCCTAAAAATCCTATTTGTTTGTGTTGAGGAGCATTACGGATATAATTAAAAAATAAAAAACAGACTAAAAAGAGATTCTTAGTTAAGAAAACACTTCATGAATCAGCCTGTTTCACAACTCTATTAGATGCAGATTTAGTTTCCTGTCAGCATGTAATATGTACATGTACATGTAATACTCAAAACCCAAATTGTTTTTGTTTGTCACCTGTCGTTGCTTTGTATTGTCTGGAGAATGCAAAAGGCAAAAAGGGTTTCTCTTTTTACACCAGTAAAAATAGACTTGAAAGAAACAAGTCAGTAGAAATGCAATGAACTTTTCTCAGCCCCTGAGGTATACATAATGCTTATAAAGCCTAGTGATTTTAAAGCCATCCACATAAAGGAGTATAATTTAGGCTGCTAGCTTGATCCTCACCCTAATTGTGGCTGCACATATACACCAATTGGAAAAAGTGAGGGAATATAAAAGGAACAGATTAGCATGTTAAGTTTCTCGTTTGACCTCAGTCCAGCTTTGGCACTTCATAAAGTGACGGTTTCCTTCCCCACAGAGATTCTGAGCTACACCAGACACAGATGTTGTTGTCATGCACATAGCCATTTCTATTTAGGACTACACAAACCAACCAGCCATTATAATACAATGTCTCCATGAAAATCATATGCTGCTCAGACTCCTGGTGTGATTCGGTGGGGTGATCCTACCATGTATTGCGCAGAGCATAACCACGTACATTACAATTTCAAAACCCGAATGTCTGAAAGTCTCTCGCTGATCCGTGATGGTGTCATGACTGCCAGCGACACAGACAAACTGTGTTCATGAAGAGACCACACAAACACAAACTGTAATGGATTCATTTAAATCTGAAGGGCGAAGCCAGAGTCATAGTGGAAGCAGATGCATACTGATATCATGTTGAAAACAGTTACAACAGCACCTCATAAATATAGCGAGGTCAAAAACATTGCATTGACTATAATACAAATTCAAAATCTGAGTTTGGGCTAATTTGCACACGTTTTCTATAATGCCTTTGTGTGCTGTTTGAATGCAAGCTGAATTATGAAATGAATACCACACACTGAAAAACTGTTCTATCTCTCTCGTTTAATTTATTGATTTAACAACGGTTTTCCTGTCCCTAAATAAGGATTGACCGAGCTGTTGACACAAGCGATTAATCAGAATGACAGCTAAACAAATGGAATAAATTGGGATAAACTGGAACAGATGCAGAAACACAAAGAGACAAGTTAGGACTTCAGTGCTTCAACATAGGTGTTTTTTCTACATAAAAAGCAACTATTTGGACACATGATGAAAGTAACTGAAAAAACACTAATCACTTGTGAATGTATGAACTCTTATTGGTTTCTACAAGAAGTAAATGTACCAAACAGTCGGGGAAATTCCAAGTTCCCTTCCTTTCTACCCTGCTTCTGGATCTAAAAATGCATCTTCAAATATTTGTTTTATTGCATCCAAGTTACATTGCATTATATTCACGCTACTGAAAGGAATAACTTGGTGTGTAGGTTGTGTGTATAATGGTAGCAACTAGCAAGTGTGGTTGAAAGAAATAGAAAAAGGGTGCGTCTTTACAAGAATGAAATCAGTTAAATAATAAAAGAATCATTATTTAACAAATGAACTGTCATATATGAGAGTATACTTGCAGATAAATTGGATGTTAGGACTGATGGTGGTATATGCAACGAAGCAAGAATGGGAATTACTCCCTTGGCAATTCCCTTACATTCTATAAACGAAAATTATTAAATGACTTATCACAAAAAAAAAATTCTAAATCAAGAGACCTGTTTATGCTACCAGCCAACAGAGGGTAATCTTTAGTTATATATAGGTTAAGTTCTTCAAAACCATATAGCATGGGTGTCCAAACTGCGGCCCGCGGACCATTTTGGCCCTCACTCAGCAAATTCAAAAAGTATAATGACTTAATTATAATAAACTTCTGCTTGTCTTACTTCTTAAATATATATGTTCAAATATATTACACAGTATTCATGTGTTAATAATAGGCCCAATTTTCAAATAAATAAAGTCAATTAAAGTTGGAAATATGTTCTAACAAATCTAAGTTGATAAGAAAAAAGCCCAATAACAAATGTACATAACAACGTTGAAATATACCCTGCATATTTCCCCTTATGATAAGCAATCTGAGGCTTCTGTTTAAGGGATGAGCTGCTAACACAATAAATGAAACCCTATGGAGAGCTGTAGGCTGTTTTTTTCTTTCTTAAAGCATTTTCAAGTATCAAGAATAATTTACCTACATTGGATTTACTTTTCCCAATTTAACTTATGAGGCAAAATACATCTAGTGAGTGGCCCAGCCCTTCGTATATTTTTCTCTGTGTGGCCCTCGGTGAAAAAAGTTTGGACACCCCGGCCATATAGGATGTGAATGTATCCAAAAATAAATATGGGCATATTTTTAATGATCACTTGGTTCCTTATACATTTAAGCCAAATGAGAGCTCTGCTGCTTCTGATTAAACATCACACCCGACACTTTGATGTTGAGTGGAATTACTCTGAGGGTGGCGAATAACAGGGCTTTCAGTCTGTGTGGGTCACTGTGGGGTTTGACAGAGGGAACGTGAGTGAATGAGTGGAAGCAGAGGGTGATGTCGTCCGTCAGCCAAACCACAGCTGGCCAGATTACAAGAGTCTGGATTAGAGGCCAGGGGTTGGGGTAGGGATGTGGATCCCATTGATGTAGGAACACACACACACACACGGAGAACACACAAAGCATCAATATCACCAGTAAGACACACACTGGCTCCAAACTGCAAAGGCATAGACATTGTTTTCAGCTACGAAGCAATCTGTTCACTTTAAGCAACACGTTATTTATTTGAGCTGGGTTTTTATGTGGCCAATTTGTTGGGAAATCATCATCCATTTATGGCTTTTCAAGCAGGTTTCCTCATTTCAACTGTCAGGTCAATATAACGTTTAATTTGTGCCAAGTCTACACATTTCATCTTCACATAATAGACCTCAGACACAGAGAAGGCAAGAAAATAACGGAATATAACCTTGGCCTAACATCAATATCATTGTTTCAAAACTGCATATTTAAATGCATTTGGCTCACCATTGTTTTCGAACAGATAAAATGTCACTCATAAAGCATTTCCAGTATGATTGGGAGAATGAAAACAATCTGCAGCGCACACTGAGGTCCGGCCACTGCTGGCAGGGCATGAAAGCTGCATTACACAAAACAAGATGAGCTTCACAATTGTATTTTGCATCTTGATTTTGTGAAATAACTTCATTAGGAAAACAGCTTATCCATTGTGCAGCCACATAACAAAACAGGACAAATGTGTTTTTCTTAGCATGTTTAACATCAAAAACAATATGGACATCCAAAGCACCAAGAGTTGGCATAAGTGGGAAACCCTTCAAAACAGCATTAACAAGAGACTCAGACATTAAGAAATTAATTCACAACCACAAAAAAACAAATAATGCACATGAGTGAATGTAAGCTACCAGAAATAAGCTAATAATGAATCATGCAGCTGTCAACCAACAAGCTAATCTAGACAGTGGCTAACAGCTTCATTAGCATGTGTGGCAGCAAAACCAAACACTTAAAAAACACATTTCTTGTACAAGCAGCAAAACACGTACCTTTTTTAAATGAAGCATTGGTCCCCGTGTCTTAGCAAGAAAAAGTTAAATCCCCTGTAAATAAGAAAGCTCAGACTTTTGAGTTGAAAGTTGCGCCAGGTGCGCAAACCGGAATTACGCAATTGACGTTATCTTAAGCCGCGCCCTCTTCAATCAAGACGTTACCATCACTGTTGCTAGGAGCTGTGGAACGTTCCATTCTAAAACGCATTTGAGGTACTTGAACTTTACCTGAGTATTTTTATACTACCTTGTACTTCTATTCTACTACATTTTGGAAGAAAATGTTGTACTTTTTACTCCACTAGATTTATTTTACAGATGTATTCAGTTAGTTACTTCATACATTCAGATTTTGACACACTACTTAGGAAACGCTTTTCAAATATGATTATTTTTGTATAGATTTAACCGTCCTACATTATATTAAAGTGACTGAAACCATGAGTTGGTTAGCAGAAAATGTATTGGAATTAAGATGTTTTTGGTTCAAAAATATTTCACAGTTACAGCTTCTTAAATGTGAAGATTTGCTGCTTTAAAATATTTAAACACTTTTAAAAAATGTTTTTAAATACTTTGAATCCATACATTATACTTTAAGTAAGTTTTGGTACTCACACTTAAATACTTTTACCATTCTTGATGCAGTACTTTTACTTGAAATTGATATGTTTACAGTGTGGTGTTAGTACTTTTACTCAAGTAAAGAATCTGACAACTTTGTACACCGCTGGCCTCAGTTTTATCTATGGTTTTTGATCTGTCCTTCGTTCTTACCAAGTCTCCTTTGTGTGACCTAAATAGAGGTTTTTTTGCACATCAGCAAAAGCCACCATCTCTTTTTTCCCACTGGGTTCATCCAGTACATTTAGTAGCAGGTTTCAGTTACAGCAAATGATTCTGAGCAGACGCTGCCTTCACATAGGCTCCTCCAAGAATCTGACACAGAAAATTAATTCAGTCCTTTCAACAGCTAATCAATTTGCAGTTGACCAGGAGTGCAGAGATATCACATTTTTTAAAATCCAGATTGACACAGTACTGACAAAGAAATTTTTTAATTTCAATAAAAAGAAATGCAGTGTGGAAAAATAACTGCCAACCCAAATACGGTTGCAAAGCCTGGTCAGTATGGGCCCTCTGATGGGGGGTGAAGGATGCCAATCAGACAGGAAAAAACACAGTTGAGCATCAATAACTTCTCTTCATCCTCCAGTCAAAAAAATCGACCAGATATTTTTCGCGTTCCAATACACAGACACTATTTGATACTTTGTGCTGACAAAACTCTTCACAGTGCAAAATGGACGGATTGTGAATACCAGTAAGTTAACCAAACTTAATAAATGTCAAGGTAATCCCACTGTCAATACATTTCTTGTTTGTTGTGTTTCCATGATTTCGGACCCATCATTATGGTCAGCTGGAGTCTGAACCGTTAATTCGATGCTGCCACGCCGCGGCCTTTCCACACAACCCATACAGTCAGAGTGGAGCTGTGACTTCATAACCACATGTATAAATGCATTCGGCTATAAAAAAAAAAACATCAACAAATCATCCCACATGAATGCCTAATTGTTTGTAGGGAGTTCCCAAAAGCCAGTGCTGGGTCATGATGCAGTTTATAAATTAAAAGGTAAACACATGGGACTCACATCAGCCACTTGTGTGTGTTTTTATGACACGTGACATTTTCACTCTTTAATACGCTGCCCGGGGTGACATAGAACTTTGAAGCTCTGCTAGTCATGGGGTTTATGTGAAAGTGCACCTATTATATGTGCTGAATTTATAACGTTTAATTGCAGTATACTGTAGAAGAGCATTATTTTGCAAACTCCACCACGAGTCTAACTCAATCAATCAATCAATGTTTATTTATATAGCCCAATATCACAAATGTTACATTTGTCTCAGTGGACTTCACAGTTTGTACAGAATATCAGTATGACAATACGTATGAATAACTGTATGAATAGTCATATTGTGGTTCTCAATGTAAAGGGAATTAGTGCAAAATGGTGCTCTACGTCAGCGTGTGAAACTGTAACTCCATTTAAGTAAGTATATAGCATTATATACATTTATGTGCCTTACTTGGGAGATTGATACCAGTATAAAAAAGAGAAAGTCAGCACTGACTTAATAAAAGTTAAAAACATCATCAAAGTTCTTTCATCCTGATCTTGGCTTTTAATGTACACCACATCAGCCTTACTCTTTATAGTGTCACTTTATTGTCCTGTATAGTTCTATTCGTGGCTGAAGCCACCATGATAACAACACAAACTCTATCGGTTACTTCTTCTTGCCTGGGAAGTTCCCATATGGGCACTTCCAAGCTTTCCAAAATAGAAGTGTAAAAGTAGTCGCGCACCACCCAAAACCAGCCGCCGTCTCCGTGTCCTTTCCCAGCGTTTACAGATTTTGTCCCCTGGCTTGATGTGGCCCCTGACAAGAGGTTGGAGGCCTTGCACACCTAGACCTTTCCTGACGCTGTGCATGTTTTTCAACCATTAGACAACAGCGCTTACTGTTGGTTAATGGGAGTAGGGCCTTCAATTGAATGAAAATACCTTACGATAATTGTCGCAAATCATATCAAATAAGATCTTCAAATATTTCTGACGCAGTGATGCGTTAAAAAAAGAGTCTCAGTTTTACTTTTTAGAACTGTGGAAATGCCTTCCTAAGGGAGCATTACCCGCCATCAATATCCAAAGACCTTGATTAAAGCAACATGATTTGATTATGAATATGATTATGGAGGAACACATGTGGTTTCACTGGGTTGCAGCATCGTAACTCTCATATACCCTCGGCCTCAGATACCTCTCTCTGTCTGGCTGCATACTGTACGACCATGAATCCCTCTCCATATATGTTCCAGCTCCCTCAAAGTAACGAGCGCATTGACAAAGACATATGAAAAATGTATCATGACATGAAGCTGATCCTCTGGATTTCTTCAAAACATCCTTATCTTATTATTTTATGTCATATAACTTTTTGTGATAGAGCTAGTACTACTACTACTATGGGCCAAGATATTTAAATATACAAACATAGGGAAAAGGTATGTTAGGACAAGTGAAAGATAATTCAATTATATTGAAGTGCTTTATTTGTCAAATGATTGAGAGAAAAGAAGGGGGTTTCAGATATATTCAGACATCTTCACATCTTTTAAAAACAAGAAAGAAAAACAATTAAGAAAATGTTTCTTAAAATTCTGATAAAAAAAACAATGAAATCGATAATTATAATAAATGTAGAAAATGTGATCAAATTGATGGGGCGAAAAAATATACTTCATGATAAAAAATAAATGTAATATAGATTTAAAAGCATTTTCATTAATACTGCTTCCATCATTGCACACTCCCTTCACGCAGCATCCCATTAGCTCTCCATCAGGTGTGATATAGGCTTTGACAAGGCTGTCGTTCTTCAGAGGTCAAAGGTCACTGATGAGTCTTTCAGGAGACGGCAGCTCATCATTACGCCTCACAGACAGCAGGGTGCATGTCGCTAATCAACAGCTGATGAATGCTAGCCTGGGGTCACTCTTCAGGCTGCCTAATAACGCCTGTCTGCTGCCGAGTTGCCCTCACAGATGAAAGGGCTGAGGTCAGTGTTCTCCTAAAAGTCTCCCTGATCCCCTGTGGATCTCGAGAGGAGACTGTCATCAGGGTAGAAAATGTGTTCTTTAATATAGTCTCGTGTCACATTTCATTAATTGATAGCACCGTCACAGATCTAAAAGTAGCTTTTGTCCATGTTCAAGATGTACTGTGGCTTATTTTAGTCCGTGGTGAGATTGTATCCACATTATTCTATTTACTTTGTGACAATAGTGCATGTACCTTTTTTCTATTCTACACATTTTGTCATTTTTATTTATTTTTGTAAGCTTTCCGTGCAAAACATGTTTGTGTTATCCTGTTCCAACTTCCTTTATAAACATTTAAGTAGTTGTATTGTACAGATAGCAATTATTAATACAACCTTCAAGGTAGATACATAATTACAATTAACTGGGTCAGTCAGAGAATGTAGATATGCAAGTGGACCGCCAAATAATTTGCAAAACATTATGATTTATGTGGAAACAATTCATTATTGAGATTTCTTTTTCTTTTTTTATCTCTTTGATCCTCCTTAGCAACGGTCATTACAGTCCTTGGCTGCCACTGCGTCAGGCCGTTGTGTCCTTGGGCAAGACACTTCACCCTAATTTGCTCCTGTGGGTATTGTCCACAGTAATGACTGTTACATGTCTAATATGTGTAATTGTAAAGCACTTGGAGCACCTGGAAAAGCGGTCTAATAAAAATGTAATGCATTATTATTACTATTATTGACAGCGGTCTGTACTACTGGATTACAAACTTGAACTTTATTGTTCTCACTGCATGTGATAATACATATTCGTATCTCAAATCTGTAAAAAATAGGTTACTACCATTCAATTCAATGTAGTAAGACTTTCTATAAAATCTGAGTTTTTACTCCTTAAATTGTCAGGTGCGTTCATGTTTGTGTGGTAGTTTTGAGTGAGCTTCCGATTATGGCGAGCACCACTTCCCTCCATAAACTCGTATTTGCAACCAGAGCAGAAATGGCAGCCGTTCACCTTGCTTGAACATCGCAGCAGATCCATGGTTAGAAGGTTCCAGCAGGTCTGAAAGCCCCCCGCCCCCCACCCACAGGCTCCTGCAGAGCGAGAGGGCACATGGCGCAGCGTGTTGTTACTGCAGACGGTTCCTGGACGTCCTGCACATGTTGTGGAAAAACACATCACTGTCCGCTTCCAACATGAAATCCATTGACCAATCTGCAAAGCCCTGTGAGTGACGCATAAGAATCACATATAACAGACAGACATACCTGAAAATGAATGGAAAAGCAATAAAATAGGGATAATCCGTATATGTTTTCTATTTTGAAGGTTAATCACATTATGAGCATTATGGAAAAAAATGAATTTGTGTTGTTCCTTTATTATTCTATTACCGTGATGTGTTTTGAATGTCCTTGGTCTGGTAAATGTTTGATAAATGAGTGTTTCCAAAGCCCAGGATCACATCCTCAAATGTCTATTCATCTAAAGCCATTATGCTTTTCAAGGCAACCAGACTCTTTTAACAAAAACAAAAATGTTACCGTGCAAAACAAAGCATTTGCCTGTCTACCAGTGATCGGCCGCAAGGTTTGTTTATTGTGTGATTTTGAATAGTTTGGATTTAACATTGTATATTCACTTCCCAAATTGAAAGGGCTTTCTCACAGCAAGGCAACATTTTCTGAATATAGTGAATTGTATTGATTTGCTGTGAGGTAAAGTTACTGTTTTGTCAATGGAGTCTGGAGGCTTTAAAGAGAGCAAAGTTATCAAGTTTAGAGAAAGAGGCTCGGTAAAGTGGTCAACCTATTTTAAATACAGCTTACTCTTAGCGTGATAACATTTGTCTCAAGTGGCTAAAATGGATTTTGCTGCCATGCTGGTACTCCCGTCTTACTGTAGATCAACACCGACTAAAGTTAAGAACCTCAAACAACCCCACTTCAGACAATCCAAACTATCACTTTAACATCTGTCAGCTTGGCTCAATCTATTGATTCAATGTAGAGCTGCCATTTAATAAAAAAACATTGGCCAAGCAACAGGTGAAGTTAGCCCAGCGTTGGCTCCTTGCAGGCACAACCTAATGTACCCCATCCCCTGTTTTTGAAGGCTGTCCCAAAAAAACGTTCTGACCTTGAAGATACATATTTAAACAGTTTCTGCACTGCGAGATATTTTCCTGAAACATGACCTCAGAGAGCCTGGTGCACTGTGAGGCACGAGGTATAAATGACCCTTTGTGTTGCTTTGTGGGCCTGACATCATCTCCAGACTGCAGGACCGACTGCTCTGAGACTTTTGTGGTACACCTGGCCTTAAACTGAACCCCTCAGATTGTTACCTTCCTCATAGAAGCTGCCTCACACCCTCTTATTGTTCCAAAGCAGGGTTGTTCAGGTTCTGACTGGCCTTTTGGCTGTACTCTCACCTCGAAGCTGCTCTGGATCAGGAGCTGCAGGGAGTGCTATCTGGCAGCTCAATGGCCTCAGTGTTGCTGCATAACAGTATGGCTGCTTCTGCATCTCACCCTGCCTACACTCAGCTTTTCCAGCCTGAATTAATTCCCGCTAACGAGGACAGGCTCCGCGAGGGAACCGCTTGCATATCGGAAGCCCTTCATTTTGTTTCCACCCCATAGACGAGAAAAATCCTTCAGCTCTTCCTTTAGGTCATCTTCACTTGGCAAAAAGAAATCCCTCATTGGAGCTCTGCTAAGCCAAATTCTAAAAACATAAACAATCCGTGGAAACACTTACAGTATGAGCGGCTCGTCCTCCATCCTATGCACATGATCTAGTTTGACACAGCAAAAATCCTATGTGAATTATTTTCCTAAACCACAGCAGCTTCAAAACAAGGTTCTATTGATTGAGAACCAAACGTGCTGCAACTCGCTGACATGCTGGCTGTGATATTAATGACTCAGCGCTTCCAAATGAGTTTGTTGTTACCGTATGGTAAAATGGCTGTGGTAAGAAGTGGTTCTGGGTAAGGGTTAGGCGTTCAGGTCATTTCTACTTGTGCTCGTGTGTAAAACAAGTCAAATGAGCGTCCATTACTGCATGATTTACTTTATCTTTTAGGAATACAATTAAAACACAGATAGTTTGGATGTTTTGAAGTGGTGTTGTATGATGTTCTTATCCATAGTCAGTGTTTCACCTACACAAGATGCCATATTTAGAATAGTTTCACCACTTTACCTTCCCATCAGAAAGCCATTTTCTATGTGTTCTTGGGAGCCTCCATACTCCATTGATAAACAGTTATTTTAACTTGCAAAAGACTGGAGTTGCTGGTGTACCGCTGCCTTGATCGGTGAGTTTGTTTGTGTTATTGTATGAGTTTTGTAAATGTGAACTGCTTTTAAAACTGTGACTATATGACATATATTTGCTTTGTATCTATATATGTGGGGAAAATGATCTTAGAAGGGTTTGGGAAAATATAATTTGATGCTAAAACACACAAAGGCCTTCTACGATCTCTTTATGTTCATATTTGGATACATAAGGAACAGGACTGGAGATCTACAGAGTGAAATAAAAATAATAATAATATTAATAATGGACCTTCCCTTTGAGATCACATAATAAACCGATCCATAGAGGTTTTATAGTATTTTTAAAGAAATATGTAAGGCATGAACATTTGCTTAACCTTTTTAGTATTTTATGCAAATGCATTAAATGCCTGCATGTGATCCTTCTGAGAATATCACTCATTCATCGATGTGCAGCTTTGATCGAATGTTTTATGTGACCACTGGGTAATGCCAGCAACAACAGGACTGTAACTCTGCAGGCTTCTCCTCTCTTTTCTTTTATAACACGCCACTGAGTGTGTGAGCTTTCCAGCTGATAAAACTGTAACTTGGTAGTAACAACACTCAGCCCCGGGAACGAGACTCTGAGAGCCTTTGTGCATGTTTTATATGAGACTCAGTAAAGTTGGTATGTGGCACAGAGTCAGGTGCCAGGATTGGTAAAAACAAAACCAACACCGAGCCTGAGCCTGAGCCACGGTGGGGAACCAGGAATGCTTGTGGAAAATCTCCCATTTAAAACACAAGAGGCCAAAAGAACAAGAGGTAAAGATGGGAGACAGGAACAGAAAGAGAAGGACTTGGTGCAACTGAAAGAGGTCATAAAAACTTGGAAATACCCTAAAAACATCCACACAACAGACGGCACAAGTATCAGTAGTGAATGCTTTTAATTACTGTTGGACATATAAATTGGTCTGCAGGCTCCACAAGGTTTGAATAGAGCTTACAGGGTTATACTCGTACCTGTCAAAATAGCACATCCTAAATGGTTGTGTAAAAAAAAGAAAAAAGAAGAAGGAATTTGAGATTTAAAGACCCTCAGAATACAAATGTCTGGGTTGCTCTTTCTACGAATAAACTAAACGCCTGTCAGAAGTCTTGTTTCGTGGGACTTCTTTCCTGAAAAAAAGACCTTTTGGCACCCAGGAGGTGTTTCTGGCACCAGGGTGAGACTCCGATCCACGCTAGCTGCAAGTGTCCTCTCCCCTCTGGGCCCCAGTATAACACATTTTCTAAAAACAGACTTCTCTCGAAAGCAAAGCAGTAGTAAATCTTTCAACAGTCTCATGCAACACACACGTAAATCATGCAGCATGCAGCTACTGAGCCAGGGCTGAAACAACATGACATTGTTTTATTTTCTTTACCCGCATTCACGTTTGTCCTTTTCTCCACACATATTCAGTTTCTTATCATCACATGTGGCCGCTGGACTCTGTCGTATTTGGCATGTGTCATCTGGCCACACAGTCGACATGTATTTGATAGTCCAGATACGAAAAAAAACTATCTATAGAAAGGGATTTACCCTCTTTTATCCAGCAGATGGGGTAAGAACTCCAACTAAATTGAAGGTCTTGATTAGGGATAATTATGACTTTTATTCTGTCTGGGTTTTGTATTTATTACAGACCTTTCAGAGCTTGGTAATTTGTGGATTCCTATGTCATGTAGTCAAATTAATATATGACTTTGACTCTGAAGAGGCTTGAAATATTGACATAAATGGCATGCAATACATAAAATCCTAATAAAAATATGAAGATACATTCCTTTATCAAACACAAAATGTATTCATTTTCCCTAAAAAGGTCTGGTTTTATTGGACTCAGATTGAATCAAGCCAGGCGCTTAAAGAAGAGATTAACCCTCCTGTTGTCTTCGTGTCAAATCTGACAGATTTTCTACTTTAATCAATCATAACCTTTTTATTTTACATTTGATTGCGTTAAGGCTTTATAATATCCTTCACAGTAGACATTTGAACATAACATGGCTGATCACCACTTTCATTGAATTTTGGATGATTTAGTCAACTTTGTAAAACCCATGGTGTTCCCGGTCAAAAATGACCGCCATGAAGAAAAGGAATTAGTAACCATCAGGATTAGATAAAACACACACACAAACACCCACCCACACACACACACACACACACACACACACACACACACACACACACACACACACACACACACACACACACACACACACACACACACACACACACACACACACACACACACACACACACACACACACACACACACACACACACACACACACACACACACACACACACACACACACACACACACTCTAAATGTGTTCCTCCCCTTATGTGCCCAATCCCCCCATGTGAATCACCCCTGGCACACACAAACAAACAAACAAACAAACAAACACACACACACACACACACACACACACACACACACACACACACACACAGAACAATTTGATACATTTCCTGCTCTTATGTGCCCATCCCCCCACATGGATCAAACCTGGCACACGCAATACATGTTCAGTGTCTATTCTATATTTACTGCAGTTTTTACCAGTAGTGTGATACAATATTTACAGTTTGAAAGGGTGTTAAATGAAATGTCGTGATGATGAATGTTTTTTGTGTTAATGTTAGCAGTTAAAACAAGACCGGTCAAATTTGACCGAGAACACCAAAGTAAGGGGGTAAACGAAGACTATAGAAGTTAAGTTGTGTGTTATGAGTTATGCTGTGCATGTTGGCGTATCGTTAATAATGTCCAATTCATGTTTGAACATTTCAATTTCTCAAAGTATTTCTATTGTAATTGTATTAAAAATGTATATTATGGATGAAAATATGGTTAACAAATTATCATGTTGTGTTTATGCATGGTTTATAATCTTTCAAATGCAGATTTTGTTGCTATT
The DNA here is from genome assembly GCF_949606895.1 of Notothenia rossii. Classification (NCBI taxonomy): domain Eukaryota; kingdom Metazoa; phylum Chordata; class Actinopteri; order Perciformes; family Nototheniidae; genus Notothenia; species Notothenia rossii. Next base: position 73,827,934 of record NC_136906.1, on the reverse strand, counting down.
AATGTCACTTCGGCGTGTTATATCTTAACCTGCTACTTTGTTAATTTGATACATCTTGCAAAATGACATGTAAAAAGGTAGCCAGGACTAACACTCATATATTTACATTGAAATCTTGATTAATGTGCATATTGTCATGATAAAACATGTTTGATTTGCTTTTATTTGTATTGGATTTATAGAATAAATTGGGATTTGAAGAGTTTTAACTGGTCTATTCTGTACTTAAGTGCACATCGTTTATCACATATCTGAATTCACAGATTCATTCACCTATTCAAATGTAGCCAAGAGCTGAAACTCAAGCTGACACGCTTCTACATAAACTGATCCTCCAACCTGTTCAACATTGCAATTCGAACAGCTGATAAATATTCATAATGTGATATCATGAATATGCAATACTTGGTGTTGCACTCAACCATTAAATGACCAACAGAGCCGTCCATCAGCCGCCTGCTGGGTGCCTCTGATCATCTGACTGTGTACAGAGATGGATGTGCGTCTGTCAGCTGGACCGCCTCCTGCTACACACATTCCTTGTGTGAATCTGCTTTAAATCCTGCACAACACTGAGGCTTTGATGGTTCACATGAAAACGTGAAGAAGGTGGAAATGTGCCAGTCTGGTGAGTGAAAGCTGTTCAGTAATGTGTGTTTAATTGTCAGGAATGGAGAAAGTGCCCGGAGGATGGGACAGGCTCTTTTCCTCATGACTCATCACAGCCAGCGCCTGTCACTCCAAAACCATGACCTGGACAAAACATCTGACACAGTTCACATTCATCATCACCAAACTGTGATTTATTTCCAACAAACAGCACCAACTTATTTAGGAAATCTTAATTATCTGTCCTTTTATTTTCACTTTGATGCATATCTGATTATGGTGCAAAAACGATTTATTGTGGGGCAATACCGCCCCCTTATGGCATAGGCATTGCTTCAATTATTTTATTTTGCCTTCAACTGGTTGTGCAGCTTCCTTTTGGTAAGATTTCACTGACAAAAAAAACTATAATCTCATTTAAAATTCTTAAATGTAGGCTTTCATTTAAATAGTTTAGTTTAAGAACTGCAGCGAATGTTCTCACTAGACTATAATATAATATATTTTGTATTGTCTTTTTTTACTTCACTTTTGTTCAAATGTTACTCTGTGCTTTGTATGAGCTATTCAAATAAAGGTCAGGTCAATTAAATGTCTAAATTACAACTCTCAAACGTGTCACCTAATGGTTTCTACTCAAGTAGATACATTCAGAAAAATGAAATGTCATACTAGATAAAAGCGGCTAAATGACTGAGGAACAGGCTCGAAGCAGAATTATAATTACAGTCATGCTGGGGACAAAATGTCAGCAGTCTGGCTCAGTGCACGCTGAGAAAGAGAAATGTTAAGCCTTTTAAATCACTTTCAAATATGAAACATGTGAACTCTGAAACAAAGTGATGTCATTGAAAACCATTTCACAGGCTTGTTCTGAACTCTAAATGCTGTCATGCATTAACAGTCTCTGAATTAAGCAGCATGTGTAGCATGGATAACCACAGGGCCGTCCCTGGCCAGCTTGAGGCCCCATGCAAAGTTATATGCGACCCGGTATCACGGCAAGACGTGAACATGTGATGATTTACCATGCTGGGAGACGTGAAGATGTCACAATTTCGTCCCTTCAAACGTGACAGTTACACGGTATTGTTAACATGGCCCAACCAGTGGAGAAATACCCGGAAATGCCAAGCAAATGCTACCCCGACGGTCGGTTGTTATTGTCAATATTAATATAATAATGATTTATTTGGAAATAGTCACACTCGATTTCGCCGATTTTCTTTTGTCCCAGCTGGTCGACACCTCTTTTAGCAGAAACAAAGGCTACATTAATGTATTAAATCAATGTTAATCCATGCGTGTGGATGTGGAATTAACGGACGTGACGTTGTGCGATTGCGTTGCCGGGCAACAGCTTCGGTTCATGTTAATTTACAAACTCTTCAACGAGAACCGTAGTTATATTTAAAAACATTTTAGAAGGCCTCACGAAATACTTTAATGTAAATTAAAATGTAAATGTGAAGGAATGTGTGTATAACAAAAATAAATCCGCATAGGTGCGACGCATTTGCGGCTCAGTTGAGGCTCCATTCGCAAGATGAGGCCCCCTCCGCAAGGTGAGGCCCCACGCAGTCTGCATGATCTGGCTGTAGAGAGGGACAGCCCTGGATAACCAGCATGCTTTTTGTGAGAGCAGCACTTGTGATTTTTAGAAATAAACTGCAAGTGTTACTCTCAAAATGAAGGGGTTTGCAAAAATGTATTTGATGTCCATCCTATGGCATGACAGTAAGACTTTATCCAAGCCTTTACATTAGCTAATATGGAAAACAATAAAGCTGTTGTTTCCAGATTTAACTATTCTGGAAATCCATCCATCCATCCATCTTCTCCCGCTTATCCGTGGTCGGGTCGCGGAGGTAGCAGTTCCAGCAGAGAGCCCCAAACTTTCTTTTCCCTGGCCACATCAACCAGCTCTGACTGGGGGATCCCAAGGCGCTCCCAGGCCAGAGAAGAGATATAATCCCTCCATCTGGTTCTAGGTCTACCCCTTGGTCTCTTCCCAGCTGGACGTGCCTGGAACACCTCCCTAGGGAGGCGCCCAGGTGGCATCCTAACTAGGTGCCCGAACCACCTCAACTGGCTCCTTTCGACGCGAAGGAGGAGCGGTTCAACTCCGAGTCCCTCCCGGATGACCGAACTTCTCACCTTATCCCTAAGGGAGACACCAGCCACCCTGCGGAGAAAACCCATCTCGGCCGCTTGTACCCGTATTCTGTATTGTATTCTGGAAATGTCTTTTGAAAAGCTCATATAGTAGAGACAAAAACAAGTGTACGAACATATCTTTATGAACATGTCTTGAAAACCCTAATGTGGATGCATGTTGCTTTTGAACATTAACATTGTTGTTTGTGTGTGGGCGCTGAGTCACACTGAGGTTTTGAGGGGATAATGTCAAGCCGCTGCAGGCTGTGTAGTAGTGAAGTTTATCACACAGAGCGTTACATTGGCCACTTGGGAGCAGCAGAAACAAGCTGTGAACACAACGTTGACATATTTTGTGTCTTAGCAAACAGATTTACTGTTGACACATCCAGCATTGGGAGGTCTTTAGGTGTGGTTGTGTTGGCCACTTGATAAACACATCTCAATTGATATTCACTCTCCTTTCAGCTCTGTGAATGTGTTCACCAGCTCATCACTTACTTTGACCTTCTGCTGGTCATACGGGACAGAACCTGTACAGTGATGTGTTTAAGAAAACAGCTGACTACAGCAAAAGATTACAACATGAGGGCAGCGAGTGTGAAAAAACAATGAGCTAAAATGTACAACAATTTGCTATAATGCTGTTGAGAGTCCATTTTACACTTCCTTTAGATTAATCAAAGTCACCTATAATTAGTTGTGTATCCGTTATCCATGCAAATAAATTGATAAAAGCAGCTTTAAGAAATACTTCAGAAGGATATGTTGAGTTCACTTCTAATTATGTAGATTATTTTTGAAAGAATTTGAGATAAAGATTGCTCCTGATCAACAAGGGATCTTGAGGAACTGCAGTGCAGATACTATACATGTTGATCAAATATCAGCATCACCTGACATTATTCTACAGACACTTGTTCTAATGTATGAATTCATGACATGTCACAGTTAATTGTAGTGCAGTGAGACATCTAGACCTCCTATAGTGCAGTGAGACCTCCTGTAGTGCACTGAGACCCCCTGTAGTGCACTGAGACCCCCTGTAGTGCAGTGAGACCTCCAGTAGTGCACTGAGACCTCCAGACTTCCTGTAGTGAGGATGCTCTGTCTTCCCTCCTCCGGACAAACCCTGCAGAGCACTGGAGAGCAGGAGAGACTGAGCCTCGGCCAACGACCGGACCCCCACAGGGATGATGGTCTGACTCCTAAACACCGCTGACAGGTGAGGAAGAGTTCAGGTTAGGTGCTGCAAACGGTACCTGCTTTAACTGTGATCGCCTCAACGACAAGGTAACAGGGATCAGGATTCCCTTGCAAATCCTATTCACGAATGAATCAAATCAATAAACTTAAAAACCTGAGAGTCAAATGATAATCCCTTTTTAGATTGCTTTCATTTGATCCAAAGTGATTTCTTAATATGGAATTGTGTGCCTCTACTGTGACATGTTTGCATGCTTAAATGTTCATGCTGCAGCACCTCTTTTCACCCTCTGTCTGAAACCAGAGCCCAGTCTGCTCTGATTGGTTAGCTGGTCGGCTATGTTGTGATTGGTCAACTGCATAGAGATGTCCCGCCCCTTAGTCTATCACGTACAATGTGTCGGAGCTCTATCCAATAGAAATACAAGTGTTACATTGTGATGTCACTATGTTACGGAAGTAAATAAAGGAGTCCAATGGAGGTGTTTCAGGCAGGGGGAGGGAGAGTGGGAAAGAAACTCCCTCTGGGAACTTTGCAGACCATTTACATGCACACAATCCTAGAACACACTACAGGAAAGGGGAAACCCCAAAAAGCGTAATCGGGCCTCTGTAAATAAAACATTTCCCGAGACATGAGGGGGAAAAGATTCCAGGAAAAAGCGTATTTTCTTCCAATGCAATTCTTATTGTCCTGATTGTACAGATTATATAACGGTTATCCTGTCTGTTCCTGCTTTCAGTAACATCACCACTATTCTGAGAATTGGGGGGTGGGTTGGGGGGGGGTTGCCATGGGGATATCTGCCGGTTGCCATTCACCAGCACATGTAATTGTTCCTCTTCACTGTCTCTCTTTCCCTTTCTCCCCGTCTCCCCGTGCTCCTCATGCAGCACTTCACACACAGTCGAGGGCGTTATTGAAAAACAGACAATAAAGGGGACAGTGTGTTTATGTGTGTGTGGGTATATGCTTATGAATTATTGTGGGTTTTGTAAACCTCATACTGAAGTTGAGAGAGACACAAAGAAATGATGTATGTACAAATAAAACCCTATGAATGTGTCCTTTATTAAAAAGGTACTTATGACAGCTCGGATGTCAGAGTTTTCCTTTAATACATGAATGTTCCAGCAAGGAAGAATGTTCTCAAAGAAGCCCCTGCCTATATATCCACTAATAGAAATTACATAGTATAGCCTTGACAGAAAGTGATATATAATGGTGTGGCCATTCAAAGCACACGTAAAAACTCCGGATGTAGACTGTGTTCAATGGGAAATATATATATAGCACCATTATACTGAGCTGGGAGCTTTTCAATAACTCACACACACACAAACTCACGTACTTATTGAATATGTTTGGACGTGCATCTTTCACAAAGAAATGTCACAATGCTGTTATGCCAAAGATATTGAAGTGAATGTTATTTACATTGATTGTTGTGCTTTTATGTATGTCTTAATGTGTGCATATGTATAAATGTGTCAGTTGATTGTGTATATATAGGATATACATATGTTTATACATATTTTTATATATTTGTATTTTTGTATTCGGGATTGTGGGAAGTGGTATTTCGATCTCTCTGTCTGTACACACAAACTGAAAGATTGTCAATAAAGTTGACTTTGACTTTGATAGGTTTCAAAATGGTTACTGCTCACATTGTAGTCACATCAAAAATTGTCCAAATCATCTATTTCTTAACAACTATAAAGACCAATTGTATAGAATATTTGTAATAAGCAAGTAAGTAAGAGATTTGATTTTGATGTATCTACCAATGGGGGTTTTGCAGCCGTGTTGCAAGCACTCACCTCCGCAATTCTGTGTAGAGTTGATCTAAAGTCAACTGGAGCACGGTTGACTGAAAGGGTAACGTTTCCCATCACAGTGCAGAGACTCAGCTTGCCTTCAATAACCTCCCCTAATGAGGAACTAATTCAGCCAGGCTGGAAAACAGGGAGGAGACAAAAGGATGCATGTAGGCAGGCAGGGTTCACAATTATATAATCACAAGAGAAAGGGAAACTGTTATTTATGATAATTACTCCTATTCTTTTCATTTGAAAGGACGCAGTTACTTGCGTCATGTCATAAAAAGCTCTATGTATTTTCTTTTGTATTTTCGGTTTTTATTATTGTATAATTGTGAAGGTTTTGTCCCTTTCTATCCGACTGTATCCTGCATGTACAGTCATCAACGTAACAGGAGTTTGTCTCCATGGAAATGCATAAAGTAAATGGGGTGTGGCGGTTATACAGTAAGAAAAAGTGCTTGACTCACCCTATCTCAGATCTATAGTCTGCGATAGAGTGAGTCTGCAGGTCAACTGTGACTCACCACGCTTTCTCCTCCGAGCTGTCAGAAGCTCTGGCTCGAGTTCAGAAGAAAAGCCGTGTCTCTCTGCCCTCAGGCTCTCAAAACGCTTCTTTCCACCTGTCATGACTGTGCTCATTTATCAGGGCCACAACAAAATCTATTCAGACAGATTTCTTAAACCTTCAGCTTCATATACAAAGATAAAGGTGTCTGTTTTTGGACAAAGGGGTTTGAAATGGCATTTAAAGAGGTCCAACTTATTATAGTGTTTCACAAAGGACAAAAAGTAATTAACTGTACATTAAAAAAAAAAAAGTGATATGGTGGAGCAAGAGGAGATATTTATAGCTCAAAATGGGTTTTATCTAATATATTGTATTTATTATTTGTAGATTACTTATTTTTGGACTGGTTAGAAAAGAAGGAAAATCAAACTACACTTAGGGGTCATGATATTCCCGATTATATATTGTTGGCCTTTAAACATTTATTGATTTTCAGCATACCAGGGGGGGAAATGCTGTGAAGAATAAATACATTTAAGTAAGTTCTAGAGAACATATTAACTGAAATGACCTCTGAAAGTTCACATAACAATCAGGGAGAGATTGTTTCTCAGAAGCTGAACTGAGTCACAAGAGAACAGAGGAAATTAAAAACCTGAGAGGAGTGACATTTTGTTTGTGTAATTTTCCTTTTCTGTGGGGGGCTCTTGAACTACACCCAGAGGACTTCTCTTCCTCTGAGTCACGCCACATTGTCCTCCTGTCTCACGTCTTTCTCCTCACACCCTGTCTGAAGCCCTCGGAGAAACACTGAAGCTGCACTGGAGCATCTGGGTCTAACTGTTGCCTAGCAACCACGTCAAATAAATTCAGTCTTTGCTTCCAGTTATTATGCCTATTGTTGTTACAAGTAAAACAACATTTCAAGCAGTTACAATCTCTTCACTGCTGGATCTATTATCTAGTAAGTGGACTTTTTTGTTTTAGTTTTTGAAGATGTTGTTAAAGGGGCCCTCTAATGCTCATTTTCAGGAGCTTATTACTATGTAGTGTCTCTACTATGACGTTTCCATACTTTAATGTTCAAAAAGGTCATTATTTTTCTCATACTGCCTGTGATGCAGTACCTATTTTCTCCCTCTGTCTGAAACCAGAGCCCAGTCTGCTCTGATTGGTTGGCCAGCTCTGTTGTGATTTGTCAACATCTTAGAGATGTCCTGCCCTTTAGCCTAACACTTAGAATGTGTTGGATAACAAATAGTATAGAATGAAATGAAAAGCAAAACTTAAACACTTAGTCGATTGAAAGAAAAACTATTGGATTTTATTTATCATTCAGTCATTTCTCCTGCAAAAACATCTAATAGTGTCAGCTTCAAAATTCTGAGGATTTGCTTCCCTTCCTTTTTGTTGTTTTAAAGAAACAGCATTTGGTTTGGTGTCTTGGTGACAGATTAAACTGTGTTTCTGAGTAAGAACAACTGACTTCATTATGTTGATTTGAATTTCAATCCACATTAAACTGGACCCTAAGTGGCAGAGAGCATAAACAGCATCTGTTTTAATTCAACATACAGAATGAAGTCCTTTCAGTTAATGCAGACTGGATGGATTTGCATAAGGCGTTAACATAAAAAACCCAATTAGGAACAAAGCCACTGTGCTGCATTTCCACAAGTTATTCTGAAAGCATTAAACAAATGAAAATGTAATGTGTGCATAACTCTTTAATTTAGAAGCTCAGTGAAAAGAACGTGTTCATGAAATGTATTTTCAAAAAACCAATCCTATTATACAAGCCCTTTGTAGTGTTTTTGAGCTTCGTATTGGTATTTAAGTAGTAATAAAATCTGCCTTGTATATCCACCTCTTACCTACTTGTTTTCCATAACACTGCACCAGTTACACAAGACTATTTTCCACAGCAGACTTTCCATGAGATCTGCGAGGGGAGAAATCAACAATGACGACAATTCCTGCTTAGATTACAATAAACCAAAGCTGACAACAAACAGAGAGTTTGTTCTCCTGCTTCTGCTACACAAAAAGCTCCTTGTGCTCCTTCTTAAACAGACTGCAAAGAAGATTAAACTCTACTTCTACAGTCTGGATTGCAGCTGCTAGAAATTGTTTTAATTTAAAATGAAAAACCGTGATTTATAGTGAAATGAAGCTGAGTGTTGTTTGTTGACATGGTTCTGGATGTCCAAACCTCGGGGTTGTTCTGCTGAGAGAATACATTACAGATTTTGCTTAGTCAGTAAGCCTCTGATCTCTTATTAATGAGTCTAGACTCTAGACGTTCAATACCCCTTCAGTAAAAAAAACATGTGAAAGCACGATGAAAAACATTGCCTTTTATGAAGCCATTGGAGAAAAACAAAAAAGATGGTTAGCTTCACACAGTTTGTACAGTAAGCAAGTGTTTTACTAATGATGCATCGTGACACATTAGATGTGGCTGTAAATGTGGAGAGTATGCACAAAAAGGCAACGAAATGTACTAATTTCTTTCTTCAACTTTAAAGTAATACATTTGCATGAAAATATACAAGAAAAATACTTACTTTGAGAAACCACAAGGACAGATTAGTGGCAGTCCTGCCTGGAGCTTTCAGTCATGCTGCCTGGGCTTCATCAGCTCAGATAGAGTTTTCCCAGTTGTCATTGAACTGTAGATGTATACATTTACATTTCTTCTCGCACTTTGATGACTTCTCGTACAATACAAACCCGATGATGAGGAAGATCATGATTACAGCTGGTAATAATGAGAATACAAGTAAAGAATATGGAATCAATTGTTTGTTTCATCATCGGACACCAGCCTTCCTCACTGGAAAGACCACGTTGAATCTGTCTGTAAAACGATCAAATGAAATATTTACTTTCTCTGCACTCTCTGTTTTTTTTAGGATAAGTACATACATTCTTCTTCTTGTGTGACTAATTATAAGTTCAACTGTAATATTATATCCTCCTGGGACCCGAGGAAAAAAAGTGTCTTCCAATTTCCTTTTTCTTGTGATTTCCTACCTTTTTAGTGTGCAAAAGACATCTTGCCATTTAGACTTTTTTTAAATGTTACAGTATGTCCACTGTAGAGGACGCCGGGACCATATTAGTTTGAAAAGACAGCCAAAATGAACAGATAGACTATGTAACGTGTTATGGTTATAGAGTGATATTAATACAATAATACATTCACCTTTATTTAAAACATGAATAAGTAATTGATCTGAACATTGCTGTTTATTTGGTCAATAAAAAACTAGTTTGGTTTTTGGTGAATCTTTCCAGATCTTCAAAGACTTTGTAGTCAATGTAGTGGAAAAGTACCTCATTGACTCCAGTCGGCACGGGCTGTAGGGTCATCTTGACTAGTTGTATGGATGTGGTCCCCATTTGACCATGCTCATAGAAACAAAGCTTGCATTCCTGAGGCAATTCTCATTTTTCATGGCTCCACTTAAAATAAAAACATCAATAAGACATACGTGCTACTCTTGGCCCACAGAGGGCCATGTCTTTCCAGCTCGTCCCTATCTGTCTCTCTGTCTGTATCTGTGCGCTCATGGAGCCTCCTGCATCTTTCCCCCCCTTTCTTCTTGACCCTCTTCTATCCCAGGTGTGAAATCCTCATCTCTCTCATCATCTGAGAGCTCAAAATCTGAATCTCCCTGAACTATCTGGTGCAGAAAATGTCTGCTTCAGTTCCGTCCCCTGCAACAATATTGAGTCATTAAGTCCATGAAGATGTTCCTGACGTCCATAGAATGGACATTTATAAAAGGGCTGTTATTTGAAAACTTGAATTATTGAATTGCTTTCAGAACTAATTATATAGTTCCTCACATGTTAATAAACAAGAACATATATGATTTTCATGGTAAAAATTACAATTATTCAACAATATTTGACTTCTCTTCCTGCTTCTATAACATATAGTTTTGGTATGCCAGCCATTTTGGATGAAAAGAAAGAGGAACTTCCCAGCATGCAATTTTAACCAATGACATATCACTGGAAAGACCAGGATGTCCTCTGTACAGTACATCAGGGATTGATAGAGTAGCTCAAAAGAGTAAAAGGAGATGCATGTTAACAAAATGTCCTACAGTGGACATTTTCAATGGGCTGGGTCCCAGGAGGATATGGCACATTGTGTCTATGTAGGATGCAATCTGTCGTAAGAACCAGATGTGGAAAATGGGCTTTATATTCATTTGAAATGTCAAGCCTTTTGTGCAAATCAGGTTCCAAGACTCACCTCATGTTAAACCCTTTCTGTATAATATCACTGCTCTGAACCTCTGTCGTCAAGCTCATAATGGTCTCAGTAAAAGGTTGTTTGAATAAGACTGGAATTAAATCATGTGGAAAAAATGAGTGAAGGCCAGAGTATTCTTAAACACACCAAAGAAATCAATGGTTTTCCTGTTGCACTGTGACGCATTGAATTACGCGCAGCATTTAAGACTCAAAACTGTATCTCCACCATGGCAGCTACTGTTTTCTGCCATAACAGTCTCTAAAAAGTCAACAACAGAGCAGCACACGTGGAAGAATAATCACTATACATCCTGCTTTTAAGTAGTAGCAATGTATACTGTTTCCATTCAAGTGTGAGTGCACAATTCCACCTGATAACAGCACAGGTAGGATGCAGCATATGGATCCAGGTTTTTGTGGACACAGCAGGGGATTGTGGGTAGCCCAGAAGGGAGTTACAGCTTGACAAATATTTGAAGTGCAGCCCGGCTCTGTTTGCCTCGGCCAAAGCTTCAGGTTGAGGCTGCTACTATTGAATTATGCCTCACACGGAAGACACAGCCAACAGGGTGAGAGTCTGAGAAATTGAAAACCATTTCACAGCTTCTGATGATGTAAAAAGCCGCGCTTGTACTACGGCTTTTTTTTCCGCTTAATTTTTTTCACAGTCGTTCGATTGAGGAATTGATTTTCAGGAAAACCAGGGAGAAATCCATAAAATTGATTTTTCGTGGATACTTGGAGCTGGATTTTCTTTTCTGTGTATTTTTGTATTAAAACATACTGGTAACATTCTTCCATTTTTTCTGTTTATGTAATGTTCCAGAAAAAAAGTTTAAAAACACAGATAAACCCTGAACATTTCACATTTTTATAACAGGTATTTGCATACATTACATCTGCATTTTTTATCTTTATCAAATCCACTTACATTTGAAGTACAAATGACAACAACATCTAACACATTAGAGGATATGTAAATATTTCTCAAAAGCAACGTGAAAAAAAAAAAGGCCAGCGAGGGACGAGTTAATCCCAAAAAATGAAGTAAACATTGTTACAAAAAACATTCCCACAAAGGGTTAAGAGAAAGGACTGACACTGAGATGTGTTAATTTACAGAGTGCAATCACAGCATAACCATTTTACAAAATGTGTTGATAGTAGTTTCAATATCCTCACTTCATAATGTGCTATGGAAATATATTATTCTGTATCAGTGCATCTCTCGGGATAATTGGATTTGTACAGTGTGTCCTGTTCAACTACCGATGCCAGCTCTAATCAAAACAGATTCAAAAACAGAGATCTGTTGTCCCAATAATCATGCAGTTGTTATAGAAGTCCTTAATCAAGTAATTGGATCTGTCCGAGTCGCAAGGGAAGTTGGACACATTTCACCCAGCGTGGTAAATATTTGATATCAAACTGATTCTTGTCCAATAAGAAAACTGCAGTAGTCGAGCTGAAAAACCTTCTACAAAGTGTCGGAGAAAATCGAAAATATTTTTGAATTGACAAAGAGAAACCAAGCGGCGTCTCACCGAGCAGCTTTACACATCAATATCCTGCCGAAGCCCCCCCCCCCACCCCCTGTAATGAGTGGGGTCCAGAGCTGCGGATCAGAGGCAGTTCACAGGTCCACGGTGGCGATGGTGCTCACCTTGTTGTTCCGGCTGATCCGCCTCTCGGGCCGCGGCCGGGGCAGCTTGGTCTGGATCAGCTCCTCGGGGGTGTTCCCCAGCGGCGGCAGCAGCCTCTTCTTGCTGTTCCTCGTCTCTGGTAACCACTGGGGGGGCAGCTCGAAGGGTCCGAACCCAAACTGTGGGGAGTCCTCCGCCTCGGTAGCGGTCGCTGGGGCCACCTGAGATGAAGAGGCGTAAGCACACGTGTGGACCGGAGAAGTCCGCGGCGCTGTGACTAAAGGAGGGCCGTCCTTAGTGATGATCAGACCCCCCCCTGACCCCTGCAGAGGGTCCTTTGTGGTGATCACCTCCCCTCTAAAGCTCCCCAGTCTCGACCTGCCCTTGAGGTCGTCTTTAGGCCCAGAGCAGCCCCCTGATAGTTGAGGAGGGACCTCGTTCTCCACGTCCTCCTCCTCCTCAGAGGGCCTGTAGATCTGCTGCTGGCCGATGTTAAACATCTCCAGGAGCTGGCTCCCGGAGCGGCCGGCGGTCTCCAGCCCCACCGGCTCCCCGATCACCCCCTCCGCTCCCAAAGAGTCCAGTGCCCCGGTGCTGACCACGTTACGGCGGCTGTAGCGTCTGTGGATCCGGGCCAGCAGGTCCAGCCAGCTGTGGCGCGCCGAGCGGTTCACAGTCAGAAACAGAAGAGGGTTTGTGAGCAGGGACACCTTGGGGAGCCAGAGCGCCGTCAGGTACAAGGAGGCGGGGAGCTCTTTAGTGTCCGCCAAGATGGTGCGATACACCACCAGAGCTCCGTAGGGGGCGCTGCAGGCGGAGAAGGCCAATACCACTGCCAGCAGCGTGGCGTGCAGCTCGGCTTCTCTCTGGGACACGTACGGGATGGAGATGCTGCTCTGGGGAGTCCGCAGCGCCGCGATGATCACCTTCTTCTTCTGGCTGCTGCTGAGTGCTCTGCGGATCAGCAGCATGAAGAAGAAGACCAGCGCGAGAGGCATGATCAACGTGGTGACGTTGTAGACCAACACGTACACCATGTGGCCCAGCGAGCGGGCGTGGTCGTCGGAGCAGGACGAGGTGACGTACACATCCGTCACATTGGTCACGGCGAACGCGGGGAGGCTGACCACCGTGGCGTGGACCCAGATGTAGATGACCAGATCTCGGGATCTCGCATCGGAGATTTTCCTCTCCAACGGGTACAGCACAGAGTAATATCTAGACCCAGAAAGACAAATAATTTCAGCATTAAGGCCTTTCTCAGTGAACGTGTCAGTTTCACAGTAGGAAAAGCACAGGTTTTAAAGAAAGGAAATGTTTAATAAATGTTTCTTCAAAATACCTTCACAGGAAATTCTCAGGAAATGAAAAGATATATGTAGAGAAAACCCAAATGAACCAAACCCTTTAACCTGTTAAACCCCAAGCCTGTTTTTCAGGTCTCAGGCTCGAAAAATGACATTTCCAGAACAAATGACCATAACTACACTTCTAAAAGGGGAAAATTAATAATCTTTTTTCTCTAGGTAATGGTAAACCTGTGAGTTGGATGTAGAAAAGTCAGAATCAATATAGATGTTTTTTATTTTAAAGAAAATTCCGATTGAACATAAATTAAAGGGTTCGTCCAAATATTATTTTTTTCTTATAGTGAAAACTACCCTTGGATGATGGTATGGTAGACTAAAAGCTTTAGGAATACAAAGTACAACATATAATAAGTACCCTGTATCAAGATTGATGCAAAACAAGTGACATTTTACCTTTTTAGAGAGGTTTAGCAAAAGAAACTCCACCTCTGAGGTGATTTGGGTGGAAATGGGCGTTTTTTACGTTTCTCTGGAACCCATTGGTCGATTTTGGTGATTGACATCTCTTTTTGACCGTTAGAGCCAATAGAATCGAAGGGGAATTTCCACATACACACCACACGTTAACAAAAAAAAGTTGGGGCTTCGCGCATGCAGTCTTTCCCGGAGCAAACCTATCTCATGCTCTGACATCTGAACATTGGATTAACCTATGGATTAACCTTCAGCAGCAATTTTATCGTTTGAATGCCATTGAAGACCACTTTTGACCAGACAACAATGAAGGTAAGAGATATTGCCGTTGTTGCTACCTAGCACCAAGAGTTATGATGTCTGTTTTTGTTTATTATGTTGCGAGTTCTTATCATAGAGTGATGATGTAGGTACTTATCGATTCTGTGTCTTCTCACAATCTAATCGATGGGTTGGATTTTCAGTTACGATAAGTAATAAGGGTGTTATGAGTGAGTTTCTGTGCACACGCCGTTAGCATTTTTTCGCTCGTGGCTAATTCAGAGGTTGAGCGTTAGCTTTGTGGGGTTTTTAAAAAAAAAAAAGTTTCTGAGTTTCTTCCCGTTACATGGATATAAAACATTCATAGTTTATTGAATATTAAGAAGCCCTCAGAAGCTGTTTCCTGCAGGGGGCGGGTCGATGGGGTTCAACAGGTTAATCATTATAAAAACCTATAATGTAAATGTGCTTCTAACAACTTATCATCAAAAAAAGAATAACCAAGGTAACTTCATCAATATAGTCTTAGTTGAATAAATTGGACTCCTTAATAATCCAATAACCAAGAAAAGACTGCAGCATGACAGTGTGTAAACTGCTTATAAAATAGGGGTAAAAAGGAAAAGTATGCATATTTAACATAATTTTACTGGAATGAGATTAAAGGATTTTCTCTCCAGTTATCCGGGGGATGTAACTAACTTATACACAATAATTTGATATCATGTAACACCAATAACACACCAATAACAAATTAAATGTGTTAATGTAACAAACTGTCATCCTGTTTTATTCCCCAAAACAAATTAAGAAAAAAACATTAATTGCTTGAAGGACTTGCCCATTTCCCTGGATTATCTCTTCATCATCACCACGTACTAGAGTATGAAAGTGTATGTGTGTGTGTGTGTGTGTGTGTGTGTGTGTGTGTGTGTGTGTGTGTGTGTGTGTGTGTGTGTGTGTGTGTGTGTGTGTGTGTGTGTGTGTGTGTGTGTGTGTGTGTGTGTGTGTGTGAGTCGATAGCTGGTGCAGTCCCAGCCCGTCTGTACACACAGCCTCGTTTGCCCTCCTTGAGAATAAATTATTCATCCGTTCGTTTGATAGCGTTCTGATTGTATTTTGTTGCTATGGAGGCACTGTAATCTTTATAGCAGTGAAACCAAGGCTGAGGCGCGGCTGCAACAACACACGATGTGACTGCAATCACCATAAAGCATCAAACCACACTTTGTATGTTATTCTGCTTTTAATTTCATAATGAACTCATGCATTGTTTTTGAATTATAATTAATGAGGCCACTGCAGTCATCCAATATTAATGTTTTGCACATGGCTTTAATACATGATGGGGTTATGAGTAAGCAGAGATTTAATATGGTTGTTACCCTTTCTAAGGAGATTATGTTTTATTGTTTGGATTGAACGGAAAAAAAACTCAATTTTCATACAACTATATATATATATTAATTAACTGCTCCACAAGAAAGGAATGGTGACAGAGAGAAATCAGACAGGAGTCCATCAGTGTTGCTAGTTTTTCTCCAATAAAAGTAGCTTGCACTAAGAGGGTTTAAATGTCGGTTTATTTAGTGAAAATTGCCTCTTTTGGCCGTGGGTTTTATCACTGCAGGGAGGCCGGGGACATGTATGCTCAGCGTGACGTTCACATGCTCCATCCATTGGCGAAACTAAAGCCTTCTTGTTTAGAGAAAAGGGTTATAGACGGAAAAATATTTTGTCTAAAGTAGATTTTTTTTCTATGCTCACCTGGTAAATGGTTTCAAGAATCATTGAGGTACGACCCATCGACCTTCTTGTCTCATTTAGTTCTTGTTCACAATTTATGTTATAACTTGTTCAGTGAATCTTTACATGCCGCCCTCCGTATTGACCACACAATCTGTGATGCAGTGTTGTGTGCTATGATTGTAAAATACAGAAGGCTGAAAGAGAATATTGATCTGTATTATCAATGATTGTATGGATCTGAAAATAATAAATACATTTTCCCTCTCGTACAACAAAACAGTTGGATGTGTGTCTACTAGTGTAGCGTCGATTTTTACTACCAGGAAGAGAATTACAATGCAGAGCGATGTGCTGATAAACTCATCCGAGTATTTGAATCATCCATTTCTATCGAGTGGCACTTCCAGAAAAAGTTAGTGGGAGGTACGCGCCTGCTTTTTTCAAACACATCTCTCAGATGTTCTGGATGCAGGGCTGAAGCATAAAACATCTCTTTTATCCTACTCAGGGACACGGCGTTATTAGTAAGAGGTGGGATTTCATTTCAGTTACTAGCCACAGTTTTCTATCTATAACTTATGTAGGTGCCAAATGATACTTAGCGAGTCCATTGAGTTCATTATTTGTATTATTATTATTATTATTATTTGTTTACGTCACTTTTATTTATTTGTTGAGCACTTCCGGTAATTGCCACATGGGTGTGGTTTGTGTGTATTGTATAGATCAGGGGTTCCCAACCTTTTTTCCCAAGAGCCCACCGATATGTTTATGTGGATTCAAAAGTCGTAAATAATCTACAAAATGGAGGAGACCGATCTGATTGGAGCAACTGTGACAAATAATCCAACTGAAACCGGCATGGACAATGACTATGTTTTAAAAATGCGCTTATACAGACAAGCCTGGTTTGGACACTTTACGGGCAGAAGAAACATTTCTATTAAAGAAAGAATTATACATTTCTGTCTTTTTATGCCTTTAATAGCTACTAACTTGAATTTTTATTCAAATTAATTAATCAATTATTTTTTATATTTTATTGTAATGTAGAGACAAGGCTTTTAGTGACAATCATGTATTGCTTTACAATTATAAGTAAAAAAAAAAAATCTAAATATGATATTTGGCCTCAAATCATCTGAGGCCTGGCGCCCCCACCCCCTGCGATTTTTGGCGCCCCCCAGGTTGGGAACCACTGGTATAGATCACCTGTTTAATGTCGAGTGCGGATGACAGAGGGTGAGTTTATGCTGTCATTTTATCTGTTGACCGTTTTTGTCCCTATAGTTATTATGTTTGGATTTTGTTTATTAAATATCGTCAAACTACCTGACTTCAGTACAGACTTTCTCTTTGAAAACGTGTCGCAGAATATAGCCAAGCCTCTCGGCGACTCAAACTGAACTGGAAATTGAGCCGCCACAACTTATATATAGCCTACTACACGTGTGGAAACAAGTGTGTTTTCCTGGGCTGACCTGTCGAGGGCGATGGCGCTGAAGCTGAGCACCGTGACGGAGCAGAAGAGCTTGTGGAGGAACTTGATGGCCTTGCAGAGAAGCAGCGTGTGGAGCCACCAGCAGCAGCGAGGACTCGCTCCCAGCGCCACGTCGAAGGGAACGCAAGCCAGCCCGGCGCAGATCCCAGAGCACGCCAGGTTCTTGATGAATCGGTTGGTCACAGATTTGAAGACGTTCGTGCAGCAGGTGCACCACAACACAGTGGCATTTCCTGTGGGGACGAAGTGTAGGGATTTAGAAACTAACACTTCATTTCCAAACCTGTGTAGAAAAGTTTATTTTCTGCACATATTGCTTGGCTAGTTTTGTTTCTTTTTAAAACTCCCTTTTTACTACTAAAACGCTTACCAAAAAAAGGCCTTTGAACAATTGGACAGATTCTTAGGAACAAGGAGGGATGGCACGTGAATAAAGGAATTTTCTTGGCAGAGCAGAAAAGACTTCTGGTCGCCCTTAGTTTATTTTGAGCGTGCCAACATTAAGTGAGTGATAGCTGTTAACATGTATCATTTAAAGTCAAATACTATATGTATTACTATAAAGTGTGATGTATTTTGATTCTTTTCTTTTAACATGTCTTTCACAGGACATAAATATATCTTTGTGCTATTATTTTTGCCACTTGCCATGTGCCCTGATGTAACCTGTCCATCTGGATGTAACCAAAGCAAGAAACCGTTTGAACATTACTGGGCATTTATAAAGGCTAATTCCCTGGATCATTATGTTTCCTCTTGTAAGTTTCTCATATAATGTCATTTCCCTCTCACTGTCAAGAAAGACAAAATGTGGGTTGCCTGGATATTCTAAATTGCCCATCGGTATGAAAGAAGGGGGACAGTATAATTTAAGTGTGTGAGCCACATAGAAGGATTAGCACAGAGACTGTATAGAAAAATAAAGGAGTATTGCATGCACTGAGAATAAAGCTTTATTCATATAACATAGATATCTGATTAGTTGCAGGCTCCTCATTTTACACCATCATTGAATTTTCCTATGAACTGATTCCTTTTTAAGGCCAAAACTGATACCTTGAACTGATGACTAAATCAAATGGTGTGCCACAATACAGTCAGTTGGTTTTATCAATATACATTACAAACGTTCAGGAAAAGTCACATTTTTCATTTGTAAATGCAAACACAGATTTCTTTCTGCTTGTTGCACTATATTTTGGATATACGGAGACATGAATATACAAATTGCAGTCCGTTTGAACAGATTTGCTCTTTTACAAATGATATATCTGTATTAATTTGGAGGAAAACTGGCAACTGGCAAAGGTGTGATGGCACACAGACCTTTCAGGTAATTCTGTAGAAGCCTTTCACTCAGCTTCACAAAATCCCATCTGAAGGTGTTTTCAAAAAGGACCAATAAGGATTATTCTGTGAAAGAAGAACAACGATCAAATAATGTTTCTAAAACAAATTTAGAGCTTTTTGCAGGGTGAAAAAATCTATTAAATCTAAACTGAGAGTGACAGCACTTGATAAGGTACAAGCGGGGAAACTGACATTTCTACGTTAAGATCCCTCTAACATTTGGAGCAACAGGACAGCAATGGTTGTTAATTAGGTTTTGAAAATAATTCGGGGCATACGGGGACACGTGTGGCATCAGCCTCTCCAAATGTAATTACCCGCCGAGTGTGAGCTGTGCTCTCATTGTGAGAGACGGAGCAAGATGTTCCCTGCTGAGGAAAAAAACATGTCATTTCTTCCTGCAGGTTATTTGTTCCCCTGTCTGTAAATGTTCAGTACACAGTCTGAAAAACAAGCACTCAACATCAATTGCCAGGAAAACAAATCTGTTTACAGCTTACAAAGATATTAAAGCTATCAAATCAAGGTTATATATCAAAATAATTACGAGTGGATGGGGAAGTTGAATTGTAGCCGGAGATGATATAGATATAGCTGTTTTTAAGGGAACATTGTGTGCTTTGCTGCTGGTTTCCAACTGAAAAGGGTTTCATAGCAGCACACAGGAGTAGTATTTCAGGGGAACCCTAATGAAGCTGTAATTAATGCTCTAAAAGCGGAATCACATGGGATAATGACACGAGCTCAGATACTCATCGTTTCAAAAAAAGAAGGTATTTTGTTATTGCCTTACGAGACATCCCATTAGCGTTTTCTGACAAGCACCGCTGTTGTCAACATTGCTTGTCTGGGCTTTTTCAAAACAGGTGAGAAGACAATGTTACAAATACTTGACTAAGAAATGATATTGTCATGGTTATAAAAAAGGATGTTGACTGCTGATAGGAAACAGGGGTCCTTTGTGTCAAACAAATTCTTTATCCACCTGGTTTTATGGTTTTTAATTAAACACCACAGCAATTCCTTCTTGGATTCGAAGCACCAAGAGTCATCACTTCCATCGTCAGTTTAGTTCCTGTTTGTAAAAAACTATCATTTCTGATCTATTGCCAGACTGGAAACTCAATGTAAAATGATTCTGCAGGACCCAGATTAAGTTCAATGTTTGTAAACTTCTTGCGTTCTGCAATTTTAATGAACTTAAGGTCCAAGTTATGGAAAATCGTGTCTATGGCAAAAACATTTTGAAGTATAATTAGAACGAAACAAAGACTGCAGTTGATTGTAATCTCATTAGTATTTCGTCATTGAACAAAATAAACATTTTACACAGACATGGCCGTAGATGTAATGTGAGGGAATCACAAAAGCTACAATTGATCATGCAGAAGAACATAAATGGGTGTAAGGCAAGGCAAGTTTATTTATATAGCACCTTTCAACACAAGGCAATTCAAAGTGCTTTACAAAAATGAGACATTGAGAAAATGGCATTTAAAAACAGTCATTAAAAAGCAAAGATAATAAAATAAACAATAAAAGTTACAGTGCAGTTTAAGATATGAATAGTTCAATAAAAAGCAGCGGCAAAAATACAAGTATTTAGCCTGGATTTAAAAGTAGTCAGAGTTGCAGCGGACCGGCAGATTTCTTGGAGTTTGTTCCAGATATTTGGAGCATAATAACTGAACGCTGCTTCTCCATGTTTAGTTCTGACTCTGGGGACAGAAAGCTGACCAGTCCCAGAAGACCGGAGAGATATGGATGGTTCATAATTTAGCAGGAGGTCAGACATTTATTTTGGGCCTAAACCATTCAAAGCTTTATAAACCAGCAGCAGTAATTTAAAATCAATTATTTGACACACAGGAAGCCAGTGTAAAGACTTCAGAACAGGAGTGATGTGATCCACTTTCTTAATGTTAGTGAGGAATCGAGCAGCAGCGTTCTGAATTAGCTGCAGCTTTCTAATAGATTTTTTTGTGAGACCTGTGAAGACATCATTACAGTAGTCGAGTCTACTGAAGATTAAAGCATGGACAAGTTTTTCCAAATCCTGCTGTGACATTAGTCTTTTAATCCTAGATATGTTCTTTAGGTGATAGTAGGCTGATTTAGTAATTGTTTTAATTGTGACTGTTGAAACTCAGGTCAGAGTCCATGAGTACACCTAGATTTCTGGCTTTATCTGTTCGTTTGAACATTGCAGACTGAAGCTCAGCGCTAACTTTTATACGTTCTGCCTTGGCTCCAAAAACCATTACCTCAGTTTTATCTTTGATTAATTGGAGAAAGTTCTGACACATCCAGTCATTGATTTGTTCAATGGACTTTCTCAGTGTTTGAATTGGAGCATAGTCTCCTGGTGAAATGGTTCCGTAAATGTGTGTGTCATCCGCATAGCTATGGTAACTTATTTTGTTGTTTTTCAATATCTGAGCCAGTGGTAGCATGTCGATGTTAAAGAGAAGAGGCCCCAATATGGAGCCTTGAGGAACCCCACATGTCATATTTGTTTAAAGTGGACCTATTATGCTATATTGGAAACATATATTGTAGGGCCATACCTATACAAAACATGTCTGTGAAGTTGTATGCATAAAATACCAGACAGATCACCCATTGTAGCCATGCCTCATACTGCTCATACCCCTCTTTTGCAGCCCTGTTAGAGAAACGCAGATTTTGGGTCCTTAGCTTAAAAAAAAAAAAAGAGGAGGCGGAACTAATGCCTGATCAGAATTCTACCGGAGATAAAGTTAAATTCTGCTGTGATAAAACGCCATCCTGTTCTAAACCACATCAAGGTTTATTTCTGAAACAGTATGGAGCTCAAATGCTTTTCTCTTGCAGGTTTATCACAAGGTGAGTTCCTTTTTTTTTTATTTCCTGCTTTTTAAAAACACATGTGCTCTACACAGTACAGGTTAGCTCTGAATGTTCTCGAGGCTTGCTCATGTAAACAAAGATGTCCAAAACACGTCAGGCATTGTTTCTGATAGCAACTTTCTATAGGTCCGCCGCCGTTTTTGACGTCATATCGGCAGCAAATCTGGATTAGCTCCATTGTACCCCCGTTTTTAAAAGATTTGGGTACGGAGGAAAAGATAAAGGGTTTTATTTTCAGACGCTGCGTGAGTTCCCCGACACACCGAGGACACATATTTATGTATAAAAGACATCAAAAAGTGCATTTTGCATGATAGGTCCCCTTTAAGTAGGATTCAAACCCATTTAGAACCGTTGCTGAAATGTGTACTACATTTCATGCCTCGCATTCAACAGCTGCTAAGATATTTCACTGGATAATAAAAGTAAGTGATCATTTTCAACACTTTACATATCATGGTTAAAAAATACAAAAGGCTCTTGGGAGAAGCAGAGTGAGAATCAAATGTTAGTAGAAATACAATGGTGTGATATTACACCCTGACAGTGGTTGCAAAGCAAGTGATTTACTGAAGGTGGGATCACAGGGCCAACACAGCACTTCATTTTAGAAAAAACAGCTGTTACTTTTAAACTATTTCAAACCTGAACAAACGTACATGAACACAGTTTTTAAATTCAGTGTTACAAAGTGCTTCACACAATCAAATATGTCCTTGTTAGAGCATCATGGAGACAGTATTTAGACCTGTACTCCTTTATAATCAGAGCCTTCATTGTCATTGTCCTTTAGCGCCTGAAATACTCACCTGACACTCGAGGAGCTCCTTGGCAACTATACTAACAGCAGCCAATGTAAAGAGAGAGCACTCACTACACATGATGGATTTGTTCCACTTAATAAATGAGTCAAACTACAAGAATAACTCAAAATACTTCTAAAACATATTTTCTGCTTCACACACATGAAGCTTAATTTTTTCTTCTCTAGAAAGGTGTTAATAAGCTGCTGTTATGTGTGGAACAAGACTCATCCAGGTGTCTACACATATTATCATTAGCTGTTGAAACTCAAATTGTGAAAAATAATTAACACACATTTCTTTTGTTGCAACCCTGGGATGTTATAATTGCTTTTGTTTCAATGAGCAACTTCTGTATGAATGGTAATGAGCAGAGGAATAAAGAGCCAGATATCCACATTCTGTAATTCCTCACAGACGTGATTACGATCCGTAAGGGTGCCGTGCACACAGTGGCACATTAATCCGCTTTAGTCAAAAATCTGATCTTTGCTTTAATGGAATAAACTACAATTTTCTGCTGATAAATAGGAATGATATAACCTCGAAATGCATTTTTGGGAATTGCACGTTTGCTTTCTTTCATAGTGTTAGATGAGAAGATCAATATAACTCCCATCTCTGAGTTTAAGGGGTGCCAGATATGCAGTTTTTAACTTTAACAAGTGACAATGTGTTCTCTTTTTGTTTAAACTAAAAAGCACCTCTTTTTAAACATCTAACAAATTGTTTTAATGCCCTAGCGTGGTGTACCAACGATGTATGAACCTGATAAACTGATGTGTGTTCATGTATCATGATGTGCACAAATATTTTCTTCTATTTTTCAGTCACTCAGACAGATTTTCTCTAGAAAATGGAAAGATATTAAATCACACCCACAACGGGACAATAAAAGTGCCTACATGATGGAACCAACATCATCGCTGACAGTAAGTGCCATCTGATGATTTACTGAAGCTTTTGTCATACAATGAAAAGCTTATTGTGTTGTAAAAGTGGCTGGAGAGTCACGAACACACTTTTTTCAGCCTCAAAGACAGTTCTTTCCAGGTTCTTTATTTGTCATACGAACAAAGCTACAGAGTAATTATGTCGATGAAAATCTTAGGTCACAGGCTTCTCCAACAGTACAACACAATAAAACTGAAAAATATAGTGCAAGTAAATATTAAAAAGTAAATACAAAGAGAAAAATAGTTTAAAAAAAGGAAATAGTGAAATAAGAGTCTATATGCAAGCTATTGGAATGATGTATTAGATAAGATAAATAATTACAAAGTAGCAGATTAATGTTAAGGATGTTGTTTCAACAGTTCAGGTGTTTAACAGTCTTATGGCCTGTGGGATGAAACTGTCCCTGAGTCTGCTTGTTTTAGTCCGGATGCTGCGGTACCGCCTGCCAGACGGCAGCAGACTGAACAGTTTGTGGCTGGGGTGATCGGGTCTTTTATAATCCTGAGGGCTTTCTTCCTGAGCCGCTGGGAGTATAGGTCCTCCATGGATGGCAGCTCCGTCCTGGTGATATTCTGTGCAGTTTTCACCGCTCTCTGGATCATCATCAGTTGTATTATTCATTGTTCTACTCTCTGGGTTATTTATGGTTTCATAGCCAGGCTGAATATTGGCTGCTAATAAAATATTTGTCCTCTTTTTTTTGTACATTATATTCATTTGTAGGTGGAATGAAACAGTTCTCCAATCAACCTTACAATGGGCGTTTGAATAGGGACTGCTCGCAAAATGTATTCATTTTGTTATGTAATGATAATGGCTTTTATATTAAAACTTTAATGCCACTAAAACCTTGAATCATAATTACTATAACTGTGTTGCTATTAGCACTGAGTGTGAGTGTTATAGCAATGAGGCTCATTTGCAAAGAAAGGGGCCACTTTTGCGCTATATTTCTGCATGTTTCCTTTTTTAAATATGTGCAAACGGTAGGAAAGAGATAGTGTTTGGGGTGCAGATTCCATGTCAACCTTTGCAGGTGCTTTGACATTTACATGTTTTCTTTTTGCCTAATTTGAGCAGGTTTATCGGCCGCACAATCCTTTTTAAAAGTATGCCCTGGATTCACTGTTTCACTGTCAATCTCCTTTCACTATAATGTTTGAGGGTCGTGTCGGTTTCTTTTAACATACTCTATTTAAATCCTATGTCACTTGTTGTGCTCCATTGGTGCATCCATGCCTCCAAACCTCTGGCTTAAGGTTCAGATTCTCATATGTGCTGTATTTTTTACTTATTTACATTTTAGGCTCATATAAAGAAGGTTGTTTGAAAAGGAAAATATATGTTTTATACGTATCCAAGCCAACAAACAGATAAAAAGGAGGATTTTAAGCTGTGTTGCTAAAAGGCAGATTTCTGCAGCCATTGATGTCATGCTTCCCTGACCCTGCCACATTGCACCGCACAGCAGGAGGTGGTAATGAGTCAGAGCAATAGTCATTTTGCCATTTTTGACAGTTTTGATTTCGTCCTATTTCCTCATGGTGGACTGTTTGAGCGGCCTGTGATTGAGTCCACACTTTTCCCAAACAGCACAAGCAATGTAGCCGTGTGTGTTTAATGCAGCGAGGAGACAGGATGTGACAAATAACACGTTCATATGCTGTGCTTATTTTTGGCGGGAGGATTATATTTTTTGGCTGGTATTAAGATGAAATGGATGTCAAACGTGGTGACACTGATATGCTGCTGCGCTCCGTCAATTCTCAAGGCTCAATCCTCACTTCCATCATCATCAGCAGCAGCCTGAGCTTCTCCTGGCACAAGCAGGAATATTTGTCTCAGAGCCAGCAGAGATTCAGCTTGAAAGAGGCTTAAATTGTGTACGATGAGTTATTGCAACCAATTTCTGCCAATTTCATGGTAAAATAGGTCACCAACACATGTCATGTTTACCACCATAGACTACTGTCTCTTTGAGTTGCAGACCTTTGTTTGTTGCAGACGCTGTTTGACACTCAATGTAAAAATTACCATCAAACTAACATAAGAAGGAAAAACACACCGACAATCAGATATCTTCAAACAAGATTAAATGGGGTGCAAACCGTATTTTACTTCTTTGTGCATCCATGTGGACAGCTGTAGTGCAGAAACAATGCTGCTGTCAGTTCAATGTTCAATGACCAAATAACTGTTACATGTCTTGACCTCCGTTTCAACAGAAGGGAGTGGTCTTTATTATGATGAAAATGTGGAAGATGTGCACAAGGAGTCAGTCTGAGTGCACCATGCTCTGCATCTTCCCAAAAAAAAAAACTGCATCCTTCACCATTATGTGCAGTCAGGGCTGAATATTGTAGGGATGTCTGACACTGATATGTTAGGAGTTTGGAGAGAGGGCATCTTGCGGGGTTTTTTTTTGTGGCTGTTGGGTTACAAACCCTCTAATTTTATAAGGAATAATTATATAAACACCAAGATTCTATAAATAAACTATGGTTTGGCTGAAAGAGGTTAATTGTCTGACCAGTTTAAATGGGAAATTATATCACATTTGATTAAAAAACAGACCTCTTTTTTGTATGTATTACCTTATCATTCTATAAAATAGATTGCCTGTTGATGGTCATGGTATGGTCAAGTATGTACAATAGGAGTTGGAATAGCTAAATATCCCATTACCGTGACCATATGTTAAATATTGGTACAGAATACACCAATTATATTCATTTCATTAAGGCATTTATGATATGTTAGGATTACTTGTTTTTGCAGATGTCCTCAGATATTCTAATTAATCTTGCATACATTGTGTGGAAAAATGTACCAACATTTAATAACCAAATAGTTGAAGCTCATGGAAAACATGCAGTATCCAAATGTTTCAATGGAGTGATACCACAACATATAAGGTTTAAATGTCTGCAGGTGTAATGGGGGCCTTTTCTGTCAATATTGCACATGTGTTCG
The DNA here is from genome assembly GCF_949606895.1 of Notothenia rossii. Classification (NCBI taxonomy): domain Eukaryota; kingdom Metazoa; phylum Chordata; class Actinopteri; order Perciformes; family Nototheniidae; genus Notothenia; species Notothenia rossii. Next base: position 73,801,445 of record NC_136906.1, on the reverse strand, counting down.
AACTAGAAGCGACTTACCGAGCAGCGACCCTATGAGGATGAACACCTGGATGGCGGTGGTGAAGTCCCGGTAGGCTTGCTCCCGGAGGAGGCGCTGCCCGGTGCCCTCCGCAGCCCCGCCGCGGTCCCACCGGAGCGGCGGGGGACTGGAGGCGTTCAGCGGCTCCAGCCAGAGGTGGGCTGCCGCGGAGAAATTGGCTGCCCCGTCTCCCACCGTCACAGCCCGGATCCCACTGTCCATGTCGCTCACCCCGCGATGTTTAAGACGTCTGGCGGGATGTGAGCAGCCAGCATTGGAGAGGCATCTCAGTGTGGATGATAGCGATGCCTTGCAACCAAAAACAATCTACAAGCTTGCAAGCAGAGATGTCAGTGAGGCGGACACACAGGTAGGCAATGCGTTCAGCTGCCTGAAATAACAGGTTCTTCTGTCAGGAAATGTATCTGAAACATCAGGAAAAAACATGATGCAATGATCAAGCATCAAAGCGCAGGGAAATATCATTCATAGACAGCATGCCCCATAATCCTCCAATGCGGATGCATGGCAGAAAGCAGTCACTGAAATCCGTGCGCAGTGATGCTACTCTGACACCGAGTGCACCTCAAAAACACACCGGGTTGCAAGTGTCTTTTCCGACGAAGCAGCTGGCAGCACCGAGAACACGCCACCATCCCCTCTGGCCGTGCAGCTAAAATATCGTGTCCGTCTGTGAAGCTGATTCTCCGGCTGCGGTCGCACTGTCAGAGGCTGGTCATTGGTAGCCTGAGAGGTTTGGAGCAGTGTAACGGAATATCTCACAGCGTGAGGTGCCACACTGAGAGGAAGAGCCCCTCCTCTTCTTTTATGGCACCGAGGAACTCCACTGAGTCTTATGAATGACAAGTGTGGCCGAATTACACACTGATGGTCAGTAATGGAAAGTAACTAAGGTCACTAACTGAACTTTAGCACCAATTAAAAAGAAGTATTTCCATTCAAGCTATTCCATTGTAGATACATATTGTTATATATTGTTTCACTTCTCTGACAGCATAGTTACATTATATTATATACATTTCCTTCCTGTCCAGTTAAAACCATGCATCTCCAAATGTGATGATCTTTTTGTCTGATAAACTGAAAGATGAAATGTTCCTTTAAGTGTTAAGTAAGTAAAGTCTACTTCTTAAACTGGACACATTATTTACATTTTTGCAGAGCTAAAAACAGGCCTTTTTTTTTTTAAGAAACTCACAAAAAGTCCCCCTTTTTTTTAGAGATACTTGTTTCTAAAAGAACAGCAATGCTACAAACATGGAATTATAATTGAATATGACGCATTGCTATAGGCTAAACTACCCAACAGCTTATATAAGTTAACAGTTGTAAACATCTACAGCAGTAAAATGCAACATACACAATAATGCAGCAGAAATAATATAATCAAAGAAAGTTGTGAAAGTTATCCTGAGACCCATATAAATGAGGTGACATTTTACAATAATTAAGCTTTATATAATTTGTTGTTTTTTCCAGCCACAGAAGGTGCTTATATACTAATGTAACCAGACATGACTTTACCCTGAACACAAACCCTGCTGTTGTGCTCAGGCTGTTCTCTCACAGGAACGTGTGACATTCCCCTTTGGTTTGCAGGAAATACCTAAATAGGAGAGGACATACCTCCGTAAAACAGAACAGAATTTCTAATTTACTTCATGTTATTATTCATCACAGTGTAAGTCTATTTCTAGCCAAACAGGGACACCCCGAGGAGATGCTTAAATGGACCATCATGGAGAAACGACAGGAGATCAAAGATCTTAACTAATCATATGCTAATAATGCTAATTGTAATGCTAAATATATGAACTGTGCTTGAATATCAAGCATTAATCAGCACAGTGCTGATTCATGTCTGACATTCATGAAGTCACATTCTGTATCATGTGATTTAGAAACATGTCATGCATGTCTGCACCAGCTTCTGTTAAAAACTGTGTGCATAAAGGTGGACGTACTGAGAGAGATATCAGTGTCCCCAACAGAATGAGACTATTTAATGCAGGCTACATTATTAATAAAATCCCTAAGAGAAAAGCTTACATCATCAAAGTAAATCCACTTCCATTTGAAACAGACCCTACATGTGAAATTCCAAGGTTTTCCACATAAACAATGGGATAAATAGCAACAGTGGGATCAAATTACACGAAGAATATAGGCTTTTGTTGCACAATCTTTGATAATGATGCGTTTCATCTCAAGTTGAATGTGACAACACTTACATTATGTGTAAAAGACATCAAGAAAAATGTAGGAAGGCTGAGCTGCCACTAGAGGCCAAACTTAATCAAATTATGAGTCATATTCATGGCGTCTTTGTCTGGGAGGCTAACTAATGTCTCTGCTGTTCTTCACTGTCTCATAAAGCCACTGATTGGTGTAAGCGAGTGCGTTATAACAAGGATGATGAAACTAAATGATGCAATTGCTTATTTGCTTGGTGTAAGACTGCAATCCTAAATCATTTTTGGAACAACAAATGTTCTCTATGATTACTTTGTTTCCAGTTAATGTCCTTTATTTTAAAACATAGTTTATGTACATATCAAGCATAATGACCCAATCCAGTTTTATATATTGGATATTGTTGTATTACAATGATGGATTCATTAGTGTTTTTTGCTGGTAAGAGATACAGATTATTTCGACTATTTGATATGCTGCTGTGAACATTAACCTATAATAAATTACAATCTATTAGGCTAATTCAATATTATAAAAATAAAAATGGAAATACTTACACTTCACTACTGAGCTAATGTAAGCAGATGAAATGTAACACAATCATATAAATGGTCAATGCAAAACAATAAGAACACATTGTCACACTGATGCCACTAAAAGAACACAATATTAAACTACTTTTCCCTTTTCTAATCAAACACTGAATTAACAAACTTGTATCAGAAACACAAGGAATTTAAGATGATAAAACTGCAATTGTGTGGAGTGTTATGTAACAAGATACTGGAGGTACTTTTCCCAGCATGCCTCAGGTCACAGTCCTGGTATTATGCATCCACTCACTGCCCTTGCCTTTAAATGGAACTGAGGCATCGTCATGTTTGGTGTTAGCTTCACCTGTGATATCCTGCAAAGACCTGTCAACATATCTGCTGTGAAAGAGAAATATATGTGAATACATGACCTTGTGTTGGATCCAAAGCGTGTTGAGTTTGTTCCGGCCCTACAAAAGTCAATAAAGGAATCAAATTCAGATTGGTTTGGCTGTTTTGGAGCAGGGTTATATGAGGTTCTTCTCCATTGTCAGTGTATCACATACAGTAGATGGCAGTTGGCACTCCCCTGGTTTGTAGAAACTACATGAATACAAGCCAGTAGAAAAACAATGTACTGCTTTGGATGGGGGCATCAGCAACACATTACTTTAGGCACCTAAAAAAAAAAGCAGTGTCAAGTCATATTAAGATAATGTTCACTGCCCTTCCTTGACTCCAGTCCTTTTCAATGGAAAACTGAAGCCTATGTGCTTTTTAGGACCATGACTCAATCGACAACAGTTATTTTACCTTGCAGGACATGCAGGACAGTGGAGTTGCTGGTTTATCGCTGCCTTGATTTCGATGAATGTGTTAATTAGATTGTGTGACTTTGGTGAATCCAAACTTACCCTTTAAAATACCAACAAGGTAAAATTACTTGTCAAGGTCAGATGGCTTTAAAGAAACTATAGATTATTATTATTATTATTATTATTATTATTATTATTATTATCATCAAAGATGGATATAGAGGCTTTACTTCCTTGTAGCGGAGGGCTGTTGTGAAAATATTCTAAATATAGTATACACTGAAAATCATAATACATCTTTTGGTGGGTAATTCTTTTAGGTATAATAAAATGTGTTTTGCTGCTGCCGCTGGCCAATGCATTACATTGCTTACCTTCCGTGCTGGTACTCGTTAAGTATCATTAAGTGCACCTTTGAAAATGTCATTCATTAGAAACTGAAGGCAGTGTTAAGTGTTACTAACGACAGCCCTTCTGGCATTCTGATACACTTGATTCAGCATTGCTAGCTAACAAGTAGGCCTACTCTTGTTGTCCAAGTGGCTCTTGAAGAACTGCTGGACTCGTTCCCACAGATCGAGCTGAGCCTCAGAGTGGGCTTTTGGCTCCCCACCAAACGCCACCTCGCTCCCTACGACTGCATGAAACCCAGAGGGACAATGAGGCATGTAAGGGACTTCCAAAAAGTGTCCAGCTTTAGGGTATGTAACAACCTGAAAAGACTCTTTGCCATGACTTCTTAGCGTAGCAGCAGCCTGGTTGGCAAAGAAAACACTGTTCCAGTTGTGGTCGTCTTCAGAAACAGCAAACAGGAAGTGGCAGCTGGCACGTTCAATTGGGAACTGTGACGCCCTGTTCTTTTCCAAAGAAGGGTCAGGTAAGCCATTACGTACATATAAAAGCCCAGAGTCTGTGAATTTAATATTCTTCAGGACAGGGGTAAGTGGTGGTATAATGAGGTCTTTGTAGTGTAAAGGAATCGCAGTATTTGCGTTGCAGCCATTAATGCAGACGGTGGCTGAGATCCCAGAGAGGAAAGAGGACATGCACAGAGCCAAACCGCCACTGTGAGAGATCGATATGATGCCGATCCCCGGACCTTTAACCTGCATAGAGATTGTTTGTATTAATAATCAACTTAAAAATATAGTTTCCCTGCTAATATGTCCTAATTCATAAAAAGCAATAAAAGAAAAACAATGTCTTAATCACATCAAAAACCGAATTAAATACACTACGGTTGCAACTGACAATTGTTTTCATTACTTCTTGTTCTACATATTATTTCGCCATTTTTTTTTTTAATTAGTTGTTTTAATTTTTAAACAATGTCAGAAAAAACTGAAACATTTTAACAATTCCTAAAGCCCGAGGTGATATTGTCTTTACTTTGTTTTATTTATTTGCCTGTACAGCACTTTGGTCTGGAGGTTTAAAGTGCTTTATAAATAAAGTTGTATTGTATTGTCTTGCTTTGCCTGACAAACAATCCAAAATGTAAGCTGAAACTATAAAAAGATTCTGTCCGACTCATCAAATAAAGAGAATTATCCTAAATGATGCTTTATATTCCTCAGTTTCTGTCCCAGGCTTAGACGTGTGCCTTCAGAAAGTAGCCAGCAGGTGGCAACATTGACACAGTTCATTCTAATATGGGCCAATATATCTAATACATTCTCAGTTTGAATGTTATTCATCAGAATTTTTTTCCCCAAAAGGTGCAAAACAAAGACAGAAGAAATGGAAGGGATAACATTGAGATTCTAATAATATAATTGTGATTGTCTTTACTGTTTGAGTCTCAGACACTAACCTCTGGCTGTCTCCTCAGATATGTCACAGCCTCGTCAAAGTACTCCAAATCCAACTTTTTAGGGTTTTTTGGTAAATCCTCATAGCCCATATAGGCCAGCGCAAGAACGACAAACCCTTTATTTGCCAACAGGCTGGCTCTGGGCTCTGTGAGACGTCCACCAAATGTGTACAAATCCACTATTCCTGGGAATGGACCCTCACCTGGAGAAAATCAAAAATGTGTGAGTAAAAGTTAAGCAGAACACTCTCCAGTCGCTTAAAACACAACTAACCTGGTGGTATGAAGAGGACTCCTCGTATCCTTCCCTCTCGCACAGGTATTCTCTTCATCCCCTCTGTCATGTATCCTCTCTCGTTGGTTTCAGAGGCTAACAGCTCACCAGTCTCTGCACTCATCACCTCGATCTCCACAAGTGTTGGGCTGAGCACATTCTTCTTCAGGAGTTTACTGTGTGGAGTCTCCGGTGCCATGGCCCAAAACAAGCCCATGGGCTCCACTCCGGTGTAACTTCCTCCCAGAGAGGGTGCATGGCTGACATCCACTTGGCCCGTTTCATTTGCTTTGTACAGGGCAGAAGCCTTGAAAACCTGCCCTCTGTCATCAACTAGTCTGGACCTCAGTTGGACTTGTTTGTGAGGAGTGAGTCCCTCTACTCGTACCTGCACCAGTTTATCAAAGAGACATCGAACACTGGGGAGAATTTTCAGTCGGATCTGCGAGTAAGCCATTACAGCACTCTCTCTGTAATGGCCTGGGTTTATGTATCCCTTTTAATCAGGCTTTATTGGTACAGCTTTGTAGTCACCACTTCTGTGAAAGAAAAGAAAACATGTAATAAATGTCATCGCTTTCACAAAAATAAACCACCCCTGTGTGGCTTGCTCATTTTCACAAAACTTCTTTTTTAAATATGTATTTGATATCTCTCACACACACACACACACACACACACACACACACACACACACACACACACACACACACACACACACACACACACACACACACACACACACACACACACACACACACACACACACACACACACACACACACACACACACACACACATTCTTTGCCATTCCATATATCGTTTTTTTTGATGATTGCGTTTATCTTGGGACCCACAATGTATATTTTTTGTTAAGAATTGCCATAGACAAAATACTCTTCCATCTGTTTTGTTTAGTGACTGTGTAATTTTACATTAAGAATGCATTTTCTATATTGTGTCAGGGCCATCGCTAAACTTAAACAGTAGTCAAGTCATGATCAACAACTTTTCAAGGTCATTATATATTATGGCCCCTGCACAGACATTAAGGGGGAGGTAAAATACAATCATGTGGTGAAGCCAAGGCCAAAAGTAATCTGCAATAAGATACTTGCCCCCCTTCACCAACAACACTTGCACAGACATTTTCAGTAGACACAGTTGGAAAAGCACACTGGTGTAAAACTGAAATTAATGATGGCTGACTTACATTTACCTGCTTTGATTTCAAGTCATGATACTTTGGATGCCTGCTCACTCTAACTGATTCCAGTTAGAGTGAGAAGGCATCCAAAGTATCCTTGAATAGAACAGAGCCATTAATGTTATTAGTAACACTTTTTCCTGTTATGACAAGTCAACAATATCTACAGTGAAAGAGTAACATGTGCAGCACCTGGGTGTTTAGATAAATAACACGCAGTAGCCTGTCCTCAGTTGATAGAGTAGAGTTCATTCATGTTTAACTGGGGGAAAGGTCAATATAATTATATTAGAGTGTTGTTTGTCTTGTAATAATGGACCAAGAGTCTCTTTAAACGGATAAATGAACCGACGACATGTAGTTAGCAACTAAAACAAATAAAACAAACTACGTTATGGATAAAGCCGGTTGGCTAGCGTACACATGAGCTAATATTAGTTAGCAGTGAAAGTAACTATGTAGGTTTGAGCATTGAGCAATGGTTTGTTCAACTTTACCGCCTTTGTTTTGTACAAACTACTTACTGGTTTAGGCATACTGTAAGTATCTATCAAAAGGTATTTCCAACAAGCCAGAAAATTACTGATTTGCATACCTGTACAACTACGAAGCATCGATGTAAACAGAAGGCATGCAACGTCCACCATTGAAGCAAGTGGGAGAAACCACTTTGCTAAGAAGGGGGAGATCCGTTTTTGCATCAGCTTCTTCTGGGTTTTGTTTATTGAGTGAGTGCACTGATTTGAGTAGTCATGATATAACGATATGGTCACTTAAATTATATGTATAAGAAATAAAATAAAAGGAGAAGTCTGTAGCAGTACGACACCAAAATCAGGGGTTCATCCCTCTTGTGAAATGTAACCCTTCCATATATTTGACAGTGTTTCCTGGGCAACCATTAAGAGATGTTAACTACTCAAACACGAGATAAAAATGTAATAACTACTTATTTTCAATTAGTAATAATGAATTGCCACATACATATAATCGACTTCAGGATCATAAACATGTTTGTAGGAAGGTGAAACAGCCACTAGATGTAGCATTGGCACAGTGTATGTATATTTGGGAAAGCAGGAAAGGTTAAGACACCCTTCCTGTACAAGCAACATTACATTTTGATCTCCTTATAGTGTATGTGTTATTTGGAGAATGCCATATAGTGTTATCACCATGAATCGGCCTACAATAGGACAAGGACAGGACATGATAGGAAACTAATTTACACCACATGTTCCTGCTGTGGAATATCTGATTAGATGTTGGACCACCTTGCTGCATATATTTTCATATTAATGAGCTAAATAGCAAAACACTAGGCTCAGCTGCCTCTTGTTTATCTCTAGGGTACCTGTGTGGGTCTTGTCAGAGATTGTTTACTTCACTCAAGGACATGTCAAGGGGTTTTTCAGGAGATGTATTCAAGTAATCATTATTTGGCCACTGCCAGGGTTTCCAAACCTCTGGCATCATCAAGGGATAGGAATCCTTTAGAGACAAAGCGGGGAAATTAAGGCAGGAGGGGGATATGCTGTAAGTAGAGACCAGGGAGGGAGCCAAAATTAACAGGAATCGTAGAAAGGGAAAGTAAAAGTGTATTTAATAGCTATTCAGTCGAAAACATCCGATTTATTGTTAGTGAATTTCCTTCCTCTGCTTTTAGATGTTGATCATTAGCAACCTTTGCACCATTTGCTCCATGCAATAACATCATAACAAATAAAGTGAGACATTATTATAGACCATATGGACAATACAAGACATACAGTATCAAAAACTTCACAAAACACTATAATCCTTTTAAATAAATGTGTTTAAAGTGTCTAAAAAAGAGTGTCTTATTGTGCTAAATAGTAATACTTGTAATTTAAAGAAACCTTAAAATGGAATTGAAAAACAAGATAAAGGATTGATTAATGTATGATATGGATGAATTTATCCTCATATTAAATCTGTTTTATATTTTCCCAGTCAACATTTCTCTGTAACAAACATTATGTGGATTTACTATAGCTGCCATGCATATTTAATGGTTCCAGAAAAACCAATAACGCAATTCATGTTCATTCAGTATTTTCTAACGCATCCATAAGCCCAAGATGTTTGCAAATACTTTATGAATTATTGCAGGCTAAGATGATGATTTCAAAAATAAGCAACTTCCTCTTTTGATGCTTGCAGTGACGCATTATGTTTTGCAGGTTATAGTAGAGAGTGAGCTGCGGTTAGGTATGACGAGAGATCTCACTTTCTATCCCTTCTGAGTAAATGAAAGTAACAATCCCACCCACTCGTGTAACTCTTTTATCTGCAAGCACATTATGTAGTGCAGTACTTAGTATCAAATAATGGAATATACGAATACTGTTTAGGCACATTAGGACCACACGTATTGTATATTTACTCATACACTGGTGAGTTTAACAACTACTGCATCTATTCATATGCATGCCATGATGATGTTAAGAGCCTTTCAAATTGTATAGCTATAGAGGAAGACAGAGGTAGACAAAACCCAACATAAAAGATACCTGTTCTATAGACCTAAAGTACATAATAGGTAAATATAGGTTGGCATACACTTTCCTTTTCATTTCTCACAATAGTTTGGACAAAATAGCTGTACATTTCTACAAGAAAAGTATCAATAATGATTCCTTTGGTTTTCTTATATTTTACTCAGTTCCTTACATAATTATATTTTGTGTATTTTGTCTTTATTTTTCTTATTTGTTTCAATAGTCTTAACATTATTATAATTGTTTTATTCATATTCTTCTTTCTGTGTCTTTGTATGAACCATATACTGTACAATGGCACATTTTTCCCATGTGTAAACCTGGTAATAAAAAAAATTCTGAGGTCCGGCAGTGGCTCAGTCAGTAGGGTGAGCCATAGGGTCGCTGGTTCAAGTCCCCGACCAGACCTAAATATGGAGTGTGGACTGCTACTTGGAGAGGTCCCAGGTCACCTCCTGCCCTGCTGTGCTGCCCTTGAGCAAGGCACCAGACATCCCCCTCCCCCCCACTCCAATTGCTCCCCGGGCGCTGTACAATAGCTGCCCACTGCTCCTAGACTAGACTGGTACTAGGATGGGTTAAATGCAGAGGCCAAATGTCACTGTGTGTGCTGTGTGCTCTGCATGTGTGAACATTAAAGAGGGTTTCATCCCCATTCTATTAGTGTCTAATTTGTAGCATTTGCAGTTGTTATTGTTCTACATTCACCGGTTTGCACCTTACAAATTATGTATCACTTGCATAGACTCTTATGGTACTACTTCTACACTATTTTATCTGTTTTATTGTGTTGCACTGTTTGAGGATCTTGGGACCTAAGATTTTCATCGACATAACTACACTGTAGCTATGTACGAATGAAAATAAAAGCCTTGAATCTTGAATCTTGAAAATGTTGATGTATTTTTCTCTCTTTGTGTGCATTTTCTTTTGTCTCTTCAGCAAAATGCGGTGCTTTTATTCTGAAGTCGAGCCCTGTGTCAGAATAGGATCCGCCCTTTTTAACGAGGTAGCCATGGAGACCGCGCAAGAGCGAGGAGGCAGCTGGTAGAGCGAGTATTTCCGCTCACCTAAAATAAAGAGCCGAGGACAAGGAACAACGGAACACCACTGACGGAGCTACACGACGAAAACAACCATCATTTATTTTGTATTGTCTCGCCACATTCTGGTTTTTGGTGTCTCCATTTGTTACGACCTTTTAATGCCTCGAAAGTGAAGCAGTGAGAGGAGGGCTCGTCGCTGGTAACCTTTCCGTTGGTGAGTCCGTTTTGTCTGTTTTTACGCAAGCTAAGCACGCATAGGCCACTACGAGATCTCTTGTCTTTCCTTTTCCTTTAGTTAGTGTGTGTTCGTTCTATGAAAACAATCAGGAAATAATAGTACAAACCCTAGTGCGACATTTATTGATATATGTCAAGGATAATTACTAGTTGTCAATGTTGTGTTTGTCAACTAACTAGCTGAAGTGTGTTGATAATTAAGCTAGCCGTGACACACGTTAATAAGCTAACAGTTAACGTTAGGATTTCATTTCTGACACTTATATAGTACGCTTGAGGTTTTTATCAGATATTCAGAGGTGGAAGAAGTACTCAGTTATTGTACTTAAGTAAAAGTAGAATTATTACCACAGTGTAGAACTACTCTGTTACAAGTAAAAGTGCTGCAATGCAAATGTTACTCAAGTAAAAGTATAACAGTCTAATAATATGCTCCAAAGTACAAATCGTTCAGGCTGGCCCATTTCGGAATAATGTATACATTTGGGATTTTAAATATAAATGCATTATTTGTTTATCACAGTTAATTTGATTAAATATGCATAGTGCAGGGTTTCTTGTTGATGTACTAAAGGTGTAACTAAAGTCTTATTTAAGTGTTGATTATATTTCATATCGTCAATTCAATGTAACTAAAGGTATTGCATTAATGTAATGGAGTTAGAGTACACTTTAACCTCTGAATTGTAGTGCCGTAGAAGTGGAAAGTAGCAACAATTTTAAATACTGAACTGTGTGAAGGTATCTCAAAATTGTACTCAAGTAAATGTACTTTGTTACTTTACACCACTGCAGATTTATCATATCATTACTTTACAAGTGTAGGGAGTAAGTCCATACTCTAGCAGTTAACAGCTTTAATGTTACTGTATTGATATTCTTTTCATATCACGAGAGGATATACAGTGCAGTTATCAACGTTGTGGCACAATATCCACATGACTTACGGTGAATTAACTTAAGACTGACAAAGACCTTACCATTGTTTGTGTAGCTACTTTGTTACAATGTCTTTTCTGTGGTGTGGTGTGTGTGTGTGTGTGTGTGTGTGTGTGTGTGTGTGTGTGTGTGTGTGTGTGTGTGTGTGTGTGTGTGTGTGTGTGTGTGTGTGTGTGTGTGTGTGTGTGTGTGTGTGTGTGTGTGTGTGTGTGTGTGTGTGTGTGTGTGTGTGTGTGTGTGTGTGTGTGTGTGTGTGTGTGTGTGTGTGTGTGTGTGTGTGTGTGTGTGTGTGTGTGTGTGTGTGTGTGTGTGTGTGTGTGTGTGTGTGTGTGTGTGTGTGTGTGTGTGTGTGTGTGTGTGTGTGTGTGTGTGTGTGTTCGTTTTCCTTTTCCTGGCACTTCACCACACTCTTTGTTTAAATAGCTCGCAGTACAGTTGCACGTGTCGAAGCGTGTGACTCTGCTTTAGGGCTGCCATGAAGTCAGTACACCACGTTTCATACAGTAACAGACTGTGTCATTGACTCATAAGGGCCTGTCTTCATCAGATGATTCCTTTCAGTGTAATTTCCATCTCGCTCGCTAATGTCCCAATAATAGTTTGAGTCGTTTCCTGTTAGCTGGGCAGAGTAAGATATGACGCTTAACGCAGCAACAAAGGGAAGGGAGTCCAACGGTGAGCTGTTGTCTATCATCATAATAACGGAGGACGTAGAAGAAATATACATTTAGATAAAGAGAGAAGAATTAGTGTGTGTACCTCTAAACAAATAGTATGGTGTGCTGTGTCAGCCAACCAGTGTTTTGATGCACCACATATTTTTTGGTGAGTTGGGGTTAAAGATTTGATAATGTTTTTACCAGAGTTTACTGTTGATCTTTCATATACGTAAGTACTTTGATATGAGCAAAAAAAACTTACAATCCTGCCAGGATAAGTCTTTCATTAACAACTCCTAAATAGATATTCCTTCATTAATTGTTGATATTGCTTACCATGGTGCAATATGATTGGTTTTAAAATAAAAAAAAGCAGAAGTACTATTACTGTAAATGTACTCCCGCAAGTAAAACCACCGTCACACAACACTGTCCCGTCAGTGGCCTACTTTGTCTAGCATGACATAGCTCAATGATTACATTTGAAAAGGGACCACACTTCACTTTGTCCAGAGAAAGCCAATACATATTCTTTCATTGCACCTTTTTAAGGTTAGTGTTATTGTTGTGTGTTGATGTGCCTATTTCCACTTGATATTTTATTGTGATCAACGGTACACATTGTTTGTGTACATATGTGAAGGCAGCTTATTTAGTTTTTTCTGGAACTGTGAGTTGTACCTTCCATGGCTTGATTTCAATTTAAAGACATTACCACTGTGGAACTGATGAGTTAATTGTTGTGTCACAATCAGCCATTTCACTCCTGTTGTTGACAGAGTTGTTTTGTTCTTCCACATTGTTCGCACCCTGAGAATCCACAGCAGTTATACAATGGGCAGCTCTAATGTTTCTTGAAGTAAAACCCATCGTGTGACTGCAGTAAGATTTTGACTACTCCCAGTCCAGCATTCAGATGCTTTTCCTCTTTGACAGCATAGCTTAGAGAAAACATATTGCGAGTCAAGATAAGAACACTGTGTTTGACTTCACTCCCGTTCTCATTTCCCCCCCCCCTCTTTTCACCACTGTCAACATAACATATGGCAGTGTTTCTCCTGTTTCATCTTCCTTCTCTCTCCTTATGATGTGTCTTTCTCCTATCTTTCTGTCTGTTTCTGTCCCGTTCCTTGCAGCAGTACAGAAGGATGCTCAGACGCTGTGGGGCTTAACACTACATAATACTTCATAACAAAGGGTCCTTTCTGTGCTGCCATGCAGAGCCCCTTCTCTGGGCTCCCTCAGCAGGCCCGGGCGGGCTCTTCCAGCAGCATTAGCATTGGGACCTATCGAGTGAAAATCTCCTCCCGGCTCTTTCTTTGGCACACTGAGTGCTCTCTGTTCCCGGACACATGCCTGCGCTGCTGCTCTCCTTGGCTCCCTTTGCATTCCAGGAGCCTCGGGCAGCTGAAAAACTGCAGTAGCAGCCTGCTGGCTGGCTGGTGTCTGAAGTGGAGAGTTGCACACTTTTCCCCCCAAGTTGAGGATTAAACAAACTAAGTATTCTTGACGTAAAAAACACCAATTTCCTAATTAAATGGAACAAAACATTACCTACGCACATCCCAAGTACGCCACTGCTGTTTTTGCAGTGTCCTTTAGGCCAGCATCATTGATTATTTACATTATTACATCATTATGTACGGATTGGCTGACATACTTCATGTCATTCTAAGGTCTATATAGAGTATTTTATCACTTTCTCCTTGTATTATTCTTCCTCTCAGTTGCCTTTTTGTTTTGGTGCTTTCATTTCTACAAAATATATATCATATTCTGTCAACCATCCGTTCCAGTGACATTTATGTAACCGAGTAGTCATACTGCAATAATGGCTTGAAGGTAAGTCATTTAGAATGACTCTGACTCTGTAAGGACACAGATGGCTATTTAAATGTTTGCCTGTTCATATACAAATGATTTAATAAGTCTGATGCTACCTGGCTACATGCAGCTGTCGGCAGGAAGTGTTGTTTACGTGGTTTGACAGGAGATGTTGTTCCAGGAAACTCTTGAAGTTTAAAATAGGAGCTCTTTCTTTAATGTGATCTGTCAAGCTGAACGTCTTTGGCAGTGTCTGACAGGAAGCCCACACAGCTGCAAGTTAGAAAATTGACATTGAAACTTTAATTATTTTTGTGCTTTTGCTGTCAAACTGCCTGCCGTGTTATCAGTCATATTAAGGTGCATACAGTCACTGTGCAATCATTTAAAGGTCTGCAATACATTCCTTTCACTCTCTGTGCTACCTTGTTCCAGCGAATTGGAAGGCTGTAGATTTGTGGGCTACCTTAGCACAGAGTTAATGACTTTGTCCTTTCCCAGACGCTCTTGTGTGAAAGCAATTAAGCTATTTCTGCTTAAGTTTTCAATTTGCTAACACACTGGTCTGTCAATATTCTGCCCTTAGCCTTCTCCGGAGGTCGGCCCTGCATTACATATGCTGTCCTAATTGGTATTTACATCCTAACAAGTCTCTTTAAACAAAAAAAATGCAATATGTTTTTGCCCTACCTGGTTCTTTTGTTTGTCCTTAATATTTCTAAGACGCTCATCTGGCAAGAGGTCCTCTCTGTAACCCCATGCCTTCTCAGCAGTGCTCTGATCCCAACATGGACAAATGAGACCGTGTCTATGTATCAAATGGCTGGCACACGTCCCCTGCATGTGTTTTTGACTGGCTGCCCTTTGGCTCGATGCGGTGCCCGATCTGTCCTGCCAAATCCGGCTTACGTCACTGCCTCCCACTTGCATGCGCCACATGCAGGTACGCCTCTCCATCCTAATCCTAGGGACGGAAAAGGTGGCAGGCAGTAGGGGGCCCGGCTGTTTTTGTAGGGAACATTTCTGATTTAAAATATAACCCGCAAAGCAAAGGCGATTACAAAAACTGCATGAATGTGAAAGTGTGTGTTTACTCTTTCTTCCCTCATTGCTGTAGTTCCGGGTCAGCTGTGGCACTGCCAGTGGCCACGCAGCAGGTCGGCAATCAAATTCTCGGCTCTCTAAGTGCAGCCATGCCATTACCGTGGCCATTAGCTCAGCAGCCTTGTGTAACTGTAATGGGCCCTCTGCCCTCTCTTGAGGATGTGTTTGCTTGCCAGCTAGCTAGTTCTTTCCCTAAAATGCAACTACCGCTGCTTCATCGCAATCTCTCTAAAGCAGCATAACAAAGACTGTGTGCACCTGCATCTCATTTATGTAATGGCAGTGTAAGTTTCAAAGTTTCCCCGAAATCAACCAACACATGCTTTTAGGAAGTTAGTTAAGCTGGTATCATGGAGAGAGATTAAGGAAGAAAGGATGGGGTTTAAATTGTAGTGTTTTTTACGCAGAGATTAACAACAGATACCACTTTTACTAGACAGGAACAGACCAATGGTACCCTTTTAGTCGGTATTTAGTGGCACAAGAGACAAACCAGAAGCTTATTAGGCGCTTTTTTGTAGACTTGTAAAATCAACTTTACGTCTTTCATCAGCTCATACTGTATGTTGGCCATATGAGCAGCTAAGGAATGCTGGACATGTTCCAGTCAGCAGCACCTGAGGAGCTTTTCTTATATAAAAGATCCTATCAAACTCTATTGCTAATAACATTGTGCAGCATATGGCAGGGTAGCATCGCAGCTGTGCAGACGGTGGTGTTGCATCTGTTTGTCGTTCAACTGTAAAGTACTCTACCTGCTTTTTCTTTTGCAAAAACCTGGTAATGACAACATTCAGGAAATCCACACTTCCTTAAACGTTTTTTGATTGTGTGCATCTTGCATGAACAAACTTTGTATTGAATAAATAACTAATACAGAGTAGGGATGCAACTGGCTCCAGGAAGTCATACACATATTCAAACGTAGCTTATTTAACAATGAAGCGACAGTAAAGTGCAGCTCGTTGAGCAAACTCCTTCAATGACGATCAGATATTTGTTTGCAAAGTTGCCGTAGTAATCTCTGTTTTGCGCTGACTCTCTCTCTCTCACTTTTAGCCTCTAATGCTCCTGCCTCATCAGCAGCATGGACCTGTCTCTCCTTCACATCCTTTACAGCGGAGTGCATTGGCTGCTTTGTTTACTTCCCTCCCTTAGCCAAAAGTGTGAATCGAGGGGGAACTCTACCGCTGTCTGTCTCCCTGGGATGTGATTTCAATAGCCAGATGTAGTTTAAAGAACAACAGGAAATGCATGTCGATTCATTCATACTTAGTATCAGTAACCCAACTCCTACTTGATGACCTGCAGAGATGACTTCTTTTTTTTCCTTTGTGACTTTCTCTTTCCCTCCTGTCTCTCTCTCTCTCTGTGTTGCTTCTGGTTACATAATCCTCGCCGAATGTTGATAGTAATCCGCTTCTCCCCCTCCCCCCTCCCTCTCTATGTGGCCTGCACAGGTTAAGCCGTAGAGGTCTCTCGCTGGTTGTCGGAGGAAAAGATGTGCGATGGAATGGTAGCGTTTCAGACGAGAGCCCCGTCCTCCTCCTCTTCCTGTCGAGCCCACAGGCTGGCTGCCTCCGCTCTTCTCCTCCTCTTCACCCTGCTCCCTCATGGTCACGCATCAGGTAAGACACACACACACACACACACACGGACACACATTTTCTCTGTGTCTCCATTCCCCACATGATGCACATCGATTAAACCGCCATCTTCGCCCCTCTCTTGTGAATTGATTGAGGTTATTTCCCCCCGTCTTGCAGGTCAGTTAGATTAAATTGGCTTCCTTTTTACCCTTGGGTCGGTCGGGTTGCTCTGCCTACGAGCGGCAGCTGAGAGCTCAATCCCACCCACTGTGGATCCATTCACCGGCCTAATGAGTCACAATAGTGTTACTCCGCTATCGAATGAAATGGAGAGACCATGCTGTCTGCGGTCACATTGCTGTCATGAGGTTTTAATCAGCCGTGACATCTACTGTCCTCTGAGAGCTTTTTATCACGGATACAGAGCTTTGTTTGTTGCCCCACGACAACCTCCAAAAGAGGTTTTGATCTTAGTTTATTATCTTTGAGTGTGGGGCATTAGGTTTCCAAATTGATTTGGTTATTGTCCAGTGGACGGAAATGTTGTCCACACACGGTAGACATGGGAAATTCTCATCTATCTTAGGATCTAAAGAGCTCTTGTCTTTTTTTTCCCTTCTTCCTTCGGAATATAATTCGGCATGTACTCACTGAACTCGTCACTTGTGCCAGCTTTTCTTTCACTTCAGCCGTCCAATGTTCCAGTCCCCCTCCCCCCACACAAACACACACACGCCTACGCCTACCCACACACACACACACACACACACACACACACACACACACACACACACACACACACACACACACACACACACACACACACACACACACACACACACACACACACACACACACACACACACACACACACACACACACACAGCCGGCTTGTGAAATGTGCCAGATGTCCTTGCCACAGAGAGGAGGCAGACTGTGTATGTGTGAAGAAGTCAATGTGTGCGACGGGTAGTTTAAGGCTCTGGGATGTTTTTAAAGCTTTAATTGAGTCACTTTCTTTAATGGCGTAAAATAAATGAATGTGAGTGAGAAACGGCAACAGAAGGAACGGAGGGAGACAGAGATTGGCGGATGAGCAGGGGGAGGGATCTGCTGATCCCAAGTGTATCGTGGCTCTCTCTATCTATGTGTTGCATAACACACATGATTCATGTGAAGCCCAGAGGAGCTGGCACCACGCTCACGTTCTGCATCTAATACCCACGGCCTACCCAGGGATATTTGACCTGAAATCCGCAGCCCACGTGCTTTATGTACTGTATGTTATGTGTTTATGTGTGTGTGCTCCACATAACCACATTTATAAGTGGATTTGTACACGGAAGAAACAAATATGATGTTTGTGGAAAATCCTGTGAGTGACTGTATCAAAAGGCATTCGCTGTGTTCATGACAGTTGCTGTACCCATAATGCACCTGCACCTTTAAGGCTGCCAGTCAAAATGGAAAAGGACAGATAGTTCCTTAGACTCATGTCTACGATAATCTGCAGATAAACAAAAAGGAAAAAGGCTCTGTCTCACCTCATCAACGTTGCAGTTGATTCTTACATAGTTGATTTTGGTTTCTTATTGACACTATTATTACCTTATGTTAGTACGTGCTTAGTTTTCAAGCACGTATGAAACATTTTAGGCGTTGCTTTGAGTGAACTGACAACAGTAAAAAGGCTATTTGTAGGTGTTGTCATAGGATGTGTTTTTTCAGCATAATTACTTCCTTATAGTGCACAAGGCAATATTCATACTGACTCACAGCTCAAGAGTTCTGGCTCTTCAACACGCCACTTGATATTTGCTCTCCTGCAATAAATGATCATAATAATAAGCTCAGATATATCACGATACCAGTGGGTGGCTTATGCACAGGTGTAGAGGCAACTGTTTTGAAATATACCTTTTCCCTGACCTGTCAAAGATGATTGAACACAGACACTCAGATTTCTGATGGGGGCATTTTCAATTCAGACACCGTTGAGTGAGCATCAATATTTCTCTACCTTTCAAAAGAAACATTTATTGTGGAATGACAGATTTAGAGTCGTAGCCTCTTGAAAGCAGAAGTAACAGAAAAGTATTTTTTGATCACACTGGAAAAGATGACACTTAAGATAAGAAATAGGCTTTCTTCATTGCCTTTGAAAAGACTCGCAGCCAAGACGAGTGAATATAAATCAGAACAGCGTACATGGGGTGTAAACGTAAAAGACATAGCCAAAGACACCAGTACATACACGTACAAAATGTCAGCAAGACATTTCTATAATTCGAAATATTACCTTACAGGTGAGGCAGTCATTTGAAACCTTTAATGTCTTCATGTTATTATGTCTTCTGTTCCCCCAGCCCCCCCTCTGTCTCCCGCTCAGCATACATAATTCACAGGTAATCCCTTGACGTGTTCCAGGGATGGAGATTGCTCTGGAAATTTCCATGAATATGAAATTTCATCACTGCTGACAGACCTATTCCAGACTCATATAAATAGCAGTTTGCCGTCTGAATAGAAATGGTTACTGAAAAATATAATGTACAGAATTTGCATACTGGAGCTCGAAACGCCAGAGACAGCACAGAGCAGCTTCAAACTTCTATTCTTAGAATTCAGGTTTTTTTGTCACTTTTTAGTTTTCTGTCTTTTTGGAAATGTGTCTCTTTGAAGCATTGGGAAATATGATGGGGGCAGGATTAGACACAGTTACGATTGAGGTACTCTTTGTTCCCATTCTTGGTTTCCAAAGAAAGGAAAGGCTTTGAGCTTCCGGATTGTTGGCTTTGTGTTCTCTGTAAAAAAGGCCAAACAATTTCTCGTACCTGTTAATGCGCTCCATGAGGAAGTAGTCACAAAGCTCTTTGAAGCCGATGTATTTTTAGATCCAAGCAGTGTCGTTTTATCTCTTGTTCAGCTGCTCAATGTAAACACGATTACCAGCGGACTATCAGCTGAGCTAATGTAAATGGCTGTGTTTGTTGTTTCTGTGTATAATTACATTTCTGTCAATGATTCAGGACATCCTTCCAAAAGTATAAACAAGCTCTATGGAATGGGGGCCAGACTACGGAGGATTCTTCCGGGCGCAGTGCAAATATTGCTTGTTTCATATCTTTTCTGACATCCTGCTATGTTCACTTCAGCTCAGTTCCTAATATGGTGTCAATTCCTTACAGTGAGCTTTTGTGGTTTGTTTCCTAAGAGCTGGAACTAGACAGTGAGTCAGAACTGAAAGAGCAAAGAAGGGAACTCGGAGCGCCAAAGGGTCTGTTCACATGCCGTGTTTTCTGTTCTTACAGTGTTGTATGTCAGGAGGCAGAAAGACTCGCGCCGTCCTTGTGGGGTCCACTTAGACACATAAACGATGCCCTCCACAAACACATTGTGTTCTGAAGTTGAGTTAAAGCTGTACAGGAAAGTGCCAGCGAGGACCAGAAGTCTCCCACCAACAAGCCCGCTGTGTGCTCTGTGTGTGGGGGGGGGGGGGGGGGGGGGACGTTTATGTATGTTCATGTGTGAGAACGGGAAATGGCTTTCCCCTGCCGGGCCTGGAAGAAAAGTGGAGTCATAGGGCAAAGTCAAGAGCAGGGGGAGGAGAGCAAGAGAAGGAACACAGAGCTGCCTTTCTAATTTCCTCTGGGATTTGTGTTTGTTTTTGACAATCAATTGTTGTCCATTCTTGGCTCGAGTTCAACGCATTTCTCTCCACCTGATGAAGTCCTCCATTGCTCAGACAGATCCCTTTTTGTTTCGGCAGCTCTTGCGTCACGGACCAACCCAAGGATACGAAGATGTTTTCTTGAAAGTCGATCGCAGGGAAAAAGACTCGACAACTCCCTTTTTTTCTTTTTAATAACAGAGTAGACTCCAGTGGCTAGCATCGCGTCATTGCTCTGACCACAGAGGAAAATATCTGAATGAGCCATGGCCCGCTCTTCAAACAGCTGTAGACTTTGAAACTTGGAAAATGGTGTGAATAAAAAGCCGTAGCTTGCTAAGTCTGCCTGTTGAAAGTTTGGGAGATGGGCTAGGTGTAGAAACAGTGCAGCGAGAGGGGGGGGGGGGGGCAGCCATGGGTCCTATGCAATTAACTGTTCAGAATAGTTCCCTGAAGTCCTGTTAGCAAGGCAGTTTGTAGGCAGGCAGGAGGAAAGCAATATGCTAGCTACTGGCTCCCTTCTGAAATGTGAGAACAAAGAAGGCTTTAAGGGGGGCGTTGGAAGCAACAGGCCAAACCACAGCAAGCTAGCTGCACTAGATCACCAGTTTGCAATTAGGAATGATTACTCACTCAATATGTGTGTGTGTGTGTGTGTGTGAGTGAGCACATTGAAGTCCTGCATGGACACTTTTCTAAGATGTCTCTGCTCTCTCTCTCTCCCTCTCTCTCTCTCTCTCTCTCTCTCTCTCTCCCTCTCTCCCTCTCTCCCTCTCTCCCTCTCTCCCTCTCTCCCTCTCTCTCTCTCTCTCTCTCTCTCTCTCTCTCTCTCCCTCTCCCTCTTTCTCTCCAGCCATTAGCCAGGTGAGACCGGAGCCCATTAGCGGGAGCCTGGTGGAATCCATCAGCCTTTCTCTTTCATTACCTGTGTGTTTATCACTTGAGCCATCACTCTCTGCTCTCACCCTGTGCCACTTAACAGCTCTTCCACCCAATCAAACCCTAAAGGGAAACTTAAAACGCTCCACTGGACAAAGAAATACTCCATAGAAAGAGATACTGCAATCCGCCGCAAGACCATTTCTTTCACTTTAAAAAACCATTCACCGGAGAGGGCAATTTCTGGACACCAATTTTGGGTGTTTTAAAAGTGTCTTTGTTTCACATTTTTCTCCTGCACAGTGCCACTATCTTGTTATGTCTCCACTGATGAACCGGTGCTGTAAAGTAAATGTTAAGGAATGCCGAAGCAGGAAGTTGTGGCCCTGGCATCAACGGTCAAATCTGAAGTCAGTTGAGATATATGGAGCATATCAAACCAAGCTGTTCCCTGTTATTTGTTCTGCTAATGCAGAGTATCTAATGTTAGAACCTGTGCAGTTATTTTTAAAAACACCGTGTTATTTAGCGCCCCTCAAAGCTTTGTTTTGGGTCTCTCTCCAGAGCTTGACGATTATTTGTAAGCCACATTAAGGCCGGGAAGAGGAGAGGCAGTTTGTAAATGGTTTCCCAGAGAAATGTGTGTGGTTGACTGAAGCAGCAGGCAGTCATAATGATTTCCAAAGGGCCTCATCTCAGGGACCAGCCGGCTGAGGAGAGGACATCTCTGACTAATGAGCTGCTAAATATATATCCCCCAGCCTCTCCTTTCTTCCGTTGCTTTTGCTTCTGTTCTTCCATCCAGCCGTCTTATTTATTCTTGAGTTTCTTTTTAACCACCTTTGTACTTGTTTTAGTGTGCTTTATTTGCTTTGTCAAATGTTTCCTTAGTACATATTCATGTAGAGCCTTGTGTATTGTTACTGCCCTGTTCGATCTGTTTGTCTCTTGGTCTGTCTTTCTCCTCTGTGATGTGTGTTCTTCAGGCCCACTGAATCAGTGTGGGCTGATTTTTGGATACACCGTTAGTCAGCGGCAGCCTCCTGTTCAAACACATTCATCAGCTTACACATAAGGCTGCAATCATCCTACACACAAGCTGGTTTTGCTAACAGTTGAGACATGCACACTGTGTCAGACTGTGAGCAACCATGTCTTGATGCGAGTACAGCAGGAATGGGTTTCTGAACAACAGTAGGGCAAAAGGGGAAGGCTTGTGGTTTATTCATCTTACCCGTTTTCTGTGGCCTTCTCCTGCTTCCCTTTTTATAACACACATTTTGCTGAGGAAATATCACTTATTCACAAGCGTACTGTAGTTGCCTCAAAAAGTTTTTTTTAAATGTAAAGCACCAATAGCAGCATTTTCCCTTTTTTAAAGCAGCAATTACAACTTCAAGCCGCGGAAATTGTTAGGTTCGACAGCAGCTGCAACACAAATTTTCCTTTTTTCTTTACAGCTGTGCTACATTTCTTTAGCCGCCTGCATGTCCAATTTAGCAATCAACAGCCAAGTCGAGGGCGGCAACTGTCATGTTTCGGACCGAAATGCCGCCGGGTAGCGTGGTTATCTCCTGCTGGGAATGCACATTAGAGTACAGAGTGGAAATACACACGGTCATGCTTCAACATGCCACAGCTGTAGCGAGACGCTGTAAATGGGGCAGTGCTGTGCTGCATCACGCACACACACACCCTTAATCTGTTGACTCAGCTTTTAGCTTTGGTCCAACTTTAGCTTTCTGTGAAGCTCTCGTCAAACACTTGACTTGCTCAATAACCTTTTTCGAAGAACATATTATATAGGCTACTCAAAACACAGTCAGTCCCAGGATGCAACCTAAAGCGTGATCTTACAGACTTGCTGATTCATAGCTGAGGGGGATACATGTGCTTCCCTGCTGCTCTCGTGTTGTTGATGTTTTGGGCGGAGGTGTTGTCCAGCTGTTTTATCTTTAACTGTCTTCATTTAAGCAGCTTTATTAATGCTTTCCGGATATTTCTGCTCCAATAAATGTGGAACAGAGATTGTAAATAAGGGTAAGAAAAGGGAAGGCACTCCATAACCCATGATTCTTAGCTGGTCAATACAGAGGGAAGTCAAAGGATATACATTGGGTCAGCACGCCACCGCTGTAGCTGTTGCCTCCCATTAAGACACTTTAGCACAATGCAAAGTTGCTGACTCGTAGTCTGGTTCTTCTATTAAAGCATGGCCTCCCTAGTTTCTGCAACACCCTTTTTTCACACATCTACTGTATAACATCAACTATGCCTCAGTCTCATTGTTGCTCGCATGGTGGCTACATTATCATACGGTATTTCCTGTTTACCTCCCATTGTTAGTTTTTTTTGCTCCATCTATTTCCATGGCTGGCGCTGTTCCAAGTCCATTAGATTGCATGTTGAGATGTTTAGTGGCCAGTTGGCTTGGCTCCACTCTAATGCCCCCTGTCCTCATTACATCATCTGCAAACAGCTCCCTGCTACAAACGGCAGCCACACGCCCAAGGTCTTTGTGTCGGCTACACTGGAGTCCATTTGGATAATTGTGTCAGGATTTATGAGAAGCGTGCATGTACGTCATCTTAATCTATATATTCATTTGCATATCTATTTGTATAGGCCTGTAGATTAAAAAAATAATCTTTGAATATATATTCGATTTAAAGAATGATAGCAAATGGACATGACAAGCTGTCACAGTCCAACATCCTCTTTCATTACAGTACATGTCACTTGTTAGACGCTTTGATCCAAAGCAACTTACATACTCAATACTGTGGGCAATCCCCACAGGAGCACTTTGGGTTAAAGTGTCTCAGGGACACAACGACATGCTGACTGCAGTGGGGTTTGAACCTGCGCTCCCCCTGATCCCAACACCAAGGCTATATCCACTGTGCCACACGCCTCCCAGCTTAGTCTGACCAACCGCCAAAACAATCAATTTACAATGAGGAATAAAGAGAGCTTTAGCATGTGTGAAGCTGCAATCTGTAACAAACGCATCTCCACACTGCACTTGGTTCCTTTTTGGTCGACAGGCTTATCTTTTTATAAAATCCTTATTTTCACAGAGCTCGTGTTTTATGTGTGCGCTGAAACCATTGTTAGACGAGGTCAGAGCGTCACCATTTTGAATATTTCTAACTTACTTTGCACATTGAGAAATACCTTGTGACGTGTTGATGACTTTATGGTGCCAACATTTACCGTAATTCAGGATGTGTAAGTAAACAACTATATTTGTCTGTTATTGTTCTGTGCTTCCTTTCACACTCTCTGTCGCTAACACCGCTACGAGTGAGACGTGTAGGTGACGTTACCGTGACTTAATGATGGCTTTTTCAGGATTTGGATGATGATGGAGTTTCATATCTGTCTACAAACTCATCACCGTCTCTCTAAGGATGTAAACAGTACTTTGTATCTTCGTGATAAACAGTAGTTTGTTGGTACCTCTCTCACTGGACTTCCTACTCACAACAATCTCCCTGTTATGTAGTCATTTTGACACACATTAAATCAGTCTACTCAAATGCTTTCACTTCCTCCACCTTACTTCCTCTTTTGTAAACTGTTCGTGTTCTTTATGAAGGCGCTGTCATTCAGCAGTTTTTATTGTCGCGCGTGTAGTTTCGGTTGAACAAACTCAAACTTCCTCCAACTTTTCTTGACGTGGCTTGTTTTGACTTTTACTTAAGGCTTATGATATTTTCCCAGGAGCTTGATTTTGTTTATTTGGTAATGTTCTGTTGTCTCAGGTACAGGTTTTTGATAATCCGAGTATTATTACTCTTCAGTAGACCTGATGTAGGGACAGCAGTGAGTGTTGATGCTGCCTCTGATCCAGATCCAGGTCCTTTTTCATATTTAGCATCAAAGGAAATTGCGTCAACTGCCATATTTAGATTAATGAGCTCTTTAATCTAAATATGGCAGTTGACTTAGTTTCCTTTTTAAATATGGAGATATATTTTCGACCATATAATTTAAATATTGTGGAGTTTTTATACTAACAAATAAGATATTTTTATGACATGTTATAGACCAAACCCTCAGTTGAGAAAATACAAAAATAATTAGCAGATTAAATGATAAAAAACAGTTCTAAGTTACGGCACAAATGACACTGACTTTTGCAAGTTTGATCAGCTTCCCTTTGTGATAAGGAGATTAGCAGCAGGTTCAGTGTATTCTGATTCCGAGGTGACAGGAATTTACAATAGCCTACTTAACCCCGAGTTATATATTAGTGTGTAAGAACCCACTGCTAACGACAAACGGCATTCCACCTCTCTCAGTGGAGCGGGCCGCATGTGTTAATAGCTTACACTCTCACTGCCATGTGTCCACCCTCAAAGCTCAGTTGAACTGTATGATGTAACGCAAAGAGTGGGACATTGTCTGTTGTTATTATGACTTGTTCCCTGCGTCTGTTTCAACTACGGATAAATAACAACAATTGTGTATCTTAAATCCTGTTATAAAGCTTTCTGTAATATAACTAGGGCTGCTCAATTAATCGTATTTTAATCGCGATTACGGTTTGCAACGATTACGAAAAAAAAGTAATCGAAATAAAACGAAAACGATTATTTTTTTATTATTACTTTTTTTTTTTTTGGTTTTTCAGTTGAATTATACTTAAAGTTCAGGGTAATCAACTGTTAAAAACATACTTTTCACTTTTTTTTTTCTCCAATAAATGGATGTTTTCAAAGTCAATGAATAATCGCATTTAATAATCGCAATTACAATTATTGACCCAAATAATCGAGATTATGATTTTTGCCATAATCGAGCAGCCCTAAATATAACTGCTTCATTTAAAGTTTATTTTGCGATGTCATTTTCCAAACAAGAAAGACCAGCTGCAGAATAAGCTTGGTCATACTGTAGTTTTAAATCATAAACTATTACAGCTCTCAACAGACTTCAACCGCCCTCCCCTCACCTGTAGAACCAACACATCCAGCCCTTATAAGCAGGGCTGGGATTATCTCCCTGGCTTTCACCTTCAACAAATGTCCCAGGCACAGCACTCCTACCTCTGCTAGCTGCTGAAATATGATCATCCCACAGTTCGCATTGACAGTTTTTAAGGGGGGGGGGGGGGGTTCTGAACACATGCACGTGTGTGTAGGAGGGGTCCCACACACTCTTTTGTTTTCCTCTGAAAGCTGAGAAGAAGGAATGTCTGCCTCCCAGCTGTCCTCAGCAGTGAGGGTGATAGAAGCGAGAAGGGGGGAGCTCACAGTTCGCTAACATCCTCCCATCTGTTACTCCGGGGGGGGGGGGCAGGCAGGCAGAGTGTGCGTGTGTGCTTGTATCTTTGGGGTTGCAAAAGAGGGTCACACAATGGTGATACCCCCACCCTGCCCTCTACCCTCTATGGCCCCCTCATGCATATTTTACCCTTCATATGCAAAGTTGTCTGTTGTCCTGTTGTGGAGGCACGCTGCTCAAATCTGTTGCCGTGCCCCCTCCCTCGGTGAGCGGGACAATGGGCTGATATGGCAGCACACGTGGCTTGCTAAATGCATTTCAACAGCAGGGGACAAACGGGTGGGGTGGTGGAGGACCTTTCTGTTGACGTCCGTTAGGAGACTTCCTTCACCCTGGGTGTGTGTGTTTGTTTCTGTGAGTCGCAGCTGCAGGAAGAGTTTCAACAAGCGAAGTTCTCTGGAAACGCTCTTCGGGAAGCCTACAGATGTTTTGACTCGTGTTTTTTGGCAAACTTCCTGTTTACTTTAGATTTACTTTGTTGACTTGGCACCAGTGTACAATACAGACAATGTTTAAGAGTGTGTGGAGATGAAAGTTGTGCTCATTTCTCTGTCTGACACTCTTAATCACAAACACACACATTCAGCACACGGATTGGATGACACCGAGTTGCCGTTTACAAAGTTTACAAAGGCGCCTTGGGACAACCTACATTTTGAATAGTGAGTAAACTGACCACCTGTGTGTACTCAGGCTTTTGTATAAATGTGTCGGCACCTCCCTCACACTGCATCCCTGATCTTCATCCTCCCCCGATAATCCTCCTCAGTGAGGTCACTCCACCTTTCCCCTAGACTAGAGCCTCCCTAGGATGGAACAATAAGAAAACTTGGGTTCATACTTTGAGATTTCTGCTTTGTTCTGCATTCTTTCTGCAATACAGAAAAACAAGTCTGCCTTTTTTATAAGATGTTTTTTTTTTCTCACATTTCATTCCCAGAACCTTTCCCCCTTTTCAAAAGAATGTGCTCTTCTCTCCGAGTCCCTTCCCAGCTGCTATGAAAGGGCGAACATGAAAGCAGAAATGATCGGATTGCGTGTATCAGTGTTACAGCATGACGACTTCTCACTCGCTAGATGTAGAATTTGACACTACTAGTATCACTCAGCCAGACATTAATATCCCATGTTACGGCCCCCGTGTCACCCATCCAGGTCAGAGCACAGCGAGTTGTCTCACTTCATACTGTGTGAAGTGTCTCACTGAAAGCTCATCTGTGATGATGTTGTGTGTGTGGAGGAATGAAACTGAGAGCAGACATTACATCTTAGACACACCATATCAAAATTTTTGGTTGCACTATGACTTGCCTCGTATATTTTCCCATCCAGGTCAGAGCACAGCGAGTTGTCTCACTTCATACTGTGTGAAGTGTCTCACTGAAAGCT
This sequence comes from Notothenia rossii, assembly GCF_949606895.1. NCBI lineage: Eukaryota > Metazoa > Chordata > Actinopteri > Perciformes > Nototheniidae > Notothenia > Notothenia rossii. Next base: position 73,773,421 of record NC_136906.1, on the reverse strand, counting down.
CATCTGTGATGATGTTGTGTGTGTGTGTGGAGGAATGAAACTGAGAGCAGACATTACATCTTAGACACACCATATCAAAATTTTTGGTTGCACTATGACTTGCCTCGTATATTTTTATTTATAGTCACTAGAATTTAAGACAGATATGATACCTGAAGTTAACGAGTACTTTAACTGTTGTATAAAACGAATCTTGAATCCGTGAATCTTCTACTTTTTGAGTCCAATATCAAACCTGTTGCAGATGAATTTTTCTACCCTACTTCCTTTGCGGCATGCCACTCTAATCCCTCCTCGTCTCCCTATTTCCTGTCTTCAACTTCACTGTCAGTTTTCCAATAAAGGCGAAACATTGCAAAAAAGAATGACAGAGGCAGAGTAACTTTTCCCCCGCTGTCAGAGATGAGTTTCCAGCTCTCCAATTGTATCCTACACTGCATAGGCTCTACCGCCCTGTACTGCACTCTAAAAACAACAGCTTGGCGAAAAATCCCACGGATTAGCGGCAGAGACGGGGGAACGTGGCAAAAAACAAAAACACCCTCAGCCCAAAAATGACAGCAACGTCATCAAAAACAACAGAGGACTTGGCGCTATGCCAACAACAAAGAACACAAACATATTTACCCGGCCAAAGAGATCATCATCATCCTCTTTGGGTTAATCCAACACACAACCCCACCCACCCCTTCCCTTATTCACAAATTCCCCTGCTTCTCGACACACTTGAACGCACACCCACTGGAAAGCGCACCCCCCGTTTAGAGCCTATTGTTCTATAGAGCAGCCAAACAGCTGGCTGCAGAAGTCATCAGCAGCTGATCTGCTCTACAGTGCTCCCTGCTTGTAATAGAGGATAATTAGAATTGTAATTTGCCAGAGCAAAGAGGGTTAAGACCCTTGTCTTCTTCAATCCAATCCCCCTTACAGCTCTTAGCGGGCGAGTTGTGCCATTGGTAACAGATGGGGAAAGGGAGATATTCACAGCCAGGCAGGCACTTCCTAGCAAAGCAGGGGATTTTAACACCCCCCCACGGCCTGAGTGTCCTCCAGCATGGCTTTAAAGGCGCTGGATGTTGGGATTACCAATCAGCCTCGTGGGCGCGCTGTCCTTACCCAGTCCTCCCACTACATCAAGTGTTTCTCCAACCTCTAAGCAATTACACTCTTTGATCATCTTACAGTTGTTAGCCCAGGAGATTTCTAGTAGTTTAACCTTTTTAATATGTCCACTTCATTAAACCCAATATGGAAAACGTCAGATCTTAAAGACCTTAATATCTCTGTGACGCTACACTGACTTGAGATAGGCAATTTAGTGTTGAGCCGAGGTGCTGTCAGAACCAAAACTCGGCTTACTCTGTTGCACATGATTTGTTTGGCTTTGTTAGCAAGGTTTTTGACCAGTTTTGATACACATCTGTCATGTTTAGGATTGATACAGTATGTCTGCGCAATGTTTTCTAGTCTTCAGTTAATTTTCAAAAGACAATGTGGAATGATAACACTTATTACCGTATTTCTTACTCGCTTTTTCCACTAGCTTCCACAAGGCACTTGCAACACTGTTTTAGTCATTATTGATTTCAACAATTCTCCGGAACCTGTGCTCTTGAGTAAACTCTTCCCATCAGACCATTTGGAGAACAGCTTGTGTTTAACTGTGACTCATTCCCTTCCTCATAAGCACAAAACACGGCGTCCTGAAGTCTATTCTGGCATTGCTTAGTGCCGTTAATCAGTATTTTCCCCCCGAGTGTTTTTAAAGCCAATGAGAGGGCGATGGGAAAGGGACAGCCCGGTTTTTTAATCTTAACCACTCTATCATCTCTGGATACAGAACAAGCCTTCATTCTTTCCTCTAATAGAGTCTCTCCGTTGTGCTAGCCCAACCCACAGTTAGGTATGTAATATATCTGACGGCTGCTTTTCTACCAATTGTTGTTGCAAGAGCCTCTCCTTCTAGAACGAGTGGACTTGCCGTGACATGTCTCATTTTGCCTTGTAATTGCTCAGGGACACAGTCCTCCATGCTGACAGTTTTTTCGCGCTCCCTGGCTTCTTCCCCTCCCCCTCTCTCTTTCTGCCTGTGAATCTGATGATGACTACGTTTCCTGTCAGTATTTTTCCCACTTACCTTTCTCTTTTTTTGCTAATTTGCCAAAGTAGTGTCAAATGCGTCTCCCATTCCTTTTTTTTAAGGCAGGCTCTTACTGGTATAATCCCATGTGAGAGTGATTTTAAGTCAAATGTCTTCACTGCTTCACGTTTAAGAATCAGACATTTCTTTTTATTAAGCCAACAGGGTGAGCTAGAATCAGAAATTGTTTTGCATTTATGCTTTGAAACTGACTGAAACGGATAATTGGTTAAACAAAAAGTTTGCTAAATAGGATAAAACACGACATTAGGACTAGCAACTGATACCTGGGTTTCTTATTAACTAGCTACGATCAGCTTCTGTGTGTGTGTGTGTGTGTGTGTGTGTGTGTGTGTGTGTGTGTGTGTGTGTGTGTGTGTGTGTGTGTGTGTGTGTGTGTGTGTGTGTGTGTGTGTGTGTGTGTGTGTGTGTGTGTGTGTGTGTGTGTGTGTGTGTGTGTGTGTGTGTGTGTGTGTGTGTGTGTGTGTGTGTGTGTGTGTGTGTGTGTGTGTGTGTGTGTGTGTGTGTGTGTGTGTGTGTGTGTGTGTGTGTGTGTGGTCTAACCACTGATACTTGGGTACGTGCTGTCAAATTTAAATGAAATTTGGAAAACTCCGATGGTGAACAGTCGGCACTACGTTTTCCTGGCATGAGAATGAGAGGCTGGTTTGTTGCTCAAAGTGGACGTTTTACTGGCTTCATGGTTCGTTTAGACTGACCTGAGTTCAGTGACCTGATCCCTCTATAAGAATTAACCCTCTGTTAGCCTCACACAGCAACCATTTCTCAGCGCTAATGCAGCGGCCTTCCTTGTAGATGTAACAACAAAAGGAGTGGATTTGCTTTAAGCTTCTAGATATCTTGTCCCATTCTGTATTCATTCAGCTGATGAGATGTTTCTCCTACTTAAGCTCCGATCTCCTTATTCCTTCATCAATATATGTTTTTATTACGCAGATACATTCTGAACTCTTGACTTATCACTGAAGTCATTTGTGTCGAAAAAATCTTTGTTTTGAGCACCCAATGTTTCCAATACATGCATTTGGTGTCGACAAATCCTACTGTATACCTACTTTCTATGATAATGAATAGAAGTACTTTACATTTCTGAGACAATCCCACATAGAATAAAGCAGTTGGAAGTCACATAATGAACACCGTTAGCACTCATCTGTCTTCAGGAGTTGTATTGACTGCCACCACAAAAGATCAGAACAGAGGCTCGAGGCTTTTGTCCTAAACTGCCCCCTTAGGCCTTTTTGTCCCCTGCTGCCTCCCATCCTGGGGTCATCAATTGATCACCTTTACCACCTCCATTAGCACCACCTCCTCTTCCTCAGAGGGCCTCCAGTGTCCCTGAGGCGTCTCGGCAAACAACTGCTCGGCTCACGGTGTCAGATGGCGTCTTGAAACGAGGCTGTGCAGATAATGTTTCTGCATCTGTTGGAGACGTTAAACCAGCCTGTCTGCCAGGGCTGGAATGAATGTCTATTCCTTTGATCTGCAAATGTGGCTTTCTAAATGCATATCAGTAACTCCTCTGAATGATATACCTGACATGTTCTTTACGGGGGTGTTGCATTATGATTTATATTATTAAATTAGTTGTTTTGATTGTGTTGTTTAATATTTGTTTTGAGGATATAAGTTCTTTATTTAATCTATTCAAAATCATGCACCTGCAACTAGAGCTGTACTTATTACTAATTATTTCAGAGAATGAATCCTGCAGTTATTTTAATACTATTTGGTCCCAGCTTCTCAAATATGACTTATTTATGCTTTTTCTTGTCTTATATCAGTTAATCATATGTTTGAGTCTTGAATGTAGGTCAAAAAAAGGAGAAATGTATTTTTGCCTTTTTTCACTTCCTTTGGAAATTGTATTGACCCAAAAACTGGCCTGTAGTAGCTCAATAATGAAGTGTGTGTGTGTGTGTGTGTGTGTGTGTGTGTGTGTGTGTGTGTGTGTGTGTGTGTGTGTGTGTGTGTGTGTGTGTGTGTGTGTGTGTGTGTGTGTGTGTGTGTGTGTGTGTGTGTGTGTGTGTGTGTGTGTGTGTGTGTGTGTGTGTGTGTGTGTGTGTGTGTGTGTGTGTGTGTGTGTGTGTGTGTGTGTGTGTGTGTGTGTGGTGCTGTTGAAATGGTTTCTCCTTCAGTCTCTAAACACACAGTGAAGAAAAACAAAGTGGCTGTTTGTAATGGTGCTGTTGTTTGTTTGTGTCAAGCGAGCGATAAGGCCCTGCAATAGACCATGGCTAATATGATTTCATAAATACTCAGACCAAGGATTAAATAATGAGCCATATGGTCATTAGTGATGGTGTTATTAATGTTCTTTTCTGCGGGGGTGTTTTAAATGTACTTAAATCTGGGTCTTGTTACTGAGATAAATCGCTACACATATAATGCCATAATCACATAAAACCATAAATAAATGCACTTATTATGACACATTTAATTTGTATATAATGGTTTTTAGTGTTAGAGCTGTGGATGAACTCACCGTGATGTTTCGTTTGTGGACATTTTGAAGCCTGACTTCTGAAGTCGATTTGGTTTTTCGAAATAAGAATGGACAGCTAAGTGCAACTGAATGCTGAACACAACATATTAAGACCCCCACATTGTTACAGCTAACTTGTCATGAACTGCAAAACCACTGTTAAAGGGTTTAACTTGGAGAATGCCATTGAAGCGATCTGTACCAACATCCTTAATGATACCCTGCTTCATCGTCAATTTGACACTAAACCGGACCAATTTACAAAACAAACATCCTGCTGTATTGAATAACTAGCAATTGGGATTATAAATCCATTATAATTTGTTTTTAATGAAGTGAAAAAAAGGGTCATTTTCCCATAAACTCCTATACAACTGGACTGGGCTTCACTTTCACATTGGCTTTGTTTCAGACTTATTTATTTTTATTTTATCGTTTATTTGGCAGGAACAATGCACAGTAATGAACACTTAAAACATTCAAATGTGCCAAGCGCAACAATGCCAGATTTAGCTTTGAGCTAATTTCCATCCGCAGTCCCTCACATAAAACATTTAAGAAAATTACATTTTACAAACATAGCAAAAACAAAATACATGATATGCAAAAGGGCAAGAGCAGCATACACGAGTATTAACCACATGGCAGTACAATATAGCAGCGACTTGGAGGTTGCTACTCGGTTGAGGAAGCATCCCCAGTGTAGCTGAGCCTCAAGTCTCAGATAACCACTTCAAAGATGATCCAGATCAGTAGTTATAAAATCGCTATGTCTGTCGGCCGTTCTGAAAGTGCAGTCGGCCTCCTGCTGTCGTGTCTCAGTTTACACAGGTGCTGCAATGTTATGTCAGACCTGCTGGATTTAGATTCTCTGCACTCGCCAGATTGCAGCTCCAAATGTGTGTGTGTGTATAGTAACATGAGCATGTGTGTCTGCGTAGAGCTGTGGGAGTGCAGCACACTTTCAGATCATTCACTCTCATACTGCGTTGAAACACACTCAGACACAAGGAGCTGGCGTGACACTGCAACATCTTAGATGGAGCGTGGGAAGGTGGATCAAAGCTGAATTCACTTTTTTTTGCCTCATCCTGTCTTTATTGGCTGGCTCAGAGCTTCAAGTCTGTCATTAGAGCGAGTAAATGAGTTCCCTGTCTCACTGCCGGACAGATAGACGCAAGGCTGGCCTGGGATGAAGACAAGTTAATAAGAAAGAAATGAGAGAGGGGGAATTCGATCTATAGGAAGCTCTTTGTGACATTTTATTCCACTGTGAGCACTTCAGGTTTTCTCTGTACTGCACAGCTGTCTCTTCTCATGTTGATCTAAGTATTTCCTTTGCGCCACCTAGTTTCCAGTAACAATACCTCTGAGTTTCAATTATCAGCTCAGCCTGTCAACTTGATAGAGTTTCCCTTTGACCCAGTGGCAGCTGCCTGCAGAGGAGACGAGCAGACAGTTTGTGTCAGCCTAATGACAGTACAGCAAAAATACTCCGGCAGCAGCACGTTCAAATTGCCGAGGAGCCAGCCATAACAGGCAGCATTAGTGACCGTGAATTCCCTGTTTATTTCACATAATATTGGAACATCAGAAGAACCAGGACACATGTTTGACAAATTGTCCTTGTTCCCCCAGCAGGCCTGTAATATATGTAAATCCCTGCATCTACTTTCTAAACCTATTAAGTTTATTACTTACTTGTTAGAATCAGCTTCATTCCTTACTTCTGTGCTGTTCGGATAGGGAAACCTTCTGTCAACCATTCTCATTGTCTTCCCTTGTTTCTGTGTGGCTGCAGGTTGTGCGCGGCCCCCCGGCGTGCAGCACGGAGACTTGCTGAACCAGACCGAAGCCAACCGGGGGTCTTTCCCCCTGGGCGCCCTGCTGACCTATGGCTGTGAGCCCGGCTACACCGCAGATGGAGCCACCACCATCTTCTGCACCAGCTCCGGGGACTGGACCCCTCAACCTCCACGCTGCATTAGGAGCAGCGGTGAGCAAGACTTAGGAAATACAAGCATGGGACACAGCGACATCAGTGATACTACAGAAACAAAGGGGGGGGCGGGGGACACATGGACAGTTCATAATGACTCTATATGATTATAACATTTTGAGTTTTCCCTGTATTTCTTTTTAAAAGTCAATCATTGAAAGTGACATTCTCTTTTGAATTAACAATGTATTATTGATAAGAAGGGGAATAGAGGGAGGGTTTCTTAGTGAGCAAACTTTCTATAACGGTATGTTTTACCTGCGGTCATTCTTTTTTCTTCAAAGTGGATGTGTTGCGTTTATTAAAAGCTTTAGGAGTATTTCCAAGGTTCAAACAGGTTAGACTAATTGCCCTTCATCTTTCCAAACAGGATCAACATATGGACAGGAACAAAAAAGCTCCCTCTAGCAGGTGTTTAAGAACAGTTTAAATTGGTTTTCTGTTAGGGGTAATTCATAATACAGTTCAGAATTCTTGCTCCAAAATAAGCAGTTTGCCTTGCTCAAGGGCACCACGGCAGGGCAGGAGGTGAACTGGGACCTCTCCAAGTAGCAGTCCACACTCCATATTTTAGGTCTGGTCGGGGACTTGAACCGGGGACCCTACAGCTCCCAGTCCAATATCACATGGTGCGATAATATAACGCACAGACTGTCCTTGAGAGCCAGCAGGGAACATTGGGATATTTCACCCTCAAAGAACAGCATCCAAACCTGACCACAGGTAGAAAGGCGATTTCGATACACAACAACAGCAACGATTGTTCAAATCTCTTCTGCTTCTGTCTCTTTTTCCAGTGTGCTCTCCCCCCACGGAGCCAGAGAACGGGGGCTACCGCTGTCACCCGTCTCCCTGCCCCCACCTCGCCCAGAAGACCGTCATCGAGTACTTCTGTGACGAGGGCTACGCTCTGAAGGGAGACTACAAGTTCCTCACCTGCCAGAACGGAGAGTGGGACGGGCCCATGCAGATCAGCTGTCGCCTCACACAAGGTCGGCCACCTCGACTTATTGTTTTAACGACTCGTAATTCAAATGTAAATCTATGAACCCCGTTTTCATTTCCTCTCTGTTTGTTGTTCTTCAGACAAGGAGCCCAGTTCTCCGCTGGGGATCCCCACTCTGTCCATCGTGGCGGCCACAGCCAGCTCCGTGGCTCTCATCCTGCTGCTGGTGGTGCTGTTTGTTCTCGTTCAGCCGAAACTCAAGTCCTTCCATCACAGCAGGTAAGACACGCATAACTGTATTCCTCAACCAAAAATAACCATGTCTTTACCTGTCTGGATTCAACTCCAGACTATAACTTTTAATATGATTATTATTTATTTGATGATCCTTTAGTATACTGTATATTGTTTTACCGGTGTAGAAAGTGCTAAAACATTTGGTCTGTATCTCATTACTGCCTTATAAGTGCTGCTGTTTTAGGAAAATACATTTTAGTTTTTCAAATGCCAGATCTGTCTTGAGTTGTTTTGGCTTATCAGTTATGTTATCAGGGTACGTACAAACCAAACGCAAACAAATCCTTATTTCCATATTCTTTTGTTGGTTTCCCACTCCAAATGTGTTTTGAACCGGAGCTAGCCGCTAGCGTTAAATAATCTAGATTAAAACATAGATTCAAAGTTTATATGAACATCTGGTAAAAATAAATACATTGAAAAAAAATTCTGGGGCAGTTGAAACTTTCCACATCAATAGGGCAATACCAATATTTCATATTCTTTTGTATTTCCCCTTAGATTAAGTCATAAAGAGTATGTGCACATGTCACATGACCCAGAGCCTTCAACCTCTATGTTTGAGTTCAATTAGTTTCCTTGTCTTTGCTGAAGAGTGTAAAAAGAGTAAATGATTAGTCTTTTACTTCTCGAACAGCAGCTGCTGCCAGAAACTCGTGAGAGCTTTATTTCTGTTTGCTGTGGAAAAACACAGCGCTTTTATTTGTCTGTCTCAAAGTGACGCAGCAGATTCAGACTTTCATTCTTTCTGTGGACACACCTATAACTCAGTTTTGGTTGAAACAAGTTACATGAACAGGTTGTTCCAGTTGGCATTTCTTACATACTGGAAAAATAGAAGTAAAAGTATGAAATCCAATCGGAGTGGATGATTTAGATGGACTGCTCATTGGCATTCTTGTTGATGTGTTGCTGGGGGCTTGGTGCAGCCTGCTATAAAGGGATTGTCCTCTCAGAGGTAATGCTGTGGCACACACATGACTGCATCATGCCTTCAACCCTCTCCTCTTCCTCACTCCTCTTCCTCACTCTGCGTCTCTGTCCATCAGGAGGGAGCAGGGGGTTTCCGGCCAGTCCAGCTCCATCATGGTGGAGGGGGTCCAGGTGACGCTGCCCTCCTATGAGGAGGCTGTTTATGGAGGAGGTGGACCCTGTGGGGCCTCTGGTCCTCCACCTTCTCCGGCTCCCCCCGAGGCTCCTACCGAGTCTCGGGTCCCCATCGTGCTCTCTGAGGGTCCTCAGGGGGCAGCCGGGGGCCCCAGCAGGAGCCGCCCCCACAGAGACTTTGACTTATGTCTCCCATCCACGTCCTCCTCATCGTCCTTCTCCTCTCGGCGCCACGCAGAGACGGCGCTGGTTCATCAGGCCCCTTCTTCCTCCTCCTCTTCCTCATCATCATGGGCTAGAGAGCACCCTGGGGGTGCCTGCGCCGGCCCCCTACCTCTCCGTAGAGACTCAGAAAGCAGCGACCAGCACAGTCTGCTCTCCGTCACCTCTGTGGACGACTTCTCTGACGGTGAGAGGAAGCGTCTGCTTTCCACACATTAGCTTCTTAACAAGGAGCCAGACCAATAGCCCTCATGCTATTTGAAATAATGATGTATTGGGATTTTTGTGTATTAAATCATAACAAACACCATTTCTGAAAGGATTCCCTTAGATTAATTACAAATAAGTAGCTACTGAGAAAAAGAAGATCAAATACTAAAATAAATATTTTGTCCGAGGGAAATCTTTTAGTTTGTTATTCGGCATAAACAGTTGAAATGAAAACTTTATCACATACTTATCTTGCTGACGAATACTGTATGCATTGGTTAAGATATCATTCAGAGAATGCTTACAGTGGCAACATCTAACGACAGACCAAAATACTGACAATATTTGGTGATGTAATGCAGGACAGTGCGGTGGGTAAACAGCTGACTCTAGAGCCCTTACTCTATTCTAATGTTTGCTCTGTTTCCCTGCAGATATCCCCCTGCTGAAGGAAGCATGAAGCCTCCAGCCTGCTAGCAGCAGAGTCCTTATTTCCCTCTCTCACTGCTGACCAGGACTGACTGTGGCTGTCAACCTACTTTCCCCCCCACTCCCCTCACAGCCTGCAGAGAAAAGACTAGAACTATGCCCCCATTCCCCAATGCAACCCCTTCTGCCATTGCTTTCCATGCAGAGCAAAGCCAACAACCAATACTTGCAATGATGGAGCACCACTGCACCCAGCTGCTGGATCGAAATAAAGACAAGCCAGACATTGAAGTGGTGCCAGCTCAACATAAATCCTTTAGGTCCTTTGTATATGTAAGACATACATACTGAGTCACGGTTGTGTACTATAGGCTTTGTTTTATCACACACTTGCCTCCTCCCAGGTGTACTTCTCTATATAAACATTGCTCTCAGAGGCTTCATCGGACAAAGGCTATAGCAACACGTCCACTCAGTCTGGGATTGCTGCGGATAAAAAAATAAAAAATACTCCTGGTGCTCGCCCCTGATGTTCGCGCCTGACGCTGCGGCGCTCGGAATCAAAAAATCGTCTTCCCGCTGTACTTGAAAAAGTTGTGAGTGACGGCTGGGATCTGTGAATGCAGCATGTGGTTTTTAGTTATTGCTGTCAGAGCGCCATGGCCCGCTGAAAGAAGCACGAAGCCTCCTCTGTCTCTCCCTCTCTGTGTATCCGTGAGGCGTCTAGCTTATGGATCAGTGGGATTGAGAACCACTTCACAAGAGCTAAAAGCAGGCTGCAGCATTTCTTTTAACACCATATCACAACGCTTTTCGTTTCTGCCGCCAGCCGCACCCAATGAATTGATGATTTAGATTCAGGACTTTGCTTTAAGTCTTCCCTGTATAAGGAGACACGGGATGCTTTCCATCATGCTAGCATCTGGATAGCATCAGTTTATACAACTTGATAGAAGACGTTCTAGTAGGATACTCTTTTGATTTTCCTTTGCGCCAAGCCCCTAAGAAGCCTTGTCTCCTCAGTCCTTGTTTCTTCAAGGTTCATTTAAGGGATGGAAGATCCACCATGATTTCAGTTTTCGGTTCATAGGGGAAAAGAGGAAGTGAGCAAGAATACGTTGGCATGATGAAAAGCACGATTATGTCACATTTTGTCTGAGAGCTGAGAAGAGTCTTTTTTTTTTTCGAGGTGATCGGACACTTGACTAAACTTTAAGCTTTTTTTCTGCAGTCTGTATTTATTGGTGTGTGGCTCAGTTGGCTTTGACTTGCTGAATCTGTGAGTGTGTATCTTTATGTGTCAGCTAGTTCGGGACATGTAGTCATGCGGTCGCCTCGATACAGCCATTTCCTGATTCGCCTTGCTTCACAATGTCCCCGTCTTTCACCAAAGGAAAATATCCATCCCAGCACTGAATAAGTCACATGAACAAACCAGCGTCCCGTCAGCCAAGTAGTCCACTACACAATGCGTGTATTATTCATGTTCTCTCATTCTAGGATATTCATCATTTTCTGCTGAATGGCTGGAAACCCAAATCCCCTCAGAGGAACTGGCTCTCGCCCACCTTCCCACTGAATCAGACTCTCCACTATTGTGCATTATTGACACAACTGCAACTGGTTGCAGTGCAGCGTTTTGTGAAACACCCCAACCTCGCCTCACACACTCACTCGTCCTCCCTAATGCCAAGTGCAAATTTAAGAAAGTATCCTATTATTTAGTTAGAAATCTGTTTTAATTGAAAAGCTTTTAGTGGTTGAGCTGGTCACCCTGGAAACGACATGACTCGGATGGATCAGGAGAATTACCTTTCAAGCTAAACTGCTCAGAAACCCCCCGGAACAACCCTTTCTGAATTTCTATTCTTGTTTTATTTGGCATTAGTGGCTGTCTGTCATTGTCAATGGCTACATTATTAATGCAAACAGAATGTTGCCTTAGACTTGTAAATTGTCTTTTTCTTTTTTTTATAATCTTAAGCGTCTGCATTGGTTGCTTTAAAATCTTGCAACATATTCTGTTTTCCCAATGGCCTTACTCTGTTCTTTTCTATTCTATGCATACAACTGTCTTTGTGTATTTATCAATGAGTTTACTTTTGCTTTGGACACGACTAAACGAATGTCCATTCTTCTCTGTCCCCCCCCATATAGCTTTTACAGCTACTGTGATGATGATGATGAAGGTGGTGGTGATGATGGTGATAATGATGAACGTATGAGCACCTATATTTCACTATTCCTTTGCAACAAGGCAATAAAATATTATGGGATTGACAAGAGACAAATGATGAAATGATCTTAACCATTCAGAAACACTGTTGTACGGTGTTGCGTTCCTGAAAAATAACAAAAGTACACATGTTGATTCTTCGTTTCAAAAATGCTTTCTGCTTTGGTTTTTCCTCTGTACATGGCAATGGGTGTGAAGATAGTAATTTAATATTTGTATAAAGTTTAATTTAATTTTACAGTGTGTATATAACTTTCTAATTAAAGCTTTCTTTTAAATGTGGAATATGATGGGTCATTATTTCCAAATAACATGTTTCTATACTTCTTTGGTTGAGAATCTGGAAAGATCTGAACCATGAAGTGAAACTCCTGTCCACTGTCAGAATGAATGCAGTAGCCTACTTCCTGGATCTGTGCAACCCATAATCGGTGTTATATTTCTAGAGCTATTCCTAGCGTGCATCACGTATTATCAGTCACATATAGTACCTCATGATACTCTAACCAGCTATGAGATCACTAACAAACCTCTGTATAAGGAAGTACTCTATCCGTTCCATCAATTCAGAATCAATAAATAACCATCAAAATGGAAAGTACATGTATTCTTGGTCAAAGGTCCTCCTAGATAAATATTTTATGTTCATAACTGCTTCCTGGATTATGTTAATGTGTTTTAAACGACTGCAGAATGACACACCTGACTTCTTGAAACCAATTTAGTATGCTTGCAATTTAGAAAGACATGTTCTACCTGGATTCACTTTATTTTAATGTATTTTTATTGGATGTTTCTTATTTAAGCTATAGCTACTGTAGATCATTGTTTACTGTGTACTGTATACAGACATATTGTGTCAGAGTGACACCTGGTGGTTATAATCAGAAACGAAACCGATGAGTGAGTGACGTCATGTTCGGAAACCACTTCGGCATTCTTCGTTTTTCTGCTGCCTCACCATCCGCCAGGTCGCAGAGAAAGTAGAACCTTTACATATCTACCAAGTAGAGCACCGATTGATTAATAATGGGGATTTAATGCTTTGCTAAAAGGTTACTGTTACATGCAAAAACCCCATCACAACAGTGCTTCGGTCATTTCATACTGTGCTTGTATGAGTATCTTAGATTACTAATTTGATTACTGCAATTGCAAATACTAATTATTTGTAAAATTAACTTTTTTAAAGTGTGGTCTTCCAGTTACCCTGACTGTGTCTCCCTCTGGGAGGCCTTTAAGGTAAGAACAAGGAATTGGGAGAAAACCTAACAGTGCTACAGATCATTGTAGTACTTGTATCATACTTTAAAAAAAGAGATAACTGGTTATGTCTTGCCTCAGTCTGAAGCAGGATTGGTTACAGGATTGTGATCATTTCTGGCAGATTGTGGTCTACTAATATTAATGCCTGGCTAACCCCTTTATACAGTCTATGGCAGGGGTGGGGAACCTCCGGCCTCCGGGCCGTATACGGCCCGCGAGACCATTTGGTACGGCCCTCGAGATAATTTATAAACACACGCAAAAAAGAAAACAATTCAAGAAATCTAGACCGCAAAATAATTAAACAAGCTTGTTTTTCCTGGCCAAGGTCAGGGTCCTTGAACACAACACGAGCCTAACGTGTCATCACGTGGTATATGTCTCGTCTGACAGGAGTGTAGTTCTAACGGAGAGCACCAGAACGCGGCTCCGGGCCGGGACTTCACAAATTGCAATACCCATAAGGAGCTGTACACATGCCGCAGTTTTTAAGTGGCTGTGTCTTTAGTTGAAAGCCCAGTGGCGATCTGTTCATCTGTCATACTGATCATACAGTCAATAACGTTGTTGTTATTAGCATCTGGTTAGCTAGCGATGCTAACGAATATAAGAAGCTTTTTCTCCAACCAGTGAGGTAAAGGCACATCTTTATATGATCATTATAGTTATAGAAATATAAGAGAATAAAGTAAACAGGTATACAATACTAATATGACAGTAAAAAAAAGTTGTTATTAATAAACAAGAATACAGCTTAAAAGGGAAGTGATTTGTAAAATATCCATAAAGAAACAAATCTGCTTACAGTTCTGTTTCATATGGGTGTTGAGAGATGTATCCATAGATCTCTTCATGTTGCTCTCAAAGTGCACCAGATTGATGCTTTTAACCTCAACATTTAAAAAAAATCTTCCTGGTGGTGCATGCCCCCAAAACCCCCTAGATGAGGTTAGATCCCCCCCCCACACACACACTTAAATCATGTCCACATGGATATGAAACTAAATACATTTTGCACACATCTTGTGTCCATATCTTTCTGTTTTGGTGGTCATGCCACGGTGCATGAATGCGCGGGTCATGGTCAAATATCTGGATTAAGAGGTTGCTTTTTCTTTGCACAGCATGAAAGAAACGCGAAATAAATGGGCTGTGATTTGAGTTTTTTAAGCAGACGTTGAGTTCAATAATTTGTACGGCCCTCGAAGGATGATGTAAAAATTGAAATGGCCCTTGAGAGGAAAAAGGTTCCCCACCCCTGGTCTATGGGCTAACCGCACTGATTCGAATGAAGGAGCATTACTGCAGGGATCCTTGAAGTATGCCGACGTGCGTTGACTTGCGAAGGCGCGTTTATTGCTGCTCGCATCTTTAATTATTATTATATTATTATATCAATATATATTTTTTCATTTTATTTATTTTACATTTATACACTATTGTGTTATTTCTCTTGGAGTAGGTAGACATGAAATCATCAAAAATGACATTAAATAAATAAAGGGAAAAAGAAGGGAAACAAAGAAAGATAGAGTTTCATATTTCCGATAAAAAAATACACAGTTTTGATTGCCGATTTAGTCATACTGTTTTTTAATAATTCTACTATATTGGTAAGGAGTTTTCAAATTAGGATTCCTTAAAATAAAAAAACACAGATGATATTTCCGGTTATATCTCACCAGAGTGTGGCGCTAACGTCTAAAAAAAGAGTGGGAAAACGTCAAAGACGAAGAAGAAGAAGTGGTAGAAAAAGACGTAGAAGAAGAATACCGTTTTCATTATACATCCATGCTCAACCACCCCCTCTCTGAAAAGCAAAGGCTCCATTTTGTTTGCTTCCTGCGGTCACAGTCAACACACCCTGCAAGGAGAACAACGACAAAACTCCGTCTACAGTAAGTGCACAGCGATTAAAATGTATCTCAACATCACTATAGAGTTTTGTTAAAATAAATATATGTTGCGTATGAGCATTGTTAGCTTAAAATAGCACGACCAACGGCTGGCTAAGAAATTGGTTGTTAGGCCCCAGCGGTTGTCTTGCTAGCTTGCTAACAAAACATTTTAACCAACGTTTTTAAACGGCTTGATTTGCGAGTAGTTTTAACATTATTTTGCATGTTCTGTGTTAGATACATTCTTCAAGTTAATGTATGTACGCCTGTTTGCAGATAATTTTAACTACGACATCGGAAATGAGTGGATGTCGTATTTTCATCGGCCGTCTGAGCCCATCGGCCAGAGAGAAGGATGTGGAGAGGTTCTTCAAGGGATACGGCCGCATCCGGGATATCGACCTCAAGAGGGGCTTCGGCTTTGTGGTGAGTCCTCTTAAGTCATATACAATTATTCTGAAAGCTTATATATGCTGAAAAAACCTCAAACTCCAGTGTTCAAAGTAACTAAAACTCCCTCTGTACATTTTATATTCAATTTAATATTGACTTATCAATTTCTTGCACAAGTAATGTGTCTATATAATATCCTGCATTGTATTTGTTACTGGAAATTTGTATTTCCTCATGTATATTAAACTTTTTAATGCTATTTTATTTCAGAAATATTTTGGACTGTTTATTTCTAGTGTCTTAATTTCTCTTATTTGCCTAGTTTTTTTATGCCGTTGCAATGCAAACATTTCCCAGATTTGGATCAATTAAGTACTAACTAAGTATATCTACTCAAGTTCTGTTATTAACCACCGTTTGTTTCTTCGACCTAAGTACAAGATCTAAGTATTTTTTCCACCTCTGCCCAACTTTACATTCAAATATCTGGGCATTTGCATTTCGCTCAACAGGCAATTGGGTTGAGAAATCCTTTGTTCATTATTTGTCAAGAATGATCCTAAACCGGTGTGGAAAAGGGACAAACGTGTTCTGTTTGTTTAGGAGTTTGACGACCCCAGAGACGCTGAAGATGCTGTTTATGAGCTTGATGGCAAGGAGTTGTGCAGTGAAAGGTAGGAGTTATGCAAAAACAAAAATGTGAATAAACTTGTTTGGGTTCTCGTTCTCTTCTTATTCCGTTTCATCCAGAACTGTTTTTACAATTTTTAAAACAAAACCCTCTTTAATTCAGGGTGACCATTGAGCACGCTCGTGTGCGTCTGCGTGGCGGCCGCGGTGGCAGCAGAGGAGGCAGTGGCGGCAGCGCCGGAGGACGTTTCTCCTCTGATCGCTATGGCAGAGGCTCCCAGAACAGTCGGAGGTAAAATTCTTATATCATGCAAAGTTATGGTTACAAAAGGCCTTTTGCTAGGATATGATATGGGCTTTTTTTCTCCATTCTATTTCAATGTAAGTACTGCTTTTATTTAATTTTACTATATTTAATTACAATGTTCTTAAAATAGTTCTCTATCTGTGTTTTAATTTTATGTATGCACCACGACACCAAGTCAAATTCCGTGTACGTGTAAACCAACCGGATTCTAATGAAACCAGATAGAATTGCTTGGTGTAATTTTTAAATGAGGAAAGGAGTGCATATAAATGTAAACTTTCAACAGTCATGGTGAAAAGTTCATTATTTAATGATTGCACTCGTGTTTTTTTATATTGGCTACTGCCCAAGTTTTTTTTTTCTTGAGATAAAACAGTTAACGGATTTTAATAAATAATCTACAGATTGGAAATGTCTAACATTCAACACGAGGCCTGTGCTTCCTCCATTGTAAAGGTCCATGACATGAATAAGCCTCTGTTAATGAAAGCTCTTCAGCTCAGTGCTCGAGTCATTAGTTAAACCTCACACTGTTAAAGTTCAACTGATCGATTCTTTTTTTCTCTTTTCAGCCGAAACCCTCCTCCGATGCGCACGGAGAATCGCCTCATCGTTGAGAACTTATCGTCTCGCGTCAGCTGGCAGGTTAGTTTTTCCACATGATTTTGATGCACAGCAAGTCTACAAGCTGCAACATATATTATCACCTCCAACAGTCTGCCTCCAACAATACACACATACAACTGTAGATTTTCCGTGATGCTAAAAAACATTGATTTTCTGGAATCTACTCAATCATTTTTACTTGGCTTGCTAAATGTTTAAAACACTTTTTTTTATTGTGATGAGGCCCAAATTGTTATTTAAAAATAAATTATTAAATCTGCGTCTAATGCAGTTAAGTAATGAGACAACAAAATTAAAAAACACTTAATTTGTTCATTTTTTTTCAAATTGTAACCAATTCTTCACCCCTCTATTTGCCAGCCTGACTGTTGTGTCATAAGGAAGAGCTCGCTTATGGTGGAGTTAACCCCTTCTGGGTCCTTCTGTCTGGGTTGAGCCCTGAGGTGTCAGCCAGTCTGTCCTACTCCTAGTTGATGCCTGCTGGTCATGTGAGCGCTCGCTCCTCACTAGAGGCGCTGGCGGCCCCCTTCGTTCGCTCGCACCGCCCCCTGTTGAAGGCAGGGGTTCGCCTGATGTGTGGCTGAGAGAGAGGAAACAGAGAGTTGGCAGAGAGAAAGGAGAGGAAAGAGCGAGAGTCGATGGTGATGGTGGTGGCGTATTGATCGATGGTTCGTTAATTTGAGGGGCTTCAGTCGATCGATATCCCCCTCCCCTCCCCCTCTGGTGTTCCCGCACATCGCGAGCGAGAGAGAGAGTGTGAATTCCTCCCAGGTGCCCATGGATAATATCTGCAGTTATGGTGGGCTCGGAGAGCCTGCGGCCCCCTCCAAAGGGTTTCGCTCTCAGGTAGTAGTTTCCTCTCTTCCACCCTGTTCACTCTCTTTACTGAGACAGGGTGCCGAGACAAGGGCGGTCCCGGCGTGGAGCCCTGTGCCCTCTTAGTCAGGGAAAATGGGGCTCTTGGTGCCAAAGGCTGCCCAAGTGGCGCCACTGCAGTTCAGTTCATGCAGATGGTGTTCATGTCTCTGTAGTTGTAATGAGTCCAAGAATCTCAAAGCTTTTGCAAATACTTAATTGATTTTCCACTCATAACACTTATCAAAATTGGTCTCTTTTAAATTGGCATACATTGTATTTTTTCTAAAAACACATTTTAGTTTGAAGGACTGCCTGTGAGGCTCTTGGACTCATCATCCTTATCTGCAGTAGTCTGTGTAGTCCTCTCAGACAATCTAACCATCTCTCTTTTTGGGTAAATCAGTGCTGTTTTATATCTCAGGCTGTGCTTGTGTCCTGAGCCTCTCCATAAGTTGACTGATGTTTACGTGTGTAGGACCTGAAAGATTTCATGAGACAAGCTGGAGAGGTGACATTTGCAGACGCACATCGCCCCAAGCTCAACGAAGGGTAAGTCCATTATCTCTCTAAGTGGCCATTGCTTTCCAATCGGTGACATAAACGTACATCTCAGATTGTAATTATCGTGTGTTGTGTTTTCAGAGTCGTTGAGTTTGCCTCTTCCAGTGATCTTAAAAACGCCATGGACAAACTGTCTGGAAAGGAAATCAATGGCAGGAAAATCAAGCTCATTGAGGCAGCCAGAAAGAGGTGAGCGGCTCTTTCACTTGTTGATGGTGTCCACATTCCACCCACGTTTCCTTTTTACTCACTATAAAAACATGGCCTAACAAAGCTTTATGACACTAAATGGATAAGTAGAGCTGCATTTGACCTTTCTTTCAATTCCTCAAGTCAGCAAAGACGAGTGAAGATCTCATCTGATTGTGTTTAGGTCTTTATAAGGTTGACTTCAGTTAATGTATTTAGCCTTTTCTCATACAGGTTGCATTAATGTTGAATAACTCCATGTGTTTTGTACCTGTACTTTTCATACCCTAATGCTCTCCTTCCTCTCTTTCCCTCCCAGGTCGAGGAGCCGCTCTCGCTCTGAGAGCTCTTCTCGCTCACGGTCCCGTTCCCGCGGTCGCTCTCCATCTCGCTCCCCCCGACGCTCCCGCAGCCCCCCCCACAAGACCCACAACCGCTCACGCTCTCGTTCCCGCAGCGTCTCCCCCGCCGGCGGTGCCAACTCGCCGTCCCACAAATCAAAAGACCCTCCTAAGCGCTCCAAGATGAGCCGGTCCGCCACCCCCCCCTCCCCGACGCCCGCTCAGAAAGCCTCTCGTTCCCGCTCTCGTTCCCGCTCTCGCTCCCGTTCTCGCTCTCGGTCCACCGACAGCCAGCGCTAAAAGCCACGTTTCAGTTCAATGTAAAACAACTTAATTCACCAGTCGACTCGGCTTAGAGGCACACTGGAGCCCCCGTGTATCAAACGGGAACAATGAGTCAAATAGTTGGTAGTCATAATAATCGAGAGCGTTTAACTGAAATCACCATAACAGACAACACTCTTTTTAGAGTGATGCTGTTTGTCGCCCATCCCCCCCCCTCCTTTCATCAACCTCATGTATGTTTACACCCAACTCTTTTTTTTTCACAAGATCACCAAAATGCCCGAGTGAACCAGCATCATGTTTCATCGTGATTGTCACTGTAAAGTTAGGAATTACTTTGAAGAGGGAATCTGTCATTTTCAGCAGCACAAAATGCTTTTGATGAGTTGTGACCACTTTCTTTCGAGATACTTTTGCTTGTCGGTGGCAAATTTTAACCCATTTCCACGTTTTTAGTCCTCATCGTTCTTGTTTTTTCAAAGTCAGTTGGCCTCTTTTCTCTATTTTCTGCCCTACTGTCACAGCTGTCTATACCTGAGGATGCTTGCATGTGCTTCCCCCCCTTTTTTTTTTTTTAAATAAAATGTAGAATCTTTGTTTTTTTAAAAACATCTTTTTGTGCTAACATATAAATCATAATTGGCTTTGCAGTATCAAGAACACTGCTCAATACCACACATTTTTCCAGCAGTTCACAGAACTCTAAATGTCATGGAGCTTATTCTCACTTGCCGTTGACAGTTTATTTTATTGTGTTGGAGATGTAATTCTCCTTTGAGGCAAATGTCAACACTTTTTTTTCTAGACTTGTAATTAAAGTTTTTATTTTTTTTCTTGGTTTAGGTTAAATTGTTTTTGTGTACAGCATTGCAGACTTTTGTTTTACATAATTGTATAATGTAATTCCAAGAATGCTGGTTGGTACTGTGACTGTTTCTGTGATTTAATGAACATGTAGACAAGAGTTGAAAAAAAATGCAACATTTTTGTATGTAAGGATTTTATTTTCAGTGAAAAATATGATTGACGTTTGTATGATGTAGGAAGATGGACGTTGGACTTAAACAATAAAAAGATTTTAAATAAATCATAAATGTTTTGTTCATCGCTGCTTGTAATGAAACCTCTACCTAGTCTATCTGTCTGCTGACCAGCTGTTGCTGATAGTGCCCAAGACCAGGCTCAAAACCCGAGGGCATTGAGCCTTCGCAGCATCTGGCCCCAGGCTCTGGAATAGTCTGCAGTTACTTGGCCTCCGATGGTTTGGATGTGTTAGCTCAAACTTTTGCACTTGCAACAAAGAAAATAGGCCTTTACAATATTCAAAAGAAATAGGCAAAACTCAAATAAAACAACTTAGGTATTCTTTCTTTCTTGATAATGCTTATATAACTTAAAGGGTTCACATAATGTACAATTTGTGTGCTTTGTATGCATTTTTTAAATCCTCACTACAGACACACTTCTCTCTGGCCTTCTAGTCAGAGTTGAGCATGACACCTCACTACTCCCTGTGTTTTTGTTTTTTATATTTCTGTTGTAAATTATTGTGATTGTAGTAAAGTGTTTTTATTACATGTACAGCACTTTGGCTCCACCAAAAATCACTTTTAAATGTGCTTTCTAAATAAGATTTGATTTGATAGCCATTCAAGATGAACATAAACACTACGACACAAAGTGGCTGTCGGTCATTCTGACCCTCAAACCTTTGCACAGCAGATCTTCTGTATGTGTATAGACGATGTTGTAAACTCTCTAATATTGCTTATAGATGCTAAAAATTGTAACTTACGGTAAAGAGTTATTATTCAGAGAAACAAAAAGCAGAGAAAAAGAGAACTGAGGCTAGGGTTTAGGCTTCACATGGCATGCTTCTTCAAAATACATATCACAAATAATGTATATTTTCTCTTGTATATATTTTTTACTTTAATTGTTATTACATAGTACAGGTAAAAGTAACGAAACGGTTTCTCTGCATTTGACCCATCCTAGTGTTAGGAGCAGTGGGCTGCCATTATTATGTACGCCCGGGGAGGCAGTGTAGGGAACGGTACTTTGCTCAGGGACACCTCGGTAGCACTTGGTCTAGCCGGGACTTGAACTGGTGACCTTCCAGTTGCCAAACCAAGTCAATATGGACTTTGCCACCACCGCGATTTATTTTTATGTTTATACTGCTTGTGATTTAACTAAACTGACGTCTTTTTTGCAGCAAATCGCTTAAATATGTTTCATTTTTTTAATGACACACCTCACTCTCCTGCTTTGATGCCAAGTCTCATCTCTCCACATCCTCCCTGCTGTGTGCAGAACATTACCTCCACAGGATTTCTCATATCTGTTTTGCACCCATACAAAGAAACTCGTAAGAAACCAGAGAGTTTAATAAATGTGTGTCTCGACTGCATGCTGCTCTGAAGGTGTGAATTGCACACCTGTTCTTGGAGGTCAGTTTGGAGAAAATAGGAGATTCCCCAGACACAAACACTCACTCCTGCATGAAGATAACAACTGAAACGTTTGTTCCCAGCTGTATGTGATTGCTACATGGTGGGCCAGAGCTTCCTCTACGCTTCTCTCTGATACTGGATCCTTGTGTGAAGGTAATTCTTATTTTGTGAGACAGAAATGACAAACACAAACTACTAGGTTGAACAGAGGTGCCATCTAGTGCCACAATGGATTTCTGCAGCTTAGTAATACCTCAGGATAATCTCATTTAGAGTGAAAACGCTTATTTACAACACATTTAACTCGACAATATGTGTTTTAGGAGATCAAAATGTGTTTTTTGACGGACACAATGTCGGTCTGTAGGCCTGAATTATTTGTTTAATATAATGTTAAGCATCCCACCAAATGCATGATTTGTTTTTTACTGTGTGCTTCTGTGAATGTATCAGTTACATTATCCAACTTTGAATGTGGCAATGTGTTTCCAATGTGGACATTTCTCAAGAAGAAGATGCTGTGAATATTTCCAAAAACTCTTTGAATGCTTTCCGCTTGACATGTTTTCAAGCAACTACAATGAGTCATGTAGAAGAGGAGAATATCTAGATTGGTATCTGTGTACTGTAAGTGTTGTTTCAGACAAAGCAGGATCTACATTTGAAGTCTTTATGGCGGCCCCAAGAGGCTGCATTTTCCATTACACACTCAATAGAATAGTTTAATGGAAGAAACATACATATATTTGGCTTCTGCTGCAGGCTAACCAATAGAGATGCCTATTTTTGGGGCTTTCAGATGAGAAAGGATTCACTCAAAGTGGCCATTAGCTGCCAAAAACCGCCTCAGATTTTGTCAGAAGGAGAGCATTAAAAGACCCAAATGGATGATTATCATCAGGCTTGTTGGCGACAGCATTCTGGCAAGCCATCAGATTAGCGTTTGCCAAGTACAAACTCTACACATGATTACAAATTACGTTCACAGATTGTTACTCTAAAGCTCGTGCCAAGGTTCCTGATAGCTTTGAATCATTTGCTGATCTATGCGAAAACCCTGTTCAGTAGAGAATAACTGAAAGAGGAAACTCCTGTAACTCGGTGGCAGAGAAGCTCCTACTCGATGCCTTTGACTTCTGGCGCACATTTATAATGAAAATAAATCCAAGAAACACAGCCTTTGAGACACTGCTGTTTAAGACGATTCATGATGGATCTACTGAGTGGGGAAAACGGCACCGACTGCTTTGTGTTTTACTGTTGATATATCAGCACGAGGAGGCGACAAGTGTTAAAGAGTTACATATGTAAATAAGTCTCTTATCACAGTGACTAAAAACCCTGGGTTTGCGACTTCCAATGCAGCCATGCAATAAAGATGAATTGGAGTAAACTCACTGTTGAACTAACACATCAACAGCATCACTCTTAAAGCATGCAGTTTAAAAAAAAAAAAAAAACCTCAACAGAATTTCTCTCATATAGAATCCAAATCTTATCTCCATCAAGTTATCCCGATATTCAAAATGGTACATTATGTGGATTTATATGATATTATTGTTAATTTATATATTAATGATTACACAAATATCACTTTAAAAAATATTGTATTTAAACAAAAGGTACAGTAAGTCCTATCTTAATCGTCTGTTTGACAAACTGTATTACTCTAAAAATCACATGGTCACATACTCCAGTCATACAATGCAAAATATGAGGTGTGGCTGCACTTTATGGCAACCATTTTTTATTTTATATCCAAGCCAAGAAATCATATTAACTTGCAAGGAACATTACCGTTAATGTTAATGTCGGACTGCTTGCATTTTCAAATGTTAACATGGTTTCAGTGACAAATTTGCATCTGAAACTACATTAAGCCCAGACAAGGCAGAAAATGCTCCACCCTTAATCTAATGGTATATCTGATGGTGCCCCCCTTGCCCTCCCTTTCATAAGTCATGCACTGACAACAATAGCAAAATGTCTAATGGTGACTGCGCACTGGGGCCCTTGTTGTCTGCAACATGCTGGAAGGGGACAAAAGTAGGGCATTTGAATGGTTTAACAGGCCGTCCCTGTGAGGACATAGGGGGGAGGGGAGGGAGGTTTGTGCCTGGACTGATCAGCCTCTCGAGCTCTAATGACAGCCCAGTTCTTCACATACCTGATTTGACTACTTTTTGCCCTGGCCACAGACAGCTAATCAATGTCTGAGCTCCAAACAGCCTGAGTGATATGGACTAAAATGGCACTAAAACACTTCATAACTCAGCTCAGGCCTCAGGGGTAATAGCATTGAGGGTGTGGCAAGAAACAGGAAGATGAAAAATATTCTCGGTTTCTAAGAGCTCTGCCTCATTATCATATTATTCTGTTACATTACCCGTCCCTGGAGATAATTTAAATGCGACTGTAGAGCACAAATATAGCTGGATGCTTCCTCGCTGTCACCCATGAAGGAGCAGAGGCTTCACTGCAGCGGATGCATTATTAATATAAGGCCTTACTGTGTTGCCATCCTTTACATGGCCTATACTGTCACGCCCCGTGTTTCTGGGTGACCCTGTTTGGCTCGGCTGCTGCGGGACATACTGAATAAAATGGTAGATGGGGTGTACAATTGGAAGGAGGACTACATTTAGAGGTAAGACATAAACAGGGGGCGATCCAGGCCAGGAAGAGATGGTATAGGAACAAGGCAAGTGCAAGCCTTGTTTCAGCACGGAGAGAGCATGGTGTCGCCTGCAGCTGCCATGGCCTCTTGACCTGCTGGGGGGAACGCTCCCAGCTTGTTTTTTTTACACATTAACTGATCCACTGTTGCAGCGCAACATAATCCACAGTGTAAGCTCCTTATCTACAGCAGTTTTGAGAAAAAGGAAGCACCAGAGCAGATTATTTGCAATTTGTCCCGAGACCGGAGATACTAACACATTTTCTCACTCCACCATTATATACAAATAATATTTCGTTTCTGGAAAGGTGTGCATTATAATGGGTATGTCAGACACGTATGTGATAGATCTCTTGATGAAGTGTCTGACCAATGAAATAAAAAATTATAAGAAATCTAAATAGCTCCTTGCTGTTTTTTTCCCACACAGGGTAAAGACCAAATATGTTTAGTCTCCTGTCAAAAGCTGTCAAGATACATATTTAGCTGGAACTTAATGTTTTTTTGCCATTTTGCTTGGAAAATGACTACAAATGATTTATCGATTAAAAAATATTTGCCAATTAATTTTTTTTTTTTTTATCTTTCACAAAGCGTTTCACTTAAACAAATAATAGTACAGCAATAAAAAATCATGAATTTAGACCGGAATGAATAAATGTTAAGGAAAAAGATAAAGAAAGACAACAACTATATAAATAAATAGGGCAGAAGTCTGTTTGTGTTTCCTGCTATCCACGTGTCTGAGCCATGGCCTTATTTAGCTCCCCTGACATACAAATATGTCTCCAACTCCAACTCCCATAATGCTTCTCAATGGAAAGGAGGTTGTGACGTCGCAAGCGAGCCAAACGACTCCTGGATATTGTAGTTTACTGACAAACAAAACTTTCTATTTTAAAAATATTTAAAGAACTTATCGATATTTTTGAAACATCATAAACACAAACAGCTATGTTTTCTTGAATACGTCTACATTCAATGCTGTAATACAGTCCGTTTGTTGATGATACGCGAAAAAACGGATTTAATGACTTCATTTCCCACACGCCCCTGCGATGTCGCGCATGCTTGCTTTTTAGTGACGTCTCTGTGTAGTCACGTGGAGACGGTAGTACACCTCGGATCTGTCCAAACAGAACGTGAGCGTTTAGCAGTCTGTCTGAGCGCCGCTCGGTGCTAAACTGATTCATGTTGTTTTTTTAGCCACACGTCCCTTTAAACTAGACTATTTCATCGAATAATGAGTGATAACGATGATATCGAAGTCGATAGTGACGTGAGTATTACTACTTTCAGCTTTTTAAAGATGTTATTTTGACGATTTAGCTAACCTAGCTGCTCAAGCTAACATTAGCATGTTAGCTTCTCTATCTTGGTTAACTGTGTTTAATTTGTCGGGATTCTTCTTATATGATACGCTACACTAGCCCTTGTTGCCTCAAAGCTTTATAAACCTGCTATTTTTTTTACTTTCTATTAACTTAAGCACTGCAGTACGATTCGCTCAACAATTATGGCTACAATTGTACTTTTTGTTCTGTCTCTTTGCAGGAAGACTCACCGAGATATCACTGTGTGGTGCGTAATGCTGGGGGGGATTTTGTCCAAATGTGGAGTAATGTGTCACTGCTGTTGCAAAGTTGAATTGTCCATCCCATTCTGCTTATTTCTTTTGGTATTTAATGGTTTGGTGGGGTTATATGGTTGAGGTTGAAATAGCTTGAATGATCTGCTGCTTTCTGCCAACATTAGGTTTAAATTCAAATATATGCACAGCAATTTTCTGAAATGTTCTGCAGTATTAAACCATAGTGCATTGTATATTATGTTTATATATGTTCATAGGCATCAGTAGTGCATTGCAGGGGTATCCCCCATCATGTGTGTGCGGCCATAGGGAGACGGTGACACGACATCTATATATAGACCAAAGCTTTACCCTGTTGTTTGTATGTTAGGTTTTCCCCTTGGTTAATATAAAGCTTAGTTTTGCTCTGTTGCAGTCGGTTAGTCGCTCAGAATAGTTTTTCCCCGGCGGGTTTTACCTCTCGCAACGGGGGTTCCGCTCGTGATCAGGTTTTTTCGCAAATTACACATCTAGGTCATCTCAGTAAAAAGAGAGACGCTTTTTCATGCATCCATGATGTTGCAGGGAGAAGGTGTAGAGAGGGGCTTGTTGCATGTGTGTGTGGTTGTGTGTGGTTGGAAGAGCCGCGCCTGTGCATCTCAGACTCGGACAGCCTTCGTGTCAGGAAGGGGTGCTGCGGGATGTTTTCCTGTGTTGCAGCCAGTGATTAGAGCCATCTTCTCTCTACAGGCCACTGAAGGGCTGGCAGCCTAAATGAATGACGTATAGCTGCATAGCATACGGCGAGAAAAACCCCCTCTGCACGACTCGGTTTGATGCATATGCTGCAAAACACGACGCTTTACCTCCAGTCAGATAACCAGAATGTAAAAGCCAAAAATAAATATAAAATGTTAGATTATGCATTAGTGATTTTTAAGATACTAATAGCTTTTTATTGGCTGTTACCCTCCACAAGACCTCAGTCCTCTTCTCTCCTTATCGTGGTTACTTTGACCTCCATTGCAGAGCCACACGAGAAACACAAACCTCAGCTCACTTTGTGTGTTTTTTATTTGATTATCGAAGCTATAATCATAAAATATGTATGTCCTGGTGGCTGTTTGTGTCCCTTATAGTCAGCCATTTGCGTCCTTCTACACATGCCTTGCCCTAAATGCATTACAATGGAGCCTACAGATCTGCATGTATACAAAAAGTATAAAATAGAGGAAATATGTAATTGTCAATGACAGCCAACCTAAACCTTCACTTGAGACTGTTAAGAAACTGTCAAATACATGAGTTGTAAATGAAATGGCAGCTATTGCGATTTCAATATTTCCCCTTTTCAAATCGCAGTTTTGATTTAAAGCAAAGTATCGTTCAGTATAGGATTAGAAATAAAATCTTTAAGGACGAATGAGTCCGACAGTTTGTCAACTATTTAGCCTATATACAACAATGTTGTGTCTCCTAGCCTTCATAGACATTGCCCTATTCCACGATCTGATTTGGTAAGCATTCAGAATATTAATTTTTCTCAGCAGTTGGGTGAACAAAACAGAAAAGCCCAAAATGTCCACATTTAATCGCCTGAGAGAGACATGTTTGAAACTAACAACTCCATTAACGGTCAATAATTAGAAACTTCATCATAGATTATTTTTCAGCAGATTTGTCGGATACTCTTTGCAGCTGTATTTGTCTTTCCAACATTATTATATGTGAGAAAGCTTTCCACGTATATTCACCCACACTGATAGAAGTGTAGGTTTCCATTCAGCGAGACAGTCATCTGTAGCCGGAGAGCGGCACCCATCGCTCTTTTTCTAAACACCTGCAGCTTTTATGTTATGTGTCATGGTCAGGTATGAATAGAGCGGAGAGAGACGCTCAGCCGGCGCGTCGTCTCTCCGGCAGTCTGCCAAAGGGATAGGTTATATGATGAACTGATAATGGCTGCACTCAGGTAATTGGACACCTGTTTTTCCTGATGCCCGATGTGCTTAACAACACGGATAGCTCATAATATCATCATGTAGCCGACAGGGCACCTGAACATGTCTGCTGAAGTTATCAAGCTAGTGTGATATCAGTGGACATTCACAGGCTATTATTGGCTCTTGTGATTTACATGTAGCCCAGTTTGTCACTGCCACCAAATTAGATGTTCATATTGCTCTCACGTAATAGACAACAGCACTCACAAGAAGTCATGTGAGGTTGGAATTTGTAGAGAATATCAGAAAGCTAGGTTTTGGGAGACAACAAAATATACTGTATCACACATGTTGTTTATACTGTTGTATCTGTAACTCAAGTGTATTAGAGGTGTTTTATATAATCGCACACGCATCTTCAAATCAATAGGAAGGATTTCTTTATGGCAATAATACATAATTTATAAATGTTCCATTATTCAGAACCTTCAAATATTAAGTATTTACCAAGCTGGATTAGCCAAAAACAAGGAAACCCGTCTGGTTAATGATTGATCCAAATGATGATTTACTTTTTCAAAACATCATCTTGTATTTGCATAGGAAATTGGATAAACCATAATCTGAAATGACAACTCATTGTGGGTGGAAGTCCACTTAAATCCTGATGCCTCGTGATCCATTTAGTCATAGGAGACTGCCTTAACATCAGACACACCTATCTAATGAGTGTAATTTGGTACGTGAAGCACATCCTCTGTCCTCTTGCCTCCAATGTGTATTTTGTGTACAGAGATGGCCCACTTCTGCTGTAATACTCTGTTGTGAGAATTCTGTTAAAATGTGAAATTGCTTTTTCCTGGTAGGATCATTTTTAGTGAAGCCTTTTTATAGAGTGTGTTCACATGAAATCAGCCCGGGCACTTAATGTCCGTAATTGCTTTGTAATTGTATTTGGAGCAGCTCCAGAGAGCAGAGCTTGAATACATTTCTGGATCTTAATTACCTTCCTAGAGTAATGATATAATGGACCTTGCACTACGAAAGAAAATTCAACACTTAAGATTCAAGGCCTTATTGTCACAAAAGCTAAAGTGTAGTTTTGGCAGTGAAGCTCTTAAGTCCCATGTTTCACATACATATATATATGACATAAAAGTATACAAATAATGCTACATAACTAGAAATAAAATAGTGCCAGAGATTGTAAAAAAGGGACCAATGTGCCAGTAAATGCCGAAATAAATAACATAAGCTTAAAACTGAATTTAAATACTGAGCATTACGTCACAAACCTCTTAAGTGTTTTGAAGATTGAAGATTCAACTTATGAGGTAGTACAGGTACTATGTAACGAAACGGTTTCTCTGTGCTGCCATTTTGAACGGCGCCCAGGGAGCAGTGTATGGAACGGGGCCTTGCTCAGGGACACCTCGGTAGCACTAGGTCTTGCCGGGACTTGAATTGGTGACCTTTTGAACTATGGACTTCGCCACCACCGCCCCGAGTGGTTTGAGAGTATTGTACTATAAAAATAATGCTAGAAGAAACAAAACTAGAAATAAAATAGTGCCAGAGAATGTGAAAAGTGACCGATGTTAAATAAATAAACTTTACAGAAGTAAAATAAATAACAAGCTTAAAACCGAATGTTCATTTAAATAATGAGTTTAAAAAAGGCTCAGTTTTAATGGGATGCTCACAAACCTCTTAAGTGTTTTGCGAGTATTTTACGTTAACTATTGTTCTCAATACAACTTGAACATGTTAAAATTAAATGCTAAAGAAAAAAACAAAGCAAATGATCGGAAAAAGATAAGTAAAAAGGGGATAAAACTGAAGCATTATCTTTAAAAAGGGGTGGTGTAATGAATGTCTCCAACCCTACTGCGACTCAGGACTTCAGCCACGTGTACTTTCTGTTCACTTTAATCACAAAGACTGACAGACTTGTAATTGCACATGCCATCGATACCAGTCATGTGTTTGTTTGTGCCAGCGTTAAACGGAGGGAGTGGAGTCTGTGATACGAGGAAGAGGAGGCGGCACGTGCTCCTCAAGGATTTGTTTCTCCTCGCTGGTTTGTGACTCTTGTGCAACAGGAGCAGCTGTCGGCGTGCCAGCCGGAGTAATCTCAAGGCGGAGTGATATGCAGTGAATTCTGATCAACTGGTTTTTATTACGGTTTCAGTTTCATCGTGGTTTTAGTGTTTCAAATTGCAATTTTGGTACAGGCCTGCTCAATTGACATACATTTGATCAAAATCGCAATATTTGAGTCGCCGAAAGCAAAATATTTGTAAAAGACTACATTTGTGTTTTTAAATGTGGAGCTGTAAAGATATACTGGCTTACAAATCATATTCTACTGGTTTATTAGATTAGGTAGAGCTTTACTGTCTCCCATAGGAAAAATGTGTCTTGGGCATCGAGATAATAAACATAACACATGCAGGACAATCAGTCATAGATACAGAACAGAGATCACATGGCAAAGAAACAAACGAGAAACACACAGGTACAGAACTTTCCCTACCTATGCATAGTGTCCGTCAAATTGCACATATCCCTATTGTATCCATACCTATTTACACATATTGCACTTTCCCTATTTAACCTTCTCGATTGCACAAACTACACTGTAAATATTTATTGAAGTTATTAAAACCGATTTGGTCACATGTCTCAATTGGTCTGGTATTTAGTCTGATTGTTAACCTTGAAGGACTTCCTGTTTCCAAGAATCACTTAAAAGTGTTTTTGTTACAGACGCTGAGTCACACTTCACACATTGTCCCTCCCAGAAATCATCCGACGCCCCGAAGGCTTGTCTTAACCTGCGCGTTGCCTCACTTGTGGGCTACTTAGTTTTTGTTTGTGGTGATCCTCGGACAAAATGAGTCAGATGATTTAGAGGACCGCTCACGTGACTCCTACCTTCTCTCCAAAGTTCCTGAGGCGATGTCGTGTTTCCACCACGCGTCGTTTCATTCGCTAATAGTTAAACGGCCTTGCTTTGTTGGAGGTGTATGACGCGAGATGATCAGTGTTGATTGGGTGCAGGACTTAATGTCTCAGCCTTGTGACGGGGTGGATTAGAACAGCATCAGATGTGATTTGGCATTTTCAAAACAGGTCGACCTACAGCAAACTGCCTGCCTCTCGTCATGTGATCATGGCAGCCATCTTGTGTCTTTACTGTACAATTAGAAAACAAATGTGTGGTGGAAATGTGGGGCCTTCTAGATGCTCATATTATAACCTCTACATCAGGGGTGTCAAACTCATGGCCCGGGGGCCAAATCCGGCCCGCGACTTCATTTTCTGTGGCCCCACAAGAGCTTGCAAAGAATATAATATGTTTATTTTACGGTTACATGCCGATTTACAGAAGCACGTTTCCCATAAACTACATGTCCCACAATGCATCTCAAATTTTGACTTTTTCCCTCAGAATTTGACTTTTTTTGTCAAAATATGCCTTTTTTTCTTAAAATTAGCCTTTTTCTCAAAAATTACTTTTTTTTCTTCAAAATGTCACTTCTTTTTTTTTGTTTTTCAAGAATTGGGCTTTTCTTTTAAAATCATATTGTGACATTCTCACTGAGGAACCTTGCAATTATTTGCCCTAGACTTCTGCTTTCAGACGTAGCTAATTATTACCCTATCCGATAATAATCCAATGCAGAGGCAATAATGTAATATAATACATTATTTTATAACTATTCAATATTTCAATGTATTTTTATATAGTCTTAAAGTTCCAACCGGCCCTTTGAGTGCAACCATAATGCTGATGTGGCCCGTGATGAAATTGAGTTTGACCCCCCTGCTCTACATGTTACTGGAGATGCATTTTGATTAGGTTAGATATTTAATTTGGCAAAAGTAGTTAATGGGATAATAAGCTTGAAATGATATGCTTAACATTTGGCACGGTCCAGTGAGGTGTAATGATGAAAGCAGAGTAATGTAGGTAGGAATAGGAAGTGCCTATAAATCTCCCAAATGCTTATTACATTACAACCACAAAATGCTCCAAAATAGAACTACTAAAAATACTGTGATCGGCTCTGAAACAAGTCATAAGTCTAGATGTCATGGAGTCTTTGTGATGTTTAATTCATTCGCTGCGGTCCTCCTCAGCTCATATGAAAGGTTTCTTGACTTTGGCCCGGTCATGAATTTGAACGGCCTCTCCTGTGTGCTCCTGCAGAGTGGGTGGGACAGAAATACATTGTGGGAAGGGGGGTTTAGGCATGAGCGTAGGAAGCATCCTCAATGTGGGTGGGACAATTTGACAGGGGGTGGGGGACCTCACCTCCTCTAGGGGGGTCCGGGGGGTCATGCTGCACTTTGAGAGCAACATTAGGGACTAAATCTACGGATACGTCTCAAAAACACCCATTTGAAACAACTGTAAACAGATTGACTTTACTTTATGCATATTTTACAAATCACTCCCCTTTTAACATATATTTTTGTGTTACTGTCCTCTAGTATTAGTTGGAATTATTTCATACCTGTTATTCTCTTGTTTTTATAACTATAATGATCATATAAAAGTGGGCCTTGGAAATACTTATTTACATAAATGATTACCCAACCGTTTGAGACCCACTACTTAGACTAAAGTGAACTAACCAGAGTCCTGCACGGGTCTGATTTTCAAGGCCCGCACCCGCGACGTGCAATACCGAACCCGCCCCGCTACCCGCACATATTGCCAATTAGTTCCGCAACCCGACCTGTCGGCACAAGATACCCGACCCGAACCCGCATATCCTATGAGCAGTGAAAACATGCAATTATTAACACGAAGTTGCATATTTGTCTCAAAAAGCGTGGGATGTTGGTTCTTTTCTGCATCTAGGAGGACACCATAAGCCTCCCAGACGTTGGATTTCGCTCTTGAGGAAGTGTTATTGAAAATTCTGTATTCTCCGCTAGAGAGCTTCACCTCAGCCATTTTGAATGTGGCGCGCTCAGCAGCAGATTGATGCGGTGCAGAGGTTATGATTATGGCTAACTAAAGACACAGCTACACAAGAGACGCAGCCTGTGTACGGCTCTGAGAATCTGCCTTGGTGCAAAGTAGCAGTGAAAACATGGCACGGAGTTTCATTGATTTGGGAATTCTCACAATAAGCAAGTAGAATGGATTTGATAGTGAAGTGGATAGACCGATTCATGGACTTTCCGCATAGTAAAAGTGGGGGGGGGTCTAAACTAATCATTTTAAAAGGTGGGGGGGGGGGACTTGTCCCACCCTCATATAATGGCTGCGACGCCCATGGGTTTAGGTCACTTTGGAGGTTGTTGGGCTATACAGGGGCTCAGGAGGGGGCCACAAGACAAAAGGCTACATTATACTGAGACCTTTAGTGATGGAAATGAAACTGGTAATAATGACTTTTTGTTTATGTGAGGCTTCTCGTAGGAAGTGGATGCAGATAATCATGTGACAGAAAATGACTTTTGAGATTATTGATGAGTATATACCGTTTGGTTCTGGTTCTCTTCTAGATCTCTTGGTAGGATATCCCAAAGAGTCTGACCGGTTTTAGGGACGCTTGGTGCTCATACCGTCATGCAAAGGGACACAGGACTAGGTCTTTTATTCCACTAGTATTCACTCATCACATGTAGTTTGAGCTTTTTCTAGATGCAACAACAGCAGCTACTAACGCTAACACACATGTTTTGCACGGTTAGTCTGACAACACCAGCAGATGTGTAGACCTTACCTTTGGGCATTTATAGTATTCAGTTCTAGATTAATTGTAAAAAATATAAATATCTGACACTAGCTAATTATATCATATCTATATTAGCATGGCTGTAATGATTACTACTCCACTGTATAAAGACAATTGCACCATTACAGTGGTGTTGTTGTGAAGGCAGCACAGACCCCCCCCCCCCACCACACTGTGGCTCTGCTGCCGGTCTAAAGGCCGTGTGACTCTTGTCGTTGCAGGCAGACAAAAGGGCACACCACAATGCTCTGGAGCGCAAACGTAGAGATCACATCAAAGACAGCTTTCACAGCCTCCGGGACTCAGTGCCCGCCCTGCAGGGAGAGAAGGTTGGTAAAGCTCAGCCTGCCAGTCCTCCAGGCACACGATGTTCAGGCTCCCATGTAAGACTCTTTTTTGAAACTTTTGACATGTTTGAAAGGTGAAGTATGTTGAGTGAATTAACCTGCAAATCATATCAATGCTTTTCTGTCATGTGACTGAACATTTTCTTTCAAATGTGCAGGGATGATTAGTCAAAGTCTAATCTGAATACCTTTGTCTGTCCCACAGAGGGAACTTTACAGCAAGTAAAGAGCCTGAGATATTGATATTATTTAAGAAGCAGGTCTTTTAAAATATTTAAGATAAAAGCAGAAATGACACAATTTTACAAAATCCAGTGACAGTTATGAGATAGCAGCCAGGTAAGTATTAAAGGTGGAAGTATATACCCGACAGATTTATTACAGAGAAGTCAAAGTCAACCGTATTATCAATATCTGTGTGTGGTTCAAACGGGGCGACCAAAGGGCAGTTTCTAACAGTCCCAAAGAATAAAATATTTATAAAATATATATACAAACATAAACAACAAATATATAAAATAAAAGGCACAACAATAAATATATAAGAATAGCAGTCTGGTAGACTCAAACTAATGGATATATGACAAAAGTACAAATAAATGCAAGCAGTGCAATAACGGCTACCTCCTTTCATAACGTGCGCCAGTGGAGGAAAATAGTTTCTAACCCAAAATGCCGTTTCTAACTGTCCAAACAAAAACATACGTATCCATTAATACACCAAATAAAAGATAATAAGAAAGGCACAAATAAATACAGTACAAATAAATACAAGCAGTGCAATAACTGCTAACTACTTTTCTAACGTGCGCCAGTGGAGGAAAATAGTTCTAGGGACTGGAGGAGGGCAGATGGCGGCTGAGAGCAGCTTGGCAGCGAGGCAGGAGAAATACTTGGACCAACGACAGGAAGTTATTATGAGGACATTTGTGTTGCTCTCTTCCTGTTTTGTCTCTGACATTGAGCTGGTTCAGTGACTGCGGGCACAGACTGGCTTATTTTCCTCTAACAGAGCAGCTAATGAATGACGCAGTGTGAAGGGGGGGGGGCGGCGTTATGAGATGACGTGAGAGATGTTTACCGATCATTTGTAAGAAGTGTTGGGTTACAGCTGCCTCAGTGCAACCCCCACTCTCTCTCTCTCTCTCTCTCTGTACTGCTGTTACAAATCTGCTTCAGGCCAGCATGCAGGGTTTTAATTCTTGAGAGAGGGAAACAAATATGAAGAGAATATTTTAGGGCTGGGTGCAAAACCTCAATATTTGACTCGACAGACGGAAATGACTGGATTCAGTTATTGAGTCAATCGGGTTGTGTGTGTATATATGCACAGTAGCTTCCGTGTAGATATGGAAATCTGAAGTTTCGAATCCAAATGTTGCCAGCCGAACATATATTTAGTTTGAGGAATGTCCTCGTCTCTTTTAGGAACTTGTTTGGTGGAGTGGTAAACCATGTGGCTGCACGTCTTGTGATCAGACGGACTCCACACTAACTCGCATTAAATACAATGTTTGTAGACTTTTGAGTTCTTAACCTCTAGATTTATTTACATATATTCATTTATTTTATCATCTGTATTTTACTTTAAGAGTGCTAGTTTGTTATACTAATCTAAAAATACAACCCGGCAGTCTTTAAATCCTCCATTTTATGTCAGTCAATGTAAATTAGTCAGTTATCATTATATCATCCAAAATGAGCATTGACAAAATAGCATACTCTTTTTTGGCTCAACACAAATAAATAGAAACATAATTAATATAGCTAGAGCTCAAACTACTAACATGGATTTGTTATTCAATTAGTCGGCAACTGTTTTGACCA
This sequence comes from Notothenia rossii, assembly GCF_949606895.1. NCBI lineage: Eukaryota > Metazoa > Chordata > Actinopteri > Perciformes > Nototheniidae > Notothenia > Notothenia rossii. The sequence continues at coordinate 73,737,395 of NC_136906.1, read as the reverse complement.
TTTCTTTATTATTAAATGCTCTTTTTAATTAACTAGACCCCCAAAACCCCCTTTCTTGTGGGACCTTTTCCGTTTTCCTGTGTCTTCATTGATATTAATATATGAAACTCTTGGCTTTGTGCTGTTGGTCCGACAAGACAAGCTACTAAAATATGTCAGCTTAGAAAATTACTATCAACAGTTAAACTATATTCTAGTCTTCATTAGCCCAAACCACTTCTACTAGAAAACAATCAAACAACTTATTATAAACAATTCCGTTTTGTATTTAAAAGTTGATGCCGTACTTCCTAAAGGACTACATGTATTTAATGATATCACAGGTGATGGACTATGTATGTTTAAGGAAACCAATGTTTGGTTTACAGAAACTTGCATAATTGTACATTTCTATAAAAAACGTTTAAATGATACAAACTGGGACAAACACCCTGACAGTAATGTGAGGGGGGGGGGGGGGGGTCACTCTGAGCTGCTCACAGGTGAACAGCAGTGCAGAACCACACCGGGCTAACCCACATTTCTTCCACAGGCTGCAGTAATGTAGGGCTGTGCAATTAATCGTATTTTAATCTCGATTACGAAACCAACGTAATTGAAATAATTGGATGTTTTCAAAGTAAATCGTTTTTAATAATCGTGATGTCAATTATTGAACAAAAAATAATCGTGATTATGATTTTTGCCATAATCGCACAGCCCTGCAGTAATGTGAAGAAAGCATGCGTATGAATGTCTCTGTGTACGAATGATGTGATAAAAAGTCTGTATTCCTGCGTCACTGCCTCCATCTCGTGTGTCACTAACAGCCGTCTGCCAAACAGGCGTCTCGGGCTCAAATCCTAGACAAAGCCACAGAGTACATCCAATACATGAGGCGAAAAAATCACACGCACCAGCAGGACATCGACGACCTGAAGAGGCAGAACGCTCTGCTGGAGCAGCAAGGTAACGACTACTGCCCCCCCGACACCGAGGGTACTGTACACACTCTATATCACACATATGAGATATTAAGCTTTTCTCTGTGGGGTGGATGTTATTCTTAAATTGGGATGGATTTCAATATCTTTCACTTTAATTATACTAATGCTTAAAGCAGGGGTGTCCAAACTACGGCCCGGGGGCTTGTACAGGTACAATGGAATATGGCCCTCAAATGAAACTTGCGCTTGTCTTATATTGTACTTATTAACTATCAATAATAAATAAACTATACATTTTTCTGTATGTGTCCCTGGGTGAAAAAGGTTTTGGACCCCCCTGGCTCAAAGTGACTAATTGTGATGGGGCTGCTTTATGGCCTTTCTCACACGATGTTCTTTTCAATGCAGGCGGTTCTTTTGTTACTGTGTTTAAGATTGCTCCATTGAAAGTGATTCCAGTTTGTTTTAAGTGCCATTTTAAGAGTTTTAAGCACATTTGTATTATTGGGATATTGCAATTCACCATTATTTTTGACCAGGACAATCGTGACATGACGTATTTGTATATTCTCCAGCTCCTACAGAACAGATCATTCATGTTTTTTCATTTACTTCAGTCGTGTAATGTGTCCCTGGCCTGCCTTCTTCTGTTCGCTCTGAGATCCTGCAGCTCCTGTTTTTCCTCCTCATGGTTTCCTCCTGTGTTTCCTCATGGTTTCCTTGTGTGTTTCCTCCTCATGGTTTCCTCCTGTGTTTTCTCCCGTGTTTCCTCCTGTGCTTCTTCCTGTGCTTCCTCCTGTGTTTCCTCCTGTGCTTCCTCCTGTGTTTCCTCCTCCTGTGTTTCCTCCTCATGTGTTTCCTCATGTGCTTCCTCATGTGTTTCCTCCTGTGTTTCCTCATGTGTTTCCTCCTGTGCTTCCTCATGTGTTTCCTCCTGTGTTTCCTCATGTGTTTCCTCATGTGTTTCCTCCTGTGCTTCCTCATGTGCTGCCTCATGTGTTTCCTCCTGTGCTTCTTCCTGTGCTTCCTCCTGTGTTTCCTCCTGTGCTTCCTCCTGTGCTTCCTCCTGTGTTTCCTCCTCCTGTGTTTCCTCCTCCTGTGTTTCCTCCTCATGTGTTTCCTCATGTGTTTCCTCCTGTGTTTCCTCATGTGTTTCCTCCTGTGCTTCCTCATGTGTTTCCTCCTGTGTTTCCTCATGTGTTTCCTCCTGTGTTTCCTCATGTGCTGCCTCATGTGTTTCCTCATGTGTTTCCTCCTGTGTTTCCTCATGTGCTTCCTCATGTTCTTCCTCATGTGTTTCCTCCTCATGGTTTCCTCCTGTGCTTCCTCCTGTGTTTCCTCCTCATGTGTTTCCTCATGTGTTTCCTCATGTGCTTCCTCATGTGTTTCCTCCTGTGTTTCCTCATGTGTTTCCTCCTGTGCTTCCTCATGTGCTGCCTCATGTGTTTCCTCCTGTGTTTCCTCCTGTGTTTCCTCATGTGTTTCCTCCTGTGTTTCCTCATGTGCTTCCTCATGTTCTTCCTCATGTGTTTCCTCCTGTGTTTCCTCCTCATGGTTTCCTCCTGTGCTTCCTCCTGTGTTTCCTCCTCCTGTGTTTCCTCCTCATGTGTTTCCTCATGTGCTTCCTCCTGTGTTTCCTCCTGTGCTTCCTCATGTGTTTCCTCCTGTGTTTCCTCCTGTGTTTCCTCCTGTGTTTCCTCCTGTGCTTCCTCATGTGTTTCCTCCTGTGTTTCCTCCTGTGTTTCCTCATGTGTTTCCTCATGTGTTTCCTCATGTGCTTCCTCATGTGCTTCCTCATGTGTTTCCTCCTGTGTTTCCTCCTCATGGTTTCCTCCTGTGTTTCCTCCTGTGTTTCCTCCTCATGGTTTCCTCCTGTGTTTCCTCCTGTGTTTCCTCCTCATGGTTTCCTCCTGTGTTTCCTCCTGTGTTTCCTCCTAAGTTTCCTCCTCATGGTTTCCTCATGGTTTCCTCCTGTGTTTCCTAATGTGTTTCCTCCTCATGGTTTCCTCCTGTGTTTCCTCCTCATGGTTTCCTCCTGTGTTTCCTCCTGTGTTTCCTCCTGTGTTTCCTCCTCATAGTTTCCTCATGGTTTCCTCCTGTGTTTCCTCCTCATGGTTTCCTCATGGTTTCCTCCTGTGTTTCCTCCTCATGGTTTCCTCCTGTGTTTCCTCCTGTGTTTCCTCCTCATGGTTTCCTCCTGTGTTTCCTCCTGTGTTTCCTCCTCATGGTTTCCTCCTGTGTTTCCTCATGTGTTTCCTCCTGTGTTTCCTCCTAAGTTTCCTCCTCATGGTTTCCTCCTGTGTTTCCTCCTGTGTTTCCTCATGTGTTTCCTCCTCATGGGTTCCTCCTGTGTTTCCTCCTGTGTTTCCTCATGTGTTTCCTCCTCATGGTTTCCTCTTGTGTTTCCTCCTCATGGTCTCCTCCTCATGGTTTCCTCCTGTGCTTCCTCCTCATGGTCTCCTCCTCTGTGTCTGCAGTGCGTGCTCTGGAGAAGGTGAAGGGCTCGGCTCAGCTCCAGGCCAGCTACTCCTCGTCTGACAGCAGCCTCTACACCAACCCCAAAGGCAGCGCCGTGTCCGCGTTCGACGGCGGCTCGGACTCCAGCTCCGAGTCGGAGGCCGAGGAGCCGCCCAACAGGAAGAAGCTGCGCGTGGAGGCCAGCTAGAGGGGGCGGAGCCATTCAAACATGGCGGTGCACAGAGGAGAGGAAGTGACGCCTTCAAAGCTCTCGAGGCTCATTCCCCCCCCCCCCCCCCCCCCCCCTCTGACCAACAACAAGCCTCCTTCCCCGTCCTCCTCCTCCCGTCTCCTCCATCATCTGTCGGTGGGCTCGCTCTGGAGACTCGTGACCCCGCTGACATCCTCACGCCGCAAGTATCTCTCCCTCCACCCGACCTCCAGGAGGCAGGGAGTCCTTCGGGTGGATGACGATTGCTTCAGTTCATGTAGAGAGCTTCAGGTTTCTCCCCCTCCCCTCTCCCCTCTTTAGGTCTCCCTTGATGGTATCCCCCCCCCCCCCCCCGCAACATCTACAATCCAACACCCAAAAAGAGGCAGCTTGGCTACTTAAGGACTTGATGCTTTCTTTGTACCCTCAATAAGCCCCCCCCCTCCCCGGGGTGTTTTTTTTTTTGGGCGGTTGAGGGGAGCACCTGGCGTACTCCAAGCACTGCTATATTATATATATTGTTTGTGTTTTCTTTGTTATTCTTGAAAAAAAAAAACAGTTTTAGAATTTACACACACACACACACACACACACACACACACACACACACACACACACACACACACACACACACACCTAGATGAATTGTCCCAGAGAAGTTTACCTTTTTAAAATAAAAAAATGAAAACATTTGTAGCTTACTTTTTTCCACTAAAGAATGTGAAGACGCTCTGAATCAGTGAGTGAAACCCCCCTCAGGCCCACCGGAGAGCAGAGGCTTTCTGCCTCACACCGTTAACACAAAATTAAAAAAAGAAAGAAAACATGACTCCTTTGTTGAAATTGATGTTTTGAAGGAGAATATTCCTAAACTTGTATCGTATCTTGTCCTTTAGCTTGAAGTAGTGAATGACTTTAGGTGGCTGAATACGTTAAGCATCTCGTTTTATATATTATAAAAAGCATTGATTGGATGTTTTCGAGTTCTAAAGTATGTTATGCATTTTGTAGTAATCTCACGAGTCATGGGGAAATGCCAATTTGTCACATGTAGTTTTCCTTAAGGGTTTGAAATAGATATTGAATGTCTAAAAGGTAGCTCCAGTCTTTTTGCAGTACAAGGGAGCGAATAAATTCCCTGTCGATGTGTTGTGCTTTACAAGGTAAAAAATCAATGTTGCTGAAACCCCCCCCCCCCCCCCCTCCCCCCCCCCAACCAAGGAAAAAAAGGAAGCCTTTTTTCTGTGTCTAGGAAACGTGTGTGTATGTATATTGTTTCCATTTGATTTCCAGTTAGGAGGGTATAATTAGTGTAAAAATAGGTTTGTTTGTCCGATTCCATTCCATGGAAATTACAAGTATGTTGTACATACTGCCAACAATTGTCTTGCAAGTTGAGGCCTACCTTTACTATGAGACTATAAAATAAACTATTTTATCCTTTATAATGCTCCATGTGGTTTTTAAAGGCGCCCTCTTCTGCTCATGTTCAGGTTCATATCTGTACTGTGTTTCTTTGTGACATGTCTATGTGCTTTAAAGTTCAAAAAGCTCTTTATTTTTCTCTTACCTCATTCACACCAACGCAACTCCGGTTCAAGCTCCGTGCTAGAGCTTTTCAGGTTCAGAACCGGTTCTTCGGTTTAGCTCCGGCTCTTTTCACACTGCCCAGAGTCCGACTGGTGCTGCGTCATCGTTTGCGTCATGACGTAACCGTTTGCGTGCCTGCTTCAAAAAGCCAAACCGCGCGGAAACCCCTCACAGCTGACACCGACAACAACAACAATGGCCGATTGTGCTCCAGCTTCCTCTGTACCTCTTCAGAAGACCAGATTCCCAGTAGGTAGCTGGTCTCTTCAGTGGACCACTGCTGCTTGTTAAGTTTCTCCATCGTTGTGTACAAACTGGATAAAACGCCTCACACCAACGGTGTTTCAGGGCCGGTTCGGAGCTGGAGCTTGAAAAGCACCGGGTTTTCCTCTTCACACCGCAGCGGGGCAGCCTCTTAGCTCCGGAATCCGGTTCATTTCAAGCACCAACATTTTTTCCGGCTAGAGCAAAAGCACCACATACGTCACGCTTACGTCGAGGCGGGGGCAGGGGCAGGGGCGGGATCAACTCCTGAACAACAACAAAAAGCCGGCGTTTTATCCAGTTTGTACACAACGATGGAGAAACTTAACAAGCAGCAGTGGTCCACTGAAGAGACCAGCTACCTACTGGGAATCTGGTCTTCTGAAGAGGTACAGAGGAAGCTGGAGCACAATCGGCCATTGTTGTTGTCGGTGTGAGCTGT
>NC_136906.1:73575393-73731305 GCF_949606895.1 Notothenia rossii | reverse complement strand
GCAGATCAACTCCTGAACAACAACAAAAAGCCGGCGTTTTATCCAGTTTGTACACAACGATGGAGAAACTTAACAAGCAGCAGTGGTCCACTGAAGAGACCAGCTACCTACTGGGAATCTGGTCTTCTGAAGAGGTACAGAGGAAGCTGGAGCACAATCGGCCATTGTTGTTGTCGATGTGAGCAGTGAGGGGTTTCCGCGCGGTTTGGCTTTATGAAGCAGGCACGCAAACGGTTATGCAATGACGCAGCACCAGTCGGACTCTGGGCAGTATGAAAAGAGCCGGAGCTAAACCGAAGAACCGGTTCTGAACCTGAAAAGCTCTAGCACGGAGCTTGAACCGGAGTTGCGTTCGTGTGAATGAGGTAACATACTGCCTGTGGTGCAGCACCTCTTTTCACCCTCTGTCTGAAACCAGAGCCCAGCCTGCTCTTATTGGTTAGCTGGCCTGCTCTGTTGTGATTGGTCAATAGCTTAAAGATGTCCCGCCCCTTAGCCTATCATGTACAATGTATGCCAGCCAATAGAAGCGTGAGTGTACTTTGGGATTTTAGCCCTTGCAGAACAAACACAAACCTATATACTGTAAGACACTACAGGAAATAAAAAAAAAAAAGAAAGTATAATAGCCCCGCACCCCTTTAACTGTCACACCAACGTTTTAAAATGTTTTTTTTTCATTTCCTGTAGTGTTTTTAAAGATCCTTGATCGATTAAATAGGTGTCTCACATTTGTCACTTCTAACTCCAGTTGCCGTTGCTGTCGAATAGCTTTCAGGATGTCTTGTGTTCAGGTACCGCAGGCAAACATAGCTTCAGGTTTTTTTGTGATGCTGGCAGGTTTCTATACTAATGACCAAAGGCATAATGTCCCCTTTACGCCTCAGACAACTATTCTCCCCTTACACGACAGCCAGCCTTCTCACACTTTGAGTGAATCTGTATTTTCCTTCTTCAGGGATGGATTCTCATTTGTGTTTGCATTAATTTCCTGTTTTCAGAAATACTGAGGTTGAGTCAAAAGTTCTAACGGCCCACGCACACCCCAAAAAGTTAATCTAAAATGTTTACATGATTTAGTTGCTTCATATTTTATTTGCAGAGTAAGCTGATTTATTTTCTGAACGTCTAATTTAAATGGGACTCTTTCAAAGAAACTCCTCTGGAATCCGACTGTTCTTATTTATTTATCCTTTATTTAGCCACGAGGATCCCATTGGGTTAGCAGCTGAATGAATGGTATTAATCCCAAATAAAAGTTTGTTTAAACCTTTAACTAATATCAATGCCTCAGAACCGAAACTGTAATTCGTACCAGATTACGTTGTTCTTTGCAGGAAATAACAGAACATGTAACGATGAGCTGTATTTCTTTCACTTCGACAAAAATGATTCACACTGTTGAATTTAAGCTCTCTGAACGTAGCTAAATGTGTCCCAGAAGAAAATCTCCTCAGATATTAATAATGCTTGTATTAACTGTACAGGTAATTTAAACTCTTGTATCTGTCATGGTTTATCTGCCATGTGTCTGAAGATGTAGCACACGCTATAACACCAGGGTTAGTTAAATTAAATATATTACAATGATTAGTCATTTTAAGATATTATTTTTGGCTTCTTTAGAGTTTTCTGCCCTTTTACAGACCTAACAGATTAATTAAAGGTGGGGTAGGTAAGTTTGAGAAACCGGCTCGAGATACACTTTTTGTTATATTCCATGGAATGCTCTTAACATCCCGATAGCAATGAATATCTGAAGTGCTTTGACAACAAATCCATTAAAAAAATGTCATCTGTGGAAGCCGTATTGCTGTAAAAAGCACGACCAATCATCTGAGCCGGCCCGGCTAAAGTAACTGGATGGCCTACCTGCCTGTCAGCCTTCCATCTGTGCTCAAACTTATCTCGTGCCCTCATTGGTCATGTACGCGTTCGTGTGTGTTGGAGGAGGGGCTTTGTAAGGAAGTGGCAGATTTTCTCCGGTCGTGTATTTTCAAATTCTAGCGATCTCGAGTCGGGTTCTCAAATGTACATACCCTACCTTTAAGGTGGTAGTAGTGATCGTTAGTTTAAACTAATCCAACTCGTATCAATGCCTCAGAATTGACAGTCATTTGTACCAGATTACGTAAAAAAAACAAAACATAAAACAAAGATTTTAGTAATGATGAATCTCTTTCACTTTATTTAAAATAATTTAAACAGTTGTATTTGAAGGTCCTGAAGATATCTTAAAGGCATGCTATTTTTAGGAAATAACATAGGTCTCAGATATATAAAAAGATATAAAAAACATGTCTATGAAGTGTTTGATCACCCATTCTAGCCATGCTTCATATCCCTCCATTTCACTTCCTGTTTCAAAAGTGCTGATTATTAAGCTTTTTAAAAAAAAAAGGAGGGGGCTGAGCTCATGCGGGACCCGGCAGCTACCGTCTAAACTAAATACTGCCTTGATGAAACGCCATATCATGGATTATCAAGGATTATTTCTGAAACAGTATGGAGCTCAAAGGCTTTCTCTCTTGCCGGTTATACCACAAGGTGAGTTCCTTTTTACTTCCTGCTTCTTCACACACATGCTCTCCAGTACAGGTTAGCTAGAGGAAAAGAGAGAGGGTTTTATTTTCTGACGCTGCGTGAGTTCCCTGACACACCGGGGACACATCTTTATGTATAAAAGACATCAAAAAGTGCATTTTGCATGATAGGTCCCCTTTAAATCTCCTCAGATATGAATATTGTCTGTATTAATTGTACAGGCACGTGTCATTTAATCTCTTGTATCTGACTTTTAAGTAATGATTTATCTGAAGATGTAGCACATGCTATAACACCAGTCATAAAACACGCTGTATAAAGTTTCATGAACTCGGGTCATACTGACACCAAGTTCCACTTTTATTTCAAAGAATGAAAACATTAGGCATTGCAAGCGAAGCATCATCTGAAGGCTAAACTGGAGCTTCACTCAGGAAACTCCTCCTATAGTCCAGCGCTCGGCCCTGCTGAGGATCGACCGTCCGTCAGACCGGAGTGCTGGTTCGATCCCCAGAGCTCACACACAGTGACGTCACCACTGAGGAGGAGGGGCTAGGACTGGATGTGGTCTGGAGCAGGGGGGCCGGGCTGTCTGCTGTCATCGGAGAGCGGCAGCCGGTGGAAGTGCTGCAGGGCTTTGGAAACCTTCTCTGGACAAATGTTGTAAACTGGATGAGTGGGAGCCTGAGAGAGAGAGAGAGAGAGAGAGAGAGAGCGAGAGAGAGAGAGAGAGAAGCACATATGAACCATAGAAGCAGCACAACAACACATAACAGCTGTTCATCTCCTCACAGCTCACTCTGCCTTCTGATTATTCCTCTACTTCATGTGTCTTTGTTTGTTTCTTTCTTTCTTTTACATTTGATACTTGCGGTTTTGTAATAATATATTGTAAATTGTTTAATGAATGGTATTTTTTTCCCTTATCATTTCACTATTGAATTGTATTATCCTTGACGCTTTGGCAATATTGTTCACCTGACAGTCATGCCAATAAAGCAAATTGAGAGTGAGAGAGAGAGAAAGAAATGTAACTGTGCTGTATCATAATGTGCATTTAAACACTTACGTATACATTTAAGGCCGATTTTTGCAATTTTTCGACAGCTTAAATGAATCTGGTTTGGTTGTTGTAGAATTTCGGTATTACTTATAATAATGTCTTAGTTCAGTAATAAAACTAAATATATCTTAAGCTATTAAGATGTATCTAAATGGTTCTGTGTTTACGAATGAAAATAATCCCTCAAACATAAATAAATAGAAATCAACTCTAGTTTGTGGTAGGAGACAAACGGTGCAACCCAGTCGAATGCCACGGCAAAACGTTCGAAAGTTAAATCAACACGTCACCAATTACAAAAGAAATAAGAAGATTTGAATGCTCAGAGAGACAGAATAACACCAAGCCCACTGTTGAGTTTCTTTTTGGCTGCTTCATTTGAATCTGTATTATAGAGGTGATATGTGCACAGGGGAAGACTTAACGCACTGTTGTTGCCAGTAACACAACAGGAAGCAAGAAAAAAAAAACTGACGGCGCCACCGAGAAACCACATGCCGTCTTATTTTCAACACCCCCACCGTCGGTGCTTCTCATTTTGTATCTGCATTCAAATGTACCCTGATCAGGAAGTGAACCCAGAGGCCGTCAGTTGAAGATAAGAGGCATGTCATTCAATCAAAAGGGTAGAAATGAGGAACAGTGCCCCGCTCTGTTGAATACATGCGTGTTACTGTACTGCACAACATGGCAGATAAAAGAAGCCAATAGTTTCATAATGTACCACATGGGCACATCGAGACGTTGATGAGACTCAATTAAACGTTTTCATCACGGCCCGTCCACACAGCAGCGTCAAAAAAAATCTGGAAAATCTTGGAGGTGGGCGTGTCTGAAAGCTTGGGGATTTTTTGCGAGCAACGCGACCAACAACCAATCACATGAATATCCCGCCCCCGACATACAAAGCAAAAAAACCCGGGGATTTTTTTTCGCCCCAAACAGGCGAAAACCTACCAGTTTCACCCACTGTCTCTGCCACCTCCCTCCATGCCTGGTTCCTCCGGTTTGTCTCCCGGTAAATAGTTACTGGTCGTAAAGAACCGGGTGATTTGCTACCGTAATTTCTCGTTTTGGAATATGAGGAAATGAACTGTATTTCTCTCCCAGCTTACACGTGGTTTGATTGGCTAGCGCTTGTACTGTCAGATTTGCATAAAAGGGATTTGATTGGCTGACGCTTCCAGCTCAGCTTCAAAAGTTGAACATTGGCTCAACTTTTGAATCCTGAAAATCCTGGAAATCTTCGCTTTGCTTCCCCACAATGCAGTTCGGCGAAAAGCGTGGCAACGTGACGTCACCCCATTGAAAGTCAATGGGCAGAAGCGTTGGAAGACTTTTTGACGCTGCTGTGTAGACGGGCCGTCAAGGTTACATTTACTTTTCATTTTCAAGGACCTGCAGATCTTAACTATTACATTGTCAAAACTGATAATCATGTTGTTTTCTAATAAATAGAATAACCATGAGAAGCCTGAATAATGCTGATGCTTCGTGGACAACTTGACAGATAGATTTCATAATTCCTCATGAGCCTAAACGGTTCCTAGATTGGTTTAACAAGTCCAAGAATGATTCATCAAAGTACTGTGCTGGATGAAGGACATTTTAGATGTACACTTTTACGCTGTCTGCTCAGCTTTAACAGTGTTATACTGCAGTTATTCCAAACAAGAGACACTTGCGAATTGTCCAACGTTTCCTTAAAACTCCACCTGCTGCGATTAGCAGAGCATGAAAAGTACAAGCTAGCAGAAAAATCAAGATGGAGTTCATGAAAAATGGGTAATGATGCAAAAGCAACCTTAGATCAAATCTATAGCAAGAAAAAACCCAGCCTATAGGCAATAAATAACACTGTACACTTATATAAGATACTTACTTAAAGGAAAGGTGGAGTATTTTAGCGTAGGGAATCCTGTGCCAGAAAACAATGAAGTATAACATGGTCTTTAAATGACTTCAACTACACCTGTGTTTTATGTTCTTAAGAAACTGGTGAAAAGATATGACCATAATAACCAGGATGTCTTCAGCAGTTAACCCTGTTTTATTCCTTGTAAAAAAAACAATTTATCCGTGAAAGTAAACGATCCATCTCTGATTAAATCCCCCCTTGTTCAGCTGTGTCTCTCCCCCCTCCCCCTCCTCACCAATCTGTTCTCCTCCTCGCCGAGGATCATCTCGTGGTGGAGGTCCATGTTCCCAAAGTGCTGCGCTATGGAGAGCCCGCTCAGGCAGTAACACGTGTGGTAAAAGTCTCTGGATCTGGAAACATGGAGACAGGAGTAGAAACCACGTGAATCACATTTCACTGTGTAGTATGTGCTGCCTGCCACCGGCCTTAAAGGTCACCTATTATACTGTTGTTCATCAATATATTATAGTTCTCAGCAGCGTTTCCGCCAGGGGGGTGTCTTGCCGTCATTTGACGCCCTCATTCAGCTCGGAACGCCCTAAAATCGAGGCGAGGGAGAAGATCGAGAGTTTTTATCGCTTGAAATGACAAAAAGGAAAAAGGACAAGGACATCCCAAAGGAGTCTGGTGGGATTCTTTTTGGAGTATTGAGGATCGCTTCCCCAACATCGGCGGTGCCTGCTACACGACAACACGGAACGTTTGAGCCTTAAAAGAACACAATGGTGCTCTAGGAGGAGATTCAGGTGATAAGGGGGGGGGGGGTAACCTTGGTTGCTGATTGGCCAATGGTTACACAAGCCAAAACATCGTTATGACATCATAAAGTGGCCAAAATCTGATCAGCTCATTTTCAGACAGGTTTTTATATAAATGGATCAGGACAAAAAGAGAGAGAATCTTTTTTCCTGAAACTTTCAGAGTCTCATGTTGATGTAGAAGAGACATGGAAAAGTGCATTTTGCATAATAGGTGACCTTTAAAGTGTGTGTGTGTGTGTGTGTGTGTGTGTGTGTGTGTGTGTGTGTGTGTGTGTGTGTGTGTGTGTGTGTGTGTGTGTGTGTGTGTGTGTTAGGGCTGAACTATTAATCGATTTTAAATCGAAATCGCGATTTTAAATTATGCGATTATGAAGTCGCAAAGCCTGCGATCTTTTTTAATACATTTTTTAATTTTTACATTTTTTTTTTTTTTTCTTGTGTGTCAGTCATCCACACCAATCAGAAGTGCTGTGCTCCACATGTACCAGCCATTGTTAACCAATCAGAAGTGGCCCATGATAGAAGGTGATAGACAGATTGATCCAATCACCTGCCAAGTATTTTTTAAAGTGCCTGCCCTTTCCAAATGGCTTCCAAAGGAGCTTTCCTAGATGGTTTGGTGAAACAAACCATCTGAGTCAGGTTATTAATGCTCCATCACATGTTTCTATTACAGGGTGAACCTTAAACTGAAGCTTGACTTTAAAGCAACCCAACGGAAGTTTCATGTAAGTTTAGTTATTTCACTCGTAGCTCGGTGCTAGAGACGGGAGCACGTTGATACGACCTTCCTAGCCGGAGATATGGCCGCATTTTACAATAAACTTCCATTGGGTCGCTTAAAAACAAATATCGCAAATCGAATCGCAATATTTGTCAGAAAAATCGCAATTAGATTTTTTCCCAAAATCGTGCAGCCCTAGTGTGTGTGTGTGTGTGTGTCCAGATGGTGGTACTCACTTGCCCGGTTTATCCACCAGCCCCCCCCCGGGGTTCTGACAGCAGAGCAGGATGTACTCCTGCAGGGCCTGCTGCTCGAACATCCAGTGCTGCCGACTCAGCTCCGACTCTCCTGGAAACACACGACTCTCACTTTAGACCCATCACTCTCACTCTCTCAAAACAATTACTAAATAAATTAGAAAAACATGAAATATTAAAAAATGCATCAAATTAAACCAGAGATTTGATGAGTGGATGAGGGGGAAATGTGAAGAATATATTTCAATAAAAAAATAAAATAAAAAAAAGCGCCATTTCCAGTGCAAACATTCTATAGTTAATGTTTCTTAAATGTTTACAACTCCTTTAATGTGCCGACTGACACAGGACACTTTATTAGGAGCTTACTTGCAATTTTTTCCCGATCGTAAGCCTTACTACTATTCCATGATGCATGTTATAATCTGCAATCACAGCATTTGTGATAAGCAGTGTTTTTTAAATGATGTCCTTAAGAAGTCTGTTGAAAAATTACCTTTTTTGTGTGAGAAACTGGAAGTGATTAGCCTGCATTACTACACTGACAATTATTCCGTGAAGCAGAAATCAAACTCTGTGAAGCATCTGTACTGATCAGTGAGTTAACCGGGTTGCAGGCGTATTATTATTTAAAAGACCGGCACAGTTTTCCTAGTTCACTGTAATAAAAATCACAATCTGTTGGCTTTAGGGAAGATTTTCAAACCAGGCCATTTCTTCTCTACATGTGAGTGGGGATAATGAAATCAATATTGAGTTGAGTCTTAAGAGAGGAAGTAGTAATGAATGATTAATAACATACTGCAATCAGACTGTGTTTTATCAAGATACACTCAATTACATATTTTCATAAGTACATTTTTTAGGTTAAAATAAATGTAATTACTGGTGAAGTTTACAAAGTTTGTCAACATTGTTTGCGTCCAGTCTGTGTTTTCACAGATATTAAAGGTCCCCTATCATACTGTTTTTCATCAATATATTAGAGGTCTCAGATATATACAAAACATGTCTCTGAAGTGTTTGGCTCCAAACACCAAACAGATCATTGCAGCATTACCCATAATCCCCTCTGTTTCAGCCCTGTTTCCACAAGTGCTGATTCTCTGTCTGTTACTTTAGATGAAAATAAGGAGCCCCTCCCCACGCCCCTCTGAGAGACATTTGGTTACAAAGAACTCAATGGTGCTCTAGGAGGAGATTCAGGTGATAAGGGGGGGGGGGGGAGTACCTTGGTTGCTGATTGGCTAATGGTTACACAAGCCAAAAAAACGCTATGACATCATAAAGTGGCCAAAATCTGATCAGCTCATTTTCAGACAGGTTTTTATAGAAATGGATCAGGACAAAAAGAGAGAGAATCTTTTTTCCTGAAACTTTCAGAATCTCATGTTGATGTAGAAGAGACATGGAAAAGTGCATTTTGCATAACAGGTGACCTTTAAAGAATATGTTTCCAGCCTCAGGTGCTTGACACATTAACAGTACCTTCTTTGAACAAGGCTCTGTGCAGCAGCGGCAGGAGTCCAGCCTGCCAGAAAGAGTAGCAGCCGTCCACCAGCTTGTTGCTGCGGCCCTGAAACCCCCCCTCAAATCTCATCTGTCTGCTCACCACCCACCGCTGAGGAGGAAACAGGAGAAAACACATTTAATAGAATCATTAGGCGGAAATACAAATACCAAATAATAATATTTTAGATTGAACATAATCATATGAGTTGGTAAGCAAATACAAAAAAAAGCCTGGAAAGTTGTATAACCTGAGCCGAAGCTACACAAGGTCAACACACGAGGAAAAATGTAAATTAAAATATCGCTGCCATGGAAACTACTAATTGGTGTACATCCAGTCTTGCTCAGCTTGGATTTAGTAACTAGGAAATATTGGGTTTAATACCAGCCAGGGCTTTTAATCCTTGGAAGAACATGGAGGACAACGTTAAGCTTATTAATGCTCGTTTAGAAATTCATTTGAGGAAATAAACCACAGAGGGGGGGGGGGGGGGGGGGGCAGCTGAGCCAGTAAAGTGTACTCAATGTTACAAACACATGTTTCTGCAGATAGCTACACCACATGAAGTACAAAGGAACCACACTTTGAACTCATGTTCTTCAGTTCACTGTAGCCTTCAAACATGTTGTGCACTATGTAAAACACTTTCAAATGGTTATTGAGCTGTAATGTGCTCACCTATCTCCTCATGAAGTCAATATGAAACTTGATAACAGGCATTTGACCTGAAATGAACTTTGACCTTCACCATAAATAGGTCATGCTGTTTAGTTCAGTGCCGTCTTTATTCGATCCGTGTGATGCTGTGGGCTTTATCCTGCGTCCTCCTCTCTATACTCCACATGTGATAATGTTCAATTGAAGCACCTGACATTGATGAATCCATTGCAGTGACATGTCTACCTTTATACTCTTCAAACTTTGGCTTTCACTGAACGCACACTTTTCATTTTGCAGCCTTGTACTCGCTGCATACGATCTTAAGGTACATTATTCACCAGCAATACTGCGTAAAAAGGAAAACACAACAAGGCCATATCAATCTAAGAGTCACCATGAGCCCTTTCTTTAATTTAGAGGATTAACCATTTGATTCAGAGATGAAACCTGAAGTGGTTTACGCATCACTCCATAAAGGACGACACCATGCATAGTTTCAATAAGAAAATGACGGATGAAAGAAACCCCAACGATCTCATCCTTTTGTTAAAACCATCATTATTGTGCTACCGTAAACAGAGACTAGATTCTTCAGGGACAGATGTGTTGAAAAAGAGATGGTACATTTAAAAAGGGGTTATTGCTAATACAGGTTATGGTCTTCCAAATCTATTTTCTTCAGACCAAAACCAAAATATATTTGATTGATAATAATCGAAAACAGAAAGACAGCAAATACTCATTTGAAGAAGCTGGGACCAGTGAATATCTAGCAGGCCTTGAGGTTCAAAGCTTTGAAGACTATTTTCCATCAGTACTTTAAAACCTGACTGAGTTGTGGTGCAGTGTCAGAGTGAGTCATGCTGCTGTAGATATCATGGTGTCATCTTACAACCTTTACAAACACCGTCTCTGCTCCAATCACACTCAGGCTAAACCTCTGAGGCACAGATCCTTATTGGGGGGGGGGGGGGGGTTCTTTGATACAGGATATTATACAAACCTGTGAGGTTGTCATATACAAATGTCCATATTTGTATCATCCAGTATGATGCCGGGGGGGCATTTCACTTCCTTGTGCAATATAAACAATTTGTGTGGTTTATAGGGATGTAACGATACCAAAAACTCACGGTACGATAATATCGCGATAACAAGTCCACGGTACGGTATTTATCGCGATATTGAATAATAAAGGGAAGAGAAAAAAAATTCATAATCTTTTTTTCAATAAAACATTTTTTTACTCGGAAAATGTTTTTTTATTAAGTAATAAATCTGATTTTTACAGCATTTTTGTAGGATAGCAGTATTTTAAAGTGTCAAAAACAAAGTGACAGTAACAGACTGGAACAAGAAAACCAGTGTTTTTGTACCTACTGGTACTACCAAACAAAGTAAGCATTTTCTTTATGCCACTGCATCTCACAAATAAACAAGGACATTTAATAATCAGACCCGGCAATAAAAATAAATCAAGTTTCACATTAGTTTTTCAAGTAACTCCACTCAAACTCACTAGTCACTCACTCAGCATCATCAGACAGGTTTTTAGGAATATGAGAATGTCCACATTTCCAGGTATTTATAAACTGGGATGTTTGGACATTTACAATATCCCCTGCTCTGGAAAAAACTCTGTCGCTTGGTACTGATGTTGCTGGGACAGCAGTGGTCGCGTTAACCGAATATTTTATTTAACAATGACGGAAAAATCTGAAAGCAGTCTGTCATTTTGACAGATTAGAACAAACTCGGAACAGCGCCAACGTTTCCCCGCAGCCAGGCTCTGATGTTATGCCGTGTTATGCATGCCCTCCAAGAGGAAATTATATAGTTTCCAAACCGTACTTTGCCGTACAGATCAATACATGTCTGGGAGGTTTTGCTTTACGCTGTGCGCGTCCCGCATGTTGTAACCTACTTGCTGCCATGTTGGACAGGTCTCTATTGAAAAAGAGATCGATGATCTCAATGGGACCACCTGGTTAAATAAAGGTTTAAAAAAAAAATATATATTTTTTTTAATTAATTTTTTTTTTAAATCGCGGTAGATTTTGTCAGTCTCACGACGGTATTGGGAAGTTTATTTACCGCGATACCGCGGTATATCGTTACATCCCTAGTGGTTTATAGAGGACATGTCCTGCTCATTTTCAGGTTCATATTTGTGTTTTTTGCCTCTATGTTTCCATGCTTTAATTTTCAAAAAGTGCCGTATTATTCTCATACTGCCTGTGCTGCAGCTCGTCTTTCCCCCTTTCTTGAATCCCTTGAATGTAACAAGACTGTTGTACAATTTGAAATGTATTTTATTAAAACATTTTTTAAATGTAATACTGCCTGTTCACTATTTCATCTATGTTCCCTAACTTTTTTAAATGTAGCCCATTAGTTTTACATCTTGGATGTTTACAGGTAGGCTGTGGCTCAGTGGGTAGTGTGCTGGACTTTGAACCAGGGGGTCGCAAGCTCAAACCCCACTGCAGTCAGCATGTCGTTGTGTCCCTGGGCAAGACGCTTCACCCCAAATTGCTCCTGTGGGGATTGTCCACAGTACTAATAATAATAATAATACATTTGATTTATATAGCACACTTTAAAGAATAAAAATATATCTAAAGGAGCATAATGAATCTAATATGAACAATTAAAATAAAACGTTAAGAGCATAAAAGGTTTACATTTTTTAAAATAAAATACAGGATTGTCAGTAAAATGCGGTGCGGAACAGGTGGGTCTTGAGGCATTTCCTAAAAACTGAGAGTGATGCCGAGGTCCGCATGTTCTCTGGAAGCTGATTCCAAAGACGTGGACCCAGGGAGGAGAAAGCACGGTTTCCCATGGTAACCAGTTTTGTCCGCGGAACAGCCAGGAGATTGGAGCTGTCTGACGCGTGAGGTATGGGAATGTTTTCTGGTTAGCAGTTCCTGTAGGTAGGTGGGGCCAGTGTGGTTGATGGCGTTGAAGACCATTATGAGGACTTTGTAGTTGATCCGGTGGGTTACAGGGAGCCAGTGGAGTGAGTGAAGGATGGGGGTGATGCTCTCTGATTTGCATGTTTTTGTGAGTATCTGGGCGGCACAGTTTTGTACATATTGTAGTCTCTGAGTGGTTTTTGCAGTACTGAATGTATGCAAGTCGCTTTGGATAAATACAAATGACATGTAATGTAATGTACTTATTTGATTTAGATTTGACTAACGTGTGCTTCTTTATTTAATATGTTAGTCTACTCATGTATCTTGCCTCTTATCTGCACCTTCCCCTTTTCTGTAATGTCCTCGTTGTGACTCCAATGAAGAATATCTGATTCTGATATCTAGAGTTAAAAAAGAGACTTGCTGAAAGGAACCAAAGCACAGACCTGACCGAACACAAGCTGTTTCTCCTTTTAACAAGAGAGGTGAAAAGAAAAGAGCTGCAGATTACTGTAAACACTACTGGATCTCTTTTGTATTTTCCCAATGACCTTAAGCATGGTGTCATCAAACAGAGTCCCTGAACACATCTCTACCCAAACTAAAGCTCCATCATGGCTGCTGTCCTGACCTCTTCCCTCTCTGGAAGCAGGCAAATGACGGAGGATTTCCCTACAGGGATCAGCCCAGCAGGGACAATAGAAGCCTCCGTCAGAAAGCTCATGGGGACTTTGTCCTCTTATATTACACTTAGACATGCTTTATTGCCATTTCAACAAGACACAGAGTGTACTATTAAAACGACATTCCGTTGTACTGGCTCACAGGAACAGGACAATATATAAAAACTTGCTAAAATTGTACATATAAATAAATAATAGTGACGTGGTGCTGATCAAATTAAAGATAAAGTTTGCATTTCAAATATAAAGACTTACTATACATTTAAATAAACTAGACATACTATATAGAAAATATGTGTGCTTTACACAGCGTAATGTAATCTCTGTGTTACTGGTCTACTTAATATTCAGCAGTCTGATGGCATGGGGGAAAAGCCATTACAGAATCTGACTGTTCTGCTCTTAATGCCAGACGCCTGGTGGCTGTATAAACAAATGAAAAAATGTCACCGTATTGCTTCCAGCTACGTCTCTAAATACTTTTATGAGACAGGAAATGCTTTTGAAAACACAATTAAAAGGAAAGTAATCGAAGATGTAGGACAAAGTCTGATAAGCTAAACAGACCACAGCTGTGTAATATATCACGCTCAAATTGGCCTGCAGCAGGCATTTTCACTTTCACAATGACATCTTGTTCTGGGTTATACCATTTCATTATTCGATCACAGCTTTGTTTCCGTGGCCCTCACAGTTATGAGCAACCAATAAAAGCAGCACAAAGGCTCTGTTGCGAATGATAGGATCTCTTTTAGACTTTAGGACCCGAGCCGAGCCAAACCACGTTATCCTGTTTTTATGTTATTTAAATATGAGTTTCTTTTGTTGAATAACAAACTAAATGTCAGGTTATCTCACCAGCAATGCTTTAAGATCCAGCATATGTTCTTTTCCCAGGATGACAAGGGCCGCCGTGCCGCAGAAGGTGTACCCGCCGTGCGCCTCCAACCCCGGGACCCCACTCAGACCCCCCTCCCAGTTCTGACAACTGAAGGAAATAAAACACACACCATAAAACACTGCCTGCTTTATGGAGGCTCAAAACACTCATTAATCATTCATCAACAGGCTGTGTGTGTGTGTGTGTGTGTGTGTGTGTGTGTGTGTGTGTGTGTGTGTGGCCTAGCATTACTATACTTGTGGGGACCTAAATCTGTTTACAGAGTCACGTGTGGGGACTCGCTTCCCTTATGGGGACAAATTGGAGGTCCCCATAAGGGAAATCATTCATTTTAGGGTGAAGACTTGGTTAGTTTTAGGATTAGGGTTAGGGTAAGGTTAAGGGTTAGGGTACGCATGTGTTGGTTATGGTTAAGATTAGGATAAGTCTCCAGGAAATGCATGTAAGTCAATGTAATGTCCCCTGAAGTGATGTATACATGGTATGAGTGTGTGTGTGCGTGTGTGTGTGTGTGTGTGTGTGTGTGTGTGTGTGTGTGTGTGTGTGTGTGTGTGTGTGTGTGTGTGTGTGTGTGTGTGTGTGTGGGTGTACCTGAGGATCCAGGTGGCCGTGTCCTCAAACAGTTTGGGAGTGAGGATGTTTGTGAGCGTCGCTACAGAAGCTGCACAATACGCACTCCTTTAAAAAGAGAAACACTCATCAACAAAGAGAGGAGTGGGTGGGCAGGAAGTCCGCCTCCACTCAGAACAACTTCCAACGCTTTGCATTTTTAGACTGCCAGCAGGCCAAATATAACATCATCTGTCATACTGTAAAGTAGTTTTGTCTTCCTCTGCTTTAAGAATCTATATATTATCATGACAGAAACAACAATGACTTTCTCCAACTAATACATCTTATTTGTGTTTGTTAAACCTTGACATAGCTTATTCCTGACGGCATAATCAGTGTTGTTACAGTCCGGGTATGCTCAGTGACGTCTACCTGACATTGGGCTATTTATTAAAATAAAGGAAAGTTGTTATTTTAGCTGACTTTCAGACTAGGTTTGTACGACAAGTCATGATTGGTTTCAGCGTGTTCAGAGCATTTCACAAAAAGATGCCTTTACACTAGTTTTATCAATAGGCTTTAAACGTTTTATCCTTAAATATCTGCCTTCCCAGTGAGCTAACCAATCCACCTTTATACTGTATATTCAAATTCAAATTCAAAAGCTTTTATTGTCATTGTACAGAACACAACGAGATTTATAGTCACTGCTCCAGCGAGTGCTTTGAAAACAGACATATTAAAAAGGTCTGACAGTTTCGACCAGCAAGTCGTGCACACAGCTTCGGATGGTCTGATTAATAAATAAATAAATAAATAAATAAATAAATAAATAAATAAATAAATAAATAAATAAATAAATAAAATAGAATTATGATCAAATATATATGATACATATTACAGTGTATACATAGAGACAGATCATGATTATTGCAGGGGGGATATGGGGAGTTATTTGTGTGTGTTTAATGTCCTAAATGTACGTGGAGATACACTTCATCATGTTTCTCTTTTAAATATGTTGCTGTTCAATGTTTTAATTGTCAACAAATCTCCTGAAGAGATGCAACCCATCCCTCTCTGTGGCCCTCCCAAGCCCATTTGATAATACCGACTTTAAAAACAAAAGAAAAGGGTCGCAAATAAATAGTTCGATTTAAAAAAAGAAGGCATTAGTTATTCCCTGAGACAGCTGGGTCCAGAAGCGTTCATACGTCACTCAAGTAGAACTAAATATTGCATTTATCGGGACTATTTAGAGCTATCGATGAATCGACTGGAGATAGAGTGCAGCTGTCATCACGGTGATGGAAGAGGGTTCATCATGTGTTTTTGGACAATGGAGGTCTATGGCACAGAGGGATAAGCTACACAAGGCTTTGGATGCACAATCAATGGCTGGATCAATGTATTCCTGGTTTTGGTGCTTTCATGGGATTTGTTGACAATAAGAAAATGATTGAATATCAATAAACCCTATCCTTAAGTGGGTTAGAGCAAATCCCCCTGCTTCATACTGTAGGCCAATAAACCCCTTTAAAAGTCAGTCAGGGCTTTTTTTTTTTTTCACTGCATGCACAGTTACGATAAAGGGAACGTGTTTAAATAATACAGAATGACAGCAGAGCGTTCATTGGTTGGAAATGGAACACAGTTTCCTCTGAGCGTGAAAAAGTAGCTTTGACGATTTCTTTTTGCAGAAGATGATCCCTCAAAGCTGCTTATTAAAAACACACACACACACACACACACACACACACACACACACACACACACACACACACACACACACACACACACACACACACACACACACACACACACACACACACACACACACACACACACACACACACACACACACACACACACACACACACACACACACACACACACACACACACACACACACACACACACACACACACACACACACACACACACACACACACACACACACACACACACACTGTCTCTGACTGCAGTGACTTCTGGATGTTTCTGTGTGGGGCCTGAATAAGAGATGATGAAGAGAAGAGGGAGAACAGAGGGTGTGTGGGGGGGGGGGTATCTTCTCACCTGACATCCACCTCCCCTCCAACGTGCATCACAAACGAGCCATTTGGCTGCTTCACTGACAGTAGGAAATCTAAGAGCTTCTTCCTGGAGAGGGTCAGCACAGGAGGAGAGAGAGAGAGGGGGGGGTTTCAAAAAAGAAGAGGAGGAGGTGTATGGGGACGAGAAGAGCGAATAATATATAGAGTAAAGGGGAGGGGATGAAAGGAGAGGCAGAACAGAGGGGAGGAAGGAAAGTCAGAGTAAGTGCTGCACGTTATGAATACAATGGACAAATGATACATCAAAAGATTGATATCAATGCAAAACAAAAATACGAGTCAGAATTCATGTCAACACAACCGTTAAAAAGGCTCTTAAAATAAGGTATTTATTAAATTATAACATCATCAAGATAATTCTAATGTGCTGCTATGACCGAAATATTAATACTTTTAATAAGACATTATATTGAAAGGGATTTAAAGGCTGAAATAAATACATGAATTTCAAATATTATACTGGCACTGTTTATCTTTATCGCTATATTCGTGTATGCTGTCAAACTGAAATACATGAAAGAAGCCTATGTTTTATTATTCTATGTATAGTATAGAGGCAGGCATTTGACCACAGTATAAAAACCCAGTGATACCTTCAGGGGGCGTCGATACAAACAGTGTTGTGTATATTCTACTATGTGGAGTGTATGGTGTTATCTCTGTCCTACAGTGTCCTGATGCTCTGTGAGTCATAGGCAGTGGTGTAGTGGGGACTTTTTTACTGGGTGGACGGGGCGGTACATGATGCCGTTTAAAAAATATAATAATTAAGGGCGGTGCCGGCCCTCAGCGAACCGAGCCGGCCTTTTTTCTGCGCGACTGTCACTCAAATGCGGGACATAGTCTCAATTTGTGGGACGCGGGACAAATGATAAAAACGCTGTGTGTGCAGTCCCGCACAAAGTGGGACACCTGGTCACCCTACACACACACACACGGTTCTGCCCCTCAAACACACACACTTCAAATCAGGTTGCATAAATACTTGAGCTACGTTGTTATTATAATTGCTGTGAAATGTATTATGTTTTCGTCATTATTACAACAAATACACACTTGCGATGATTTTATATTTATTAGACTATAAAAAAAAAAAAAAATCATGCTTACAAAAAGTGGGGGCTCGGCGATCCCTTGCGTCCAATGACCACTACACCACTGGTCATAGGTATATGTATACAGCACTGCTGACACTAACACTATGAGAGTGGCCTCATTATTTTTATTTGATCAGAATTCAAACAATATGAACAGAAGTGCAGAAAAAAGGCAGCGCTGCAATCAAATGATGGAATAAATTCAAAAAAAGATTTGAATATAAAGGTAATGGATGAAGGTTTTAACCCTTCTCCTTAGAAGGAGTTTTATAACAGACAAGTGAATTCTGTTTGAGTTCTGCTTCAACAGAAACTCTCCTGTGTGCTATGTTCACCTTGGTGTGGTACAAAGGCAGTGGGGTGACGGTACCTGTCTATAATGTTGTAGGACTCCTCTGTGCCGATGATGCAGAGGGCGTTGACCGCAGCGTAAGTCGGGGCCAGGTGGGCGTGTTGGCCCGGACCCCCGGAGAACCCCCCCGTCGGGCTCTGACAGCTAGACAGAAACTGACACACACTGGAGAGAGAGGGAGGAGAATTGTACTTACACACACAGGCAGACACTATAACAATGACACTGAAATATTAGTCAACAAAAACAGGAAGTGCTTCTTGCATAATTTGATTGATGCATCTGCACTGGTTATGAAACTGTAACCATGGAGATAGAGACAAAAGACAATTCTTATTTGTTCCTATTCTTATTTCTTTTGCTGCACAATTCCTGTCAGTGTAGTTGACTTTTAATAATAGTTGAACATAACATTTTTATATTTCTATGTGTTTTTATATGTTTCTAGTTATTGTGCTTTTTTTTTATCATGTTTTTAATTATTGTTTTATTATTTGACTGTTATTTGATATTGAATGAATTCCCTGTACAGCACTTTGGTCAACTGAGGTTGCTTTAAATGTGCTATAAATAAAAATTGAGATTGAAAATATGTAACAAATAAGAAAACATGAGCTTGTTAAAGGAAATGTTGAAGATTGAGTGAGGACCTTTTCCTACTTATACTGAAAAAACAGCTAAATATGATTATGTTCTTAAGTAATGGGTCTGCTCCCTTTCCATTTGGGTCAGAACACAGTGTGTATTTGTGTATCTACTTTAGCAGAGTGACGCTCGAAAAGAATATGAAAATAGATTAGAATGTCCTTTAAGATTCGAAAACAAATGCCAACACCTGTCGACTTATACCCTAACATGGAGACACAGCTTTTCCTCACATTAAACACACACACAGTTGCTATCTACGTGTCAGTCAGCAGACTCGAGAGCTGACGTGGCACCGGGCATCTGACCCACTGTTTAATATCTTTGCAGCCTCTGTGCACTGAGCTGCTTCCCTCATAAATGTCCTCTTTATCCTCAGCCGTGGAGAGAAATCACAAAACTGTCGTGAGCCAAGTGAGTTGGACGAGAACGCCACGTTAACTTTGGCCAGCACTGACCTGAGAACAGTGTGCATTTCATGGGACGGAGAAAGCAATCTGCTGTATTGTTATGAATCCTCAAACAGGGCCTGTGTGTTTCTCTGCGCGAGAGTGTGTGTGTGTGTGTGTGTGTGTGTGTGTGTGTGTGTGTGTGTGTGTGTGTGTGTGTGTGTGTGTGAGCGCAGGGCAGTGCCAGCCGGTGTGTTGGCACGCCTCTCAGTCGTAATGAGAGCGTGGGCTGGCAGCCTGGTATGGCCGTGGCCCCGGGAGTGTTAGTTTGGACTGGCAGTAATTTAATCAAATGACATTTCGGTGGCAATAAAAGCATCAGCGTTTAAAGTTACTGCTGCACAAACACTTCTAAAATTATACACCCACTTGTTTAGACCAATCAAAAATGATGGGCCATTACGATTGGAGGAAAAACATTAATTGACTCTTACTTTTAACATGAGTATTCAATTCTATGGGGGTTTAATTAGAAGACAGATTAATTATTGCAGTTGTTTCTAGAAAGGCAGGAAAGGATTTAACAGCACAACACTAACAAATGTCAATCCTGGCTTGGGAAAAATGGATTCAAACATGGATTATTGGTCATTCTAGGATCATTTAAGGTATTTATTTTTGTAAAAGTGTCCTCTGAATCTCTGAGGATTGTCTCGGTGGGGTTTTAGAGCCATATTTGATTTATTAAGCTTCGGAGAGAAGGCACTCGTAAAACTTGAGCAGGTTATTTTGTCATGACTGGTGTGTGTTCATGCACAGTATAATAATATGTTTGCACCAAAGACGTTTTCAGTTTTAAGACTAATTTCTTGTTGTTATTTCTGCATTTCATCTTGATTATTTTCTTAACGTAAAGCACTTTGAACTGCCTGAAGTGTGCTATAAAAAAAATCACTTGCATGCATATTGCATTACTTTATGACACAATAAACAACAATTACTAGCATGTCGTACAATGAGTTTATGAGTCGCTGCTGTGTTTGCATTGCAGCAGCATTTGATCACTACTAATTATGGGAACTACTTTATGCAAGGGTGATAAATAACAAAAAGCATTTGGCAGTGCCTCTCAGTAGCAGTCTTGCTGTAGAGTGTGTGTGTGTGTGTGTGTGTGTGTGTGTGTGTGTGTGTGTGTGTGTGTGTGTGTGTGTGTGTGTGTGTGTGTGTGTGTGTGTGTGTGTGTTGTGTGTGTGTGTGTGTGTGTGTGACCCACTCTGAGGCGACAGCAGCAGGAATGGGCTCCTCCAGTAACTCCAGACTGTGAAGAATCCAGAAGCACAGCCACGGTCTACTGGCATCCAGACACTACACCACACACACACACACACACACACACACACACACACACACACACACACACACACACACACACACACACACACACACACACACACACACACACACACACACACACACACACACACACACACACACACACACACACACACACACACACACACACACACACACACACACACACACACACACACACACACACACACACACACACACACACACACACACACACACACACACACACACACACACACACACACACGACCAATTATAGCAATAAACAAGATCAGTCAGTCGGACGGAGACGAGAGGAAACAGAGCAGCAGAGGCCGGGCCTTCAGGAGCAAAACAGGCTGACAGACGAGCAAACATATCACACTGCTTATTCTCAGTGTTGGGTAAATATACGATGAGAAAAAAAACAGTGACTTGATTTCTTTTGTGTTGTTTTTCTTACATAATATCATGACTCAGCTTCTAATTTCCTTTTCCGACAGTGCTGTGATGTTTACGCACAGATAAGCACCGTGCTGTCAATCAAAATAAACAGTTTGAGGTCAGAACAGTGTGTCACTGACAACAAATGCTCTCCTCTCTATTTTTCAGGAGAGAGCAGAGAATGACACACAAAAAGAGAGGTGACCTTCCTGAGAGTGAACAAGCCTGTTACCTTGCAGAGTGAATACAATGGTATTTCTGTGATTTAAAGCAGGGAGATAATCATCCAGAGGCAGTGAGAGTTACACAGGAGCTCCAGTGTGAGAAGAGGATGTACTGTATGTGTCAAAGGATTAGCAAATATCCATAAACATGTAGTTATCAGGTGTAATACGGTACCTCATAAGCATCTGATAAGTGACGTAAGCCCTTCTTGAGATATTGGTAGTGTTGTTCCCGCAGCAACGTTGGCCTGAAGACAAGAACAAAAGGACCGAAAGATACATTAGAAATAGGCAGCAGAAAACGTTAAAACAGATATTTAAGAACCACCTACAAAATATTCACTTCCAATTAACCATCGTTGTAGAAATGCTTTTTAGAAATATTATCTATTCAAAAATAAATTCAACAAAAAAAGAAGACATGTAAATATTTGTTGGAAATGATGATTAGGAACAAAAAGGAATATAAAATCCAACACACTTCAATTTCAGAACTGCTGTCTCGCCTGGGTTATTGTTATGTGGCATAAATCCATCTATCATAAACACGCATTTATAAAAACAAACATGAAATAAAAATATAAAAACACTTTGTTGATCCCACGGAGGGAGCAATAGATAGAGAAGTCGCACACTGTTCTCTTTTAACATTATAATGTCAGCGTGCTCCTCAGTAGCTTTCGTCTGCATCACACACACACACACACACACACACACACACACACACACACACACACACACACACACACACACACACACACACACACACACACACACACACACACACACACACACACACACACACACACACACACACACACACACACACACACACTTTTTTAATGACGTTTGTCTTGTTTATACCAGTTTATTACAAAAACACAATAATTACCAACTGCTTTGTTTGAAAAGATTTGAAATAAAGTCTGTTTTGCCCTAGTGTTTATTTTTGTAAGATTCTCATGATAATCCATATTTGATCTGGCAGATGTGGGCGGAAAAAAAAAAAAAAAAAACACATCAGTACATTCCTGATAAAATGTCAGGAAACAACCAGAGCCTGGACACTTTGCTTTCATGTGTTATGTCTGCAATTAACCTCATAACCTTTTCATGTAACTAACATCCAAAAAAGATGAAAACTAACCCTCTGTAACTCAGAGTCCACGCCACACAGAAACACATTATCTCTACTTGCATGACCTCTACTGAGAAATACTGCTTATTTACTTGTAGTACATTTTCCCTTTGGCTGTGAAGCAGGTCCACGCAGTTGTCATGGAAATGAAATGAGAGTCACCCCACTAGGAAGAGGCCAATGACGGCTGACAGCAGCAGCAAAGTATGTGGGCTGATCCACAAACCAATTAGAAAACAGCCGCCATACATCACCGTGCAGCCGGCGCTACAGGCTAACAGCAGTTGGGGGAGATACAAACAACCAATGAGCACGGATATAATGGCAGCCAGTGTATTCTACATTATGAGTCCTGTGATTTGATAATGATCGTAACTAAAGCCACAAATTATCTGACCAATTAAATACCGCTGGTTTTAAAAGGGCAGGTTTTTGTATTTTATTTATCAATGTTTTTTATGATTTACTGAGTTCAGGTCAGGCCAATTTAGTGTCCTGATTTCCCTCATTTGTTTTACTACTATCTGAACACATGTCGTAGAAAAGTAAAAGCAACTTAATTTCCTTTCTATACAATCAGACAAGGCAGTTCTGAGTCTCTTTAAACATGTACTCCACTGATTTAGCATTTACATTGTAAAGTAAAACAACATTTAAAAGTGTAAATCACTGCAGCAGACCCTAATGCAATACAATACTTGATACATTCATACTTAATATTTATGATATCAATCCATTAAAGAACAACAATGGCTTGCATGTTCTTTAGGTTCTTTTATAATACATATATTATAATATATAAGATTTTAATATAATATCTGCAGGGCAACATTTTTCAAAAGGAACATTTCCTTAAAAATACTTTCTTGTTAGATGTCAGTAAAATCTCAATAAGCAGTAAGCCAGCGGTGTCAAACTAAAGGCCCGGGGGCCAAATGCGGCCCGCGACAATTATTTGATGTAGCCCGCAAGAGCTTGCAAAGAATATAATATGTTTATTATACGGTTGAATGCCGCTTTACAGAAGCACGTTGTCCATAAACTACATGTCCCACAATCCATCTCATTTTGTGACATGCGCACTGAAGAGACTTGCAATGTTTTGCCCTGGACTTCTGCTTTCAGACGTAGTTAGTTATGAAGTTATTACCCTATCCAATAATAATCCAATGCAGAGGCAATAATGTAATATAATACATATTTTATATATATGATATATTTATATATAGTCTTACAGTTTTGAACTGGCTTTTAATACTAGTTGAAAATAACATTTTGATATTTGTATGTGTTTTTATATGTTTCTAGTTATTGTGCTTTGTATCTTATTTTGTATTATTGTTTTATTATTTTACTCCTATTGTGTTATTTTATATCTGTTCCCTGTACAGCACTTTGGTCAACTGAGGTTGTTTTAAATGTGCAATATAAATAAATAAAGATTGAGATTGAAAGTCACAACCGGCCCTTTGAGTGCCAACATGATGCTAATGTGGCCCACGATGAAATTGAGTTTGACAACGCTGCAGTAAGCAGTGAATAACATCGTCACAACCACTGATGTAAAAACAACTTTCTTTTCTGGATACTTACTGTGGTAAGCTGTGCATTTGCTTGTAAACACTGACGACTTCTTTAATGCTGCGTTCCACTTTTTTCTGGGGAAAAGAAAAGTAGTGGAAGGAGGAGAGTGAAAACAGTCAATATAAAGGTCATTGTGAGAGAAAGAATATAAAAAGCATGCATGTTAAACACTACTTACAGTTTAAAAACCTTAATATTATAATTAATATTATTACATTCAACTTCTTTGGCAGTATGTTGGTACTAATCAGTTGATGGATGCAAATGAGCTGTTGAGCTAACCTCAACAGCTGTTCGACAACGTGTACCCCCTTATAAATATTAAAGGTTAACACAATCATTCAAGTGGAATGTCACTTTGGTTTCAGGGGTCTCTGGCCTGGATGAATATAACCACACACTAACGATAGACCAAGACATATCTGTAAGGTTAATCAGTGCTGTAAAGTAACTAAGTCGATTTACTCAAGTACTGTACTTAAGTACACATTTGAGGGACTTGTACTTTACTTTACTTGCTACTTTGTACGTTTACAATTCATTTATTTTGTACCATTAGTTAGTTACTAAATAAGACGTTAGTTGCACCTGGAGTAACATTCACAACATTCACCCTGCAGTATACAAAGCAATTCAAATTAACTGCACCCTTATTTATATTATTCTGAAATGGGCAAATTTGCATAATGCATACTTTTACTTGTGTTCATTATGCTCTTAGGCACGTTAAGAATATGTTGATGCTAATCCTTTTGTCCTTTTACTTGAGTAACATTTTGATGCATGACTTTTACTTGTAACAGAGTATTCCTACACTCTGGTACTTCTAATTTTGCTTATGTACAATATCTGAGTATCCACCTCTGAGGTTAATTTACAAAGATATTTTCCTCTGAGTCTAGTCAAGGGTTAGGTGTGGGGGTACTCAGGTTTAACTGTCTAAATTACTTAGTTAAGAGCTAACTGAATGAATGCATAATCTCATTAAGGTTCAATGCTAGCTACTTAAAGGCTTGCTAGCTGGAAAGCAGGGTCTGATCACTTGTCTAAACGATGGGCCGATGAAAGCAAGAGTACAGAAATTAAGTGTATGAGAGTTTAATTGATGTGACAGTCAGTAGCTGCAGCATTAGCATTAGCCACATTAGTTTACGGAGCTAATCTGTGCTCACCTGCTCCACTGAAGTCACCGTCTCCACCCCGTCATCCACCAGCATTTCTGCGGAATGATACTCATTGAAGCACCGCAGAGGCGTCGGTACACCGTCCATGATGATGATGATATGATCCGTCAGCTGCAGGGGATGCTGCAAGTTTGAAAAAACGATGCTGTAGGTTTGTTTTGATAGTTTAGTGTCAGTTGGCTCCGCTCACTTCCTGCTCAGGTTGCAGGGGGGCGGAAACTGCGCGAGCGCCAGCTACGGCGTCTCCAAGGGAACAAAAATCCCCGTCTATCACTGTAGTGCGAGAAACAGCAAAGTAACACACACAGCCGCTTGTAAGGGTTTCGTGTGAGTTGTATTAAATATTATTAAATTATGGGTGAGCCAATGTGAGTGTCCCGTTCTGTTTCATTCATATTCTGCTATTGGTGTTGTTAAATTGACGTCGAAAGAAGCAATGCCACCACACGCGGTAGTTCTTTCGTTGATCTGCATCAAGTAACAACAAACAAGTACCGGAAGTAGTTTGAGTTATCCTTCAAATTAAAAGCTCAAAGTTGCTCCGAAAAGTAACAAACCTTTCACTTCAATACAAATCTCTGTTTTCATATATTTGGAAAATTATGACTGCCAACCAGACACAACATGTAAGTGTTATGCAGCCCCAGAGCATTAGGGGCCCTGAAGTCTCATATCACTGGATCTCATGGCTTCTTTGAAAACCATCGTCTTATTGCAACACCTGAATCATCAGGATACAGTATTATTTCAGGTACCATTAATTGAATAGCCACTATTTTAAATAATGTTTTAAGGCCTTAAATACTAATTGCATATATGACAAATGTTCTTTATATTGCATTTGACTAAATACTGCGTGTGTGTGTGTGTGTGTGTGTGTGTGTGTGTGTGTGTGTGTGTGTGTGTGTGTGTGTGTGTGTGTGTGTGTGTGTGTGTGTGTGTGTGTGTGTGTGTGTGTGTGTGTGTGTGTGTGTGTGTGTGTGTGTGTGTGTCGTGGTACTTTATACTTCTGCTCCACTACAATGATGTGATGGCTCAGTTACTTTGAGGTTTCAGATTAATGTTCCAAAATATGATAATGATTAAATATGACAATTGATGATATATGATACATTTTTATGATATATGAATAGAATAGGATTAAAGGTTAAACTTAATTGATCCATTGGTGGAATTTCTAAGCTACATTATTTAAAGTGAGTACTTTCACATGTTGTACTTAAAGTAGGCTACATTTATGCTAATACTTTTTACATTTTACTAATAATTTTTGTTTCAGGCATTCAAAATTCCACATGTGAAAACAGTTATTAACATTATCATGACAATCTTGAAGTCATAAAAAACATCAATCGAATATCCCTTCTTTGTACTAAATAAACCAACATGTTCTCAAACACTCAAGGCTTTTATTTTGAAATGCACCACCGGAAATCCTCTTTTTGATGGGGTCTTACTTGACAATGGTCCACCGCACCCACTGGAGCTGGAGGCTGCCTGTGAAGCTGGAGCATCCCCGTCACATACCGACCCACCGTCAGAGAACACAAAGAAGACAGGAGCCAGCCCAGAGCCTCATGTTGAGTTTTTGAGCAGACATGGGATGCAGGTGGGGAGGGATCGGTCATCCATCGCTGACTTAGCTGACTGGGGTTTCTTTTTAATTCAACATTACATCCAACACTATGGCTAAGCAGTACGATGTGCTCTTCCGACTCCTGCTCCTCGGAGACTCAGGGGTTGGGAAAACATGTTTGTTATGCAGATTCACGGACAACGAATTTCACCCGTCTCACATCTCGACCATCGGTAAGACTCTGCACTAACACCATGACTTATTTCTGGATCCTTATTCACCACATGTGTTAATTAACAATCCCATTCATTTGCATGGTTTTATAACGTTTTCTGTTGATGTTATTGGCGCATCAACCTCCCTTTGTAGCCATTGCAATTAGCATTGAAACCCCACAACTAAGATGTGATAAGGAATGTAAAAAGGAATTGTTCACATGTAACTAGAACAGCACATTACGTGAAATAAATAGAGGGTTATCTATAAAACCAGCTTAATTGCAATAAGTGGGGAAGCCCTCAGGGGGAAGATCTAACACTTGGCAGCCATGCAGATGAGTTTACACCAACTATCATCATCTGGCACTGATAGTGTAAGCAAGTGCCATGCCACATTTGGTTTAATAAAGGTCCTCGGTGTGGTTTTGTTAAAGAGATTTTTTAGGAGACCCTGACCTAGTTTCAATTATTTCATGCTCAATAACTGTGGAACAAATATGATGTTGTGATTGAAGTTTGTTTTCATATTCCCATATATCCATGCAGTAAACAATGGCAATTTAAAGGCATCGGCTTGAGATCTGGTAAACTATTGTTGGCCTTTTTGACTATTTTCTCAAATTACGTTGACCAAATGATTCAATTAACAAAAGGAAACACGTCCAGTTCCTTGCTCTTTTAATTCAGAGTATATAGAGCAAACTAACACTTTATCTGCCCACCCTTAATCATGGATTTGCCACATGCAACCATCCGGTTTTTCACAGTTACAGGAAGGCGGGCTGTGCAGTATATCTACCTCCATAGTTAGGATTCAGTGAAGAGGATGATATGCACATTACCATTCTGACTTTGAAGTGTTAGAAATAAGGATGTAGCGTAAGCAGTGTTTTTCTTTCCTTTACAAGCGGTGGTTGTGTCACTTATCTCTTCTTCTTCTCCTGTGGCAACAAAGCTGCTGTTTCTGTGCTGTGTGCAATAATTGGCCGTGATGTGGAGAAGACGAAACACAGACAGGCTCGAGGCAAAGTCAGGAAACGTTCCTCCTGGTCGTGATGGATAGATGACTTTTTTGTTGGAGAGATATGCTGTAACATGTTGTCATAATAAGGTCAAGAAGATAAATCATGACGCTGACAGATGGGTCCAGGAAACATAACAGAAAAGACAACGATAACACAATCCCACCATTAATTGTTCGTGTTAACATCATTTGGAAGCTTTAATGTTGAATTCAAAGTCTTGAGTGCTCAGTGGACTACTGCAAAACACTTCACAGCCACAGCATGATGCTCAAACTCAAGTTTTATGTTCATCACGCTTTTATTGTGCCCAATGCTCCAACCTGCTGCTCATAAGGCTTACTTACACCGCAGTATGCTATTTTAAGTCAAGTACCTATAGCACTCTACAGGACACTTCCGCCCCCTGGAGTCGAGCTCACATAACTCCGAGCCCTTCTAATGTCTCTAACAAGCCTGTCTGCATGCAGTGAACCTTTTTGTGCTTTTGTTAGCGAGTGTTCACAACCACAACCTGGATGCTTATAAATCCGTCTCTTGTGTCGGTGCCGGCGGTGGATTCTAGATATTTGTATTGGACTGAATAGTTGACGGTGTCTGTAAGCCGTCCCGGGAGGTCTTTTCACAGCCATGCGATAATTCAAACTTCTCTTCGGACTAAACAAGCCTAACAAAATCTAAAGAGACAGAGAGAGATCAAGAGTGACCACCGCCTGTGCTCTCCTGAGGAGAATCAATACATAATTTCCCAACCTTCATGGTGACAGAGGGATATAAATTCTCTCCAGTGTCCCCCTCATGGGAAGCTCAATAACTCATCCGTTTCCGACACAGTCCACTCGCTCAGGTTTTTCTCTTAATTATCTCAAAATCCCGCACCCCATAGAGAGTTGTAATCAAAGCAAGTTTTTCCGTTAACATCAGAGGATGAAAAGCTGATGGGACAATCAAACGTTACTTCTATGTGATTGATGAATATCTTTTTCCAAAGCCATGGCCCTTCACTCTTCTTTCAACACTTTGTACACGATTTTGAGCTCTGGATGAAGGGTTCGCTCCCTTTCAGCCACAGGAACATTATTTCAGTTCATCCCAAAGGTGTTGGAATGTGTTGAGTTCAAGGCTCTGCAGGCCCTTCAAGGTCTTCACCAAACTCAGGAAGCTTTAAGATCCTTGTGATGTACATGAATGCATTTTCATGTTGTTTTTTGGCATTCGATGACAGATCAATGGGAACACTTTACATTAGTTAACAGTCTTAACAAGTTACGTTATAGTTTAACCTTGCGGTCTTTAAATTCTTTCTGTAATCCTTTTAAAATCTGAAGGATGTTCTGGGCTTGTGGTCAGACTATCAAAACATTTAGAACACAAGGTGAAGAGGTAGAAACGGCAGAGATCTTCATTCGAATCCGCCGTCGCTGAGTCACAAAGCCATTTTGAATATTCATTGGGCACTAACCAAAAAAAGCACACCTGGCTTAAAAAAGGACTTCTTCCCTGGTTACAGCTCAGTAAAACTTAACTACCGGTAATCAAACTTTTACTCCCCTTCAGTGTTTAGAGAAAATCAAACTAGTCCAGAATCATTGGCAGCAGGAATTCTGATCTTACCTGACGGATAATACACCCTCACTCAGAACACATTCTCTGGCAAAGAGCAGCTGTAGAGATGATTTATTAATGCTATTCAGTCACACTGCTGAGTTTAATCCTCCTCTCCGTTACCTCTCCCCTCACCCCCGGAGACCCTGGCTGTCACAAAACCCATAAAGTTCGATCCCGGTCCTGCCCTATATCACAGCTCTATCAGCAGCTGTCTTCATGCTGCTGGTCTCAGTGGTGCTATGGTTGCGGCCTGGTCAAACACTCAGCCCACCGCTGCTTGGCGAGTCTAAAGGGCCGGGCGTCGGATCACAGCCTCCATGGAGCTCATAAAGTGTAAGCAGGGAAATCAGTGGTGCTGTCATTGCATTGAGTTCCTCCTGGCGTTCTAGGAACTTTAAAAAGTGTCCCATATCTCTGAAAGTTATAGTGGTAGCCCGGCCTGGACATTTTAAGTGAACATCAAGTTGAAATTCAATCTTTATTTCAGACTCAAGGTCCATATCACATACAAAAAGACAAGACACGCATCAATAAATAAGATAAAAAGCTAAACACAAAACAGATAAAAACATAAAATCAGTCCAATCACAGCTAGCCACACATGCTCACTGTCTGTAGAGGCTGTTGCGCTAATGTCTCCAAATCATGGAAGAGAACCAAGTAGAACTCTTCACAGGGTCAATTAAAATCGAGATAACATGATTGTCCGAGTCTTCTAGACGACACATGAATTTGTACATTAACTTTCTTAAAAGGGCTTGACAAGTAGGTACCCCCAAGTTAACAAACAGCTGGCTGGCACTGTGCCATCTTGCGGTCTGAAAAGTGAAGCCAATGTAGGAGTACCCTAAACCTGTATTCTTTCTGATGGCCAGGAAGCTGCAAACATAAGTCTATTGAAGTCTATCAGAAAATGACCCCAGTCCTCACTTGATTTATTACTCAGCATTTTCCTAAAGAGTTTATGGTTAAGGCTATCAGTCATTTAAAGTCTTACTTAATAGAGCAAGATGTCGTGGTGCCATTTATGCTGAAATAGAGGATACATATATGCTTTAGGGCGTGGCTACTGTGTGATTGATATGTGGTTCTCACACTGTTTCCTTTAACCCTTTAACAGTGTGTTTTCATGTTCAGTGTTCAGTTGTGCTTGGCTCGATCCTCCCTCTAATTAGATGCCAAAAAACAAGATGGCAACGACTAAAAAACAAATGCAGAGGTTTTATACCGTTGTGTCAAAACAAATGGGACATCACATTCACTATCACTACACCCACTTATTTTACAAAGTCTATTCTCTGGAGCCACGACACACTTTACACACTTTAGCATATGCAGTAGCACTCCTTGAAATCTCTTGTTATATTAGGGCTGCTCGATAATGGCAAAAATCATAATCTCGATTATTTGGGTCAATAATTGTAATTGCGATTATTAAATGTGATTATTCATTGACTTTGAAAACATCCATTTATTGCAGGAAACAATGTGAACAGTATGTTTTTAACAGTTGAATACCCGGAACTTTAAGCATAATTCAACTGAAAAACCCAAAAAAAAAAAAAAGATTTTAAAAAAAAAGAAAGATTTTTTTTTTTTTTTTTTAAATATTGTTTTATTTCGATTACTTTGTTTTTGTAATCGTTGCAAGCCATAATCGTAATCGCGATTAAAATACGATTAATTGAGCATCCCTATGTTATATGTCAGACATATATATCTTTGGCGTTTTCTGTACTGGTAGTCATGGATTTGGAATTGTTTTCCTGATGGTCTACTCTTCTGTTTCCATTTGGTTTCACCCTCTTGAAAGAGTCATTTCCATTTCCATCCAATACAGGAGTTTAACACAACACTTAATTGTTCAGTCAAGATTGATAAAAAGGTCACGATTGAAAACCTGTCCTTTTGTGCTCTACAGAAAGCAGCTGTTGACGGTTGTTGGCTGTCCTCGGCTTGTGATGATACTCATGGATCTCTGACTTATTCCCCAGTGAAATTGTGTCAGAGGCAGAGCATCCATCCGTCCATCCATTAGTGAGCCTGTCGTCAGTACCTACAGCACACTGACACGTGTCACCGCCTAATCCGTCTTGCGTAGTCGAACACAGTCATCCTGGTAATTTGTCAAGTCAATTTTGGGTGTGTACCCATTAGTTTTTACATGGCTTTCACACTGCTGATTGTTAAAGGCTGCCATGTTAAATTAACTGCTGTCAGTCCTTGCTCTTTGTGCTTGTCTCCATTGTCAAGGTTCCTTACTCTAAGAAGAGAAGAGGGAACCTTTCTGAAAGCCCTAACAGCTGAATTATTCTTAAAATTTGACCAATTACAGGGCAGGGGTGTGAAATTCATTGTTTCTTATATTTCGATGTTCCCTGACCCTCTCAAATATTCTCTGTTTCGTATCATATTTAACTGAATATCTTTGGATTGTGCACCGACAATACAAGGCATTTAAAGACATCACCTTGAAATGGACATGTTCACCATTCCCTGCATATTAACCTAGACACTGTGTTCCCTTGCAGACCTGTCTGACTGATTCCTGATACTGGCACCATATTAATGAAGGTTGCTATTGAATGGCTGGCAGAGCACACACCTGTAATCTCTCTAAAAGCAGTAACAATTAAGACTTTCTACACATCGTCTCATGCAGGTTGAGAAATTGTGCAGCAAGTGTTCTGCTGTTGTGATGGAAGCACCCAGAACCATTTAAATAATGAACTTGTAATAGACAAAGAGTTATACTTTCACAACAGCCATTAGGTAATTCTTTTTGTTTGCATGTTCTTAGTTAAGAGAGCACCTGGTTCTACAAAACAGGCCAATTTTCCTCGGCTTTTATAGAACAATGTATTCAGATTGGCGACAACACAATATATTTCTTTATCAGCAGGACACAGACAGTGGGGACTGAAATACCTTTTGTTTTTGTAAATATTTCTCAAAATGTAAGAGAGGCTGAGCTGTATTTATTCTCATATGACTTGGCTTTGGAGACATCTTGATTTATTTCCAGGTTTCCAGAGTGGGTCACCCTTGTTAGACAGAATTTTACTGTACAGCTGGAATATCCATTAGTCCATGTCTGTACTTTATATTGAAATCAGTCCTGTTTGCACTGATGACTCCAGACTAGTCTTTTGTACAGTGCTAATACAGCTGGACAATAACACAAGAAGAAAGCCTCTTTTTCACCATCTCCTCTCTCCACTGCAGCCTCAGGAAAGGCAGACCCCTGATTGTTATGCTGACCTTTTAGTGTGAATGCTCTCTAGTCAAAGCCAAAGACCGCCTGAAGACTTAAATGAGGCCTCATGCTGTCAAGTCAGTGAGCTCCGTGGAGTCTTCGCTTTACTCCAGCTTGTTTTTATAAAAAAAGCACAGTGACTAACATCAGCCCCGCTCTGTCAGCAGTTTCTTTATGTCAGTCTCTTAAAAGACAAACCGTGCAGAAACGCAGCTGTAAAGAGCTAAAACCACAAACTGCCGTTTCTTCCTGTTATCTCAATCGATTGGACTCTTTTCCTCGGAGCGTGATTATGTCAGTTTAATTGGGATGAACTGTTAATTGATTCCACGGGGATTAGTGTGGTCTAGAAGCCTGTGGTTTTGTCCATTATCGACTTGGAAGCATTAGTCTGAGGAGACAGTCATGGACACAAGAGACAAGATATAAAGACTTTAATAGAGGCAGAGTTAATGATTGAACATACATATTGAAATGGAAAAAAAAGCGGACTAAAATTACTGTGAAATAGGGGTGTAACGGTTCACAGAAGTCACGGTTCGGTATGTACCTCGGTTTGGGGGTCCCGGTTCGGTATGGGTTCGGCACAACAAGAAAAAGCAAAAATGCATGATTCCAGGTTTGTTGTTATTTATTTTTGAACAGTAGTGCAAGTTTCAGTTTAAAAATAAGGAACTCTGACATTTTGAATAATTAACTGTATTAAACGGTTAAAAACAAACCACAAACAGTTCCACACACACTCAGATGGCCATATTATCTATAATGGCTGATGTCAAACAAAAAGGTTTCATCAAGCTGTAAAACTAGCATACCGCACCGCTATCGAACAACTCCGACACACCGTCCTCGTCCGATCCACCACTCGCACTCCATCGTTATTGTAGTCCACAGGGAACCCGAAATGTTCCCGGCACACAGCTGATTTAAAAGAAGCAGGTGGGTTCTAGCTCCTGTGTGTTATCTGAAATCACCTTACTAACTTTTCTTCTTCTGGTATTTTGTTCGTTTTGTTGTTGTGTTTCTTCTTGTTCTTCATTTGTTGTTTAAGAGCGGCTGGCAAACAGCTTTTAGGCGCAATACCGCCCCCTGGATTATAAATAGTGTAATGGATACTGCCCTGAATGACAGGCTTTTTTCCCAAAAGGCGTATTCGTCGTGTGACTGCATGTGCCGAACCGTGACGTCCGAACCGTGACGGTAGGGGACGAATACGGATACCGTTACACCCCTAATGTGAAAGGGTTACATTTATATGCAGCAAATACTACTCCGAAACCAGACAAGTCGGTGATATCTATGCTGCTGGTAGCTTATATATTTGTCAATGTTTTTAAACTCTTTATCACTTCAGTTAACTTCACGTTGAAAATCTAATCACATGCTGGTACAGCTCAAACAACTCTCTCCTTTTCTTAGCAAATCTCGCTAATTCAACATTAATTACACTCTTCTTAGCTTTGCTAACGCTACCGTAGCTAAGTTGATCAAATATGTACATAAATAGGTACATCTATATTTTTGTTAAAATACTCTTTTGGTCTTTTCCCCACCCTGACAAAAAAAAGTATAACAATAGGGAAGTCAACGATATATACTGTAGATTTACTTCACATAGTAAAAGCATAATAAGCATTAAATATCAAAGTCAAAAGTCAAAGTCAGCTTTATTGTCAAAATTACTACATGTGTTAGAAATCCAGAAATCTCGAAATACCGTTTCCCGCAGTCCCACAGTCCCACAGTGTGTGACATATACAGTGGGGCAAAAAAGTATTTAGTCAGCCACCAATTTTGCAAGTTCTCCCACTTAAACAGATGAGAGAGGCCTGTAATTGTCATCCTAGGTATACCTCAACTATGAGAGACAAAATGAGGAAAACAAATCCAGAAAATCACATTGTCTGATTTTTAAAGACTTTATTTGCAAATGATGGTGGAAAATAAGTATTTGGTCAATAACAAAAGTTCATCTCAATACTTTGTTATATACCCTTTGTATCTCGAGATACCGTTTCCCCGCAGTCCCACAGTCCCACAGTGTGACATATATACATAAAACAAAACAAACAGGGCCTAGATAAACGGGGTATAAACTTTAAAATGTTAACAATATCAGCAATGCGGTGGTGGCGAAGTCGATAGGGAGTTGGCTTGGCAACTGGAAGGTCACCAGTTCAAGTCCCCGCAAGACCAAGTGCTACCGAGGTGGCCCTGAGCAAGCCACCGTTCCCTACACTGCTCCCCGGGCGCCGTTCAAAATGGCAGCACACTGCTCCTAACACTAGGATGGGTCAAATGCAGAGAAACAAATTCCCCACGAGGGATTAATAAAAGTCCATCTTATCTCTCTGTTCACTGCAAAGATGGTTGAATCTTGCTTGTTATTTTCTGCCTATAAACAATATCACACTCAGCCGTCTGAAATAGAACAGAGATCAGTGAGGTGTGAGCGAGCCCCTCCCCATCTCAGCTCCTCTCATCTCTTCCTCTGTGGTGTTATGCAGTGCCAAGCTATCGTTTTTTGTTGTCGTTGCCCTTTTCCCTTATTTCCCCTTGTGTGATCAATGCAAAGGACTGAACTAAACGAGGACAGAAACACCCG
The DNA here is from genome assembly GCF_949606895.1 of Notothenia rossii. Lineage (NCBI taxonomy): Eukaryota > Metazoa > Chordata > Actinopteri > Perciformes > Nototheniidae > Notothenia > Notothenia rossii. Next base: position 73,695,999 of record NC_136906.1, on the reverse strand, counting down.
ATCATTAGTACTATCCTCTAACAGGCAGATTATACAGAGGTGATTGGGTCTCCATGCATTAATGCTCTCTGTGATGTTACTGCAGCAGATACCAGTGAACCTGGATAATTGATTTCAGTTATTGAGTGGAAAGTGTAAACGCCTTAGTCTAAGCACAGCACACATCAAATACATGTAGAGCTCCCCTGTGGATGACATATTTACTACCTGTGTGTTTTCTTTCCTACAGGAGTCGACTTCAAAATGAAGACCCTAGAAATAGATGGTATCAAAGTACGGATACAGATATGGTAAGATATTGGATGGAAGGTATTGTGTAGGATATTAAACATTTATTAAAGGATATTACACAACAGTAGTTCTGATAAAGGCCATAGATACCATTACTAACAGTGAGGTCATGCCTTTTGTATTTTGTATTTTTTGCTTGTTTTGAAACCCAGAGGATTTTTAAGTGACTCGTAGTAGTTTTAGACTTAATACGTTGTCACTAAGTTTAGGACATTTAAATAATAATGCTTTCATGCAGGAGACTGGAGTCTGTGTCCCTTCATAAAAAAACTTTAATTTAGCTTTTAAAAACTAGAACCATGATATTTTTGTCTCAACTTAATTATAATGTAGAAGAAATGCAAGTTTTACCTTGTTTACCATCTCAGTTTAGCCTGTAAGCTTTTGGTAATCAGAACTAAACCACATAGTACAGCTGTGTCTTTCTTTGCAGGTATTCACTACATATATGAAATGCATTCACTTGATTTAAGATTTGAAATACCTCAATATCCCCAAAAGACCTCTGAATTAATTGAGCAAATATGTCCCATTTGATTGGTTCAATCACTATTTGGATTTGTTTTGTCTTTGAGACATTGGGAGATACTTGTGTCTTGAAGTTATATAGTAGGTATTGTTATTTTATTAGTGTATAAATCCCATACTATAATGCTATTGAAGGGTCTGGCTGATTAGCAGCAGAAACTGTACTCCATGAAGCTCAGAGCTTCTCATAGGATTGTGGAGTCTCATTAATTTAGAAAAACAGGGCAGTACTGTTTTCCCCCAAACGTGTCCTAGAATTCTGAGATAATGATGTTGGAAATTCAGAAAGAAATAGGTCAAATATATTTAGAAATCCATCATGAAAAAGAATATTAAGGAGATGCAGTGCATGCCTTAGACTGCTCATTGAAAGGACAATCTTAATCATTAAACATTGTAGGTGTCTGGTGTACTGGCTACTGCCCAGAGTCATGTTGTCATATTGTAATGTCATATATGTATCTTTTGTATGTTTATGTTTATTTATACTTGTTGTCTTTCCAGGGACACTGCAGGCCAAGAGAGATACCAGACCATCACTAAGCAGTACTACAGACGAGCCCAGGTAGTTGATCTTTAGTGCTCCTCCATGACTCTGCTGCTGAAAGTTGAATACATATAATCACTACAGTCACGGTAACACAACACATTAAATCACAATTATCTATGAAATTGAATTTGTTACAGCAATTTGTCTAGCATAATTCATGCGCAACACATTTCAGGTGCTTTGGAAAACCATTAGGTTGATTTTAAAGGTCACCTATTATGCAAAATCCACTTTTTCACGTCTTTCATACATCAACATGTGTCTCCTCTGTGTAACGAGACTCTGAAAGTTTCAGGGAAAAATATTCTCTCTCTTTTTGTCCTGATCCATTTATATAAAAAACCAGTCATGAAAATGAGCTGATCAGATTTTGGCCACTTTATGATGTCATAACAATTTTGGCTTGTGTAACCATTAGCCAATCACCGACCAAGGTAACCCCCCCCCCCCCCCCCCCCCCCAAATCTCTCTCAGAGGAACGTGGGGAGTGGCTCCATATTTTCATCTAAAGTAACAGACAGAGAATCAGCACTTTTGAAACAGGGCTGAAACAGAGGGGATTATGGGTAATGCTGCAATGATCTGTTTGGTATTTGGAAGCCAAACATTTCAGAGACATGTTTTGTATATATCTGAGAACTATAATTGATGAAAAACAGTATAATAGGGGACCTTTAAAAGGACACCTATTGGTTTAAAGTTTTTAACGCTTTAAACCATCTACATTGTGAAAGTATTTTATATCCCAGCGTTGGCATTGTAAGTGAGGAAGATGTTTGCCAAACACAACCACCAACACTCTGACATTGTTGCGTATGAACCCTGCCTTTTGCTGAAATTGAATTGTCCGTTTACCAGAAACTGCCTTATAAATGTTGTTCTGTTCCTGTTTAGTGCTATAAAGTAATTCAGCAGATTTCTCATTCAGCCGGTGGCTTACAATGTAAAATAAATTGTTGGTAGAGGCTGCCAACTTCCTAAGTGGTGGTCTGGATTCTTTTACAGGAATCCTGGTATTGTTTCCAGATTTATTGATTTAGAAATGCTGCTTTTAACTTGATAGTACACTGGTTCTCATCTGTTTGTTTTTAAACATCTCTCTTCAGGGAATCTTCCTGGTGTATGATATCACGAGTGAGCGATCCTTCCAGCACATCATGAAGTGGGCCAGTGATGTGGACGAGGTGAGTCACAGAGATTGGGGATCTTTTTTTCTTTCGCATTATCGAAAGAGCAAAACTGACACGAATACTCACTGTGAAAATGCCTCAGGTTGACAAATAACAGATGTCTGACGTGGTGGGATAAAAACCAACCTGACGGACATGACTGTGCTGTTTTTATCGTACTCCATCTTCATTTTCAAATACCATTTGAAAGTGCAATCATACATATTGGATGGAGACAATTTTATCATCTTGCTTTGTCCCATTTTTCTATTGACTTTGAGTCTTCACAAAGCAATCTCATCGTCTGGCCTGCTTCTCCCTGACATTTCCCAGATGATTTTATTTGATTAATTTAGTCATGATGGACCTAATTTCCTCTTTGGGTCTGACGGAATATATACACTCTATTTATTTTGGCACGTTCCCATTTACTTTTAATCTAGTTCTCATTTCCTGAGCGCTGTGTTTTCTCTCCTCTGTTGACATTTGAAATCTCTCTTCCTATCTCTGTTACCCTTATATCATGCTTGTCTTTATATATCCCTGGTTTTCTTTATGTTCACACGACAAACCCCTGCAGTACGCCCCGGAGAAGATCCGGAAGATCCTTGTAGGGAACAAATCAGACGAGGTGGACAAGAGGCAGGTGGCCACAGAGCAGGGTATCAAGGTGGGTCAAACACTGGCTCTGTGTTGTCACTATTTCAACAAAGACAATGTTCTTCAAACACATCATAATAATAATGATTTCTCCACCAAAAGGGTGTAACCATTAGGCCCAGTGTGTTCTGTAAGAAATGTTTTCAAATGTGGATGAAAAGGTTGATACCACTTGCACATCTGCATTTTAGACAGGGCTGGAGAAAGTTAGCTTAGCATAAACAGAAAGACACAGCTTCCCTAGCTTTACCTATAATTATCTCTGACGTTTACTCGTTTTCCAAACTGTATCTTGTTTTTTTGTGCTGCTTAAATGTGCTGTTAAAATAACAGTATTTGATCATTTTGCTAAGTAGCCTTACTGTAGCTAAGCTAAACTAAAAGCTTGTGCAAGTCACAGCTGTTGATACAACAAGTTACTCTGTCAACCCCTGTCTTAAAGGTGGGGTAGGTAAGTTTGAGAAACCGGCTCGAGATAATATTTTTGTTATATTCCATGGAATGCTCTTAACATCCCGATAGCAATGAATATCTGAAGTGCTTTGACAAAAAATCCATTAAAAAAATTCATCAATGGAAGCCGTAGTACTGTAAAAAGCACGACCAATCATCTGAGCCGGCCCGGCTAAAATAACTGGATGGGCTACCTGCCTGTCAGCCTTCCATCTGTGCACAAACTTATCTCGTGCCCTCATTGGTCATGTGAGCATTTGTGTGTTTTGGAGGAGGGGCTCTGTAAGGAACTGGCAGATTTGTTCCGGCTGTGTGTTTTCAAATTCTAGCGCACTCAAGCTGGTTTCTCCAAAATGACCTACCCCACCTTTAAGTCTTTATGCTAAGCTAGGGTAATTGCCTCCCTGGTCTCTCGGTGAGTGGTCTCGATCTAGACTTGGCAGGAAAGTCAATAAGCCTTTTTCCCAAAATGTTGGACTTACTACAAGTTCCTACCCCGGGCTTTGCGAAAAGCTAATTAATAAAGGTTTAGATCTCAACATTTATAATCCTTCTCTGGTGTCAATATTTGCATAGAAACTTTGGGCTTAGTTTCTGTCAGGCATTTGTGTCAGCTCTAAAGCCCCCAAAGCATTAAGCCGACCTCAGACAAAGACTCACTAATACTTCACTACTCGCCTCACATTACAACACACATTTTCCATTCAAGGTGGACCTGTTTGAAAGTAAATAATGAGTCAGTTTTCTCTTGCTTCTAATTCAAAAAGACCAAAGCAGAACATTTCTCTTTCAGTAAAGTAAAATGTGTCACTGTTGTTTATGTTGCAGCTGGCCAACGCTTATGGAATGGACTTCTTTGAGACAAGTGCCTTCACCAACCATAATATAACAGAGGTGAGTTTAAATAAGATATATAGCCATGTACACGTTTCTAACAATGTTTAAACAATGCATGCAGTCATGATTATATCATGGGAGGAAATTACATGATTAATTGATTAAATTAAAGTTGTCAGGCCCCAGTGAGAATTGAACTCACGACCCCTGGTTTACAAGACCAGTGCTCTAACCACTGAGCTATGGGGCCTTGATGGAGTACAATCGAAACTAGAATCTACTTATAACTACTTATCTATCTTTATCACGGTGTTTCTATTTCCCTCCAAGACTTTCACAAGATTGGCTGAACAGGTTCTAGCTGCCAACAAAAAGGACCTGGATCTTCTCCGGATGTCGGGCAATGAGGAGATTAATCTGGCTGCTCTGGAGGAAGAAGAAGGACTCTATGAACGTGCAGCAAGCGACGAGAGCAAAGGCTGCTGGTGTTAAAGGAACTGTTTGATTTAGAAACTCTTGTTATTAATATTATATTAGACACTTTACAGGCCCTGGGCAAAGTGTGTCTGCTTTGGTGGTTAGTTGAAACAAAAAGGAACATTAAGCTGCGACTTTGAAACCTGCTAAACCAGAAACGCACAATCTCAGAGCAGTTTCAAGGACAAAGGTGGAAACATTTTGCCACACAGTGCCAAGTGTGTGGTGTTTCAACAAATAGGTCCAAATGTCAAGGTATCCTCAAAGAGAGAGAATTATTATGTCCGAACAAAAGCAATTCCTGCTCAGATTAGTGTGTTTTAGAACTAAATGCAAATCAATGTCCACTACAAATTCTACGATTGAAAACGCTAAACGCCAGGAGTGCTGGAAATAAAGATTCTTTTTCTACAGACTTTGTACAGTACCCTGATATAGAGGATGTTGAATGACTTTGTGAATTACCCGCCACTGACTTGAAACTTTTCAAAGTGTTGAATTTCTCATTATTCTCCAAACAAATTGATTGATCGAATGTTGCCTTCATCCTACCCTTTAGAGTTTCCTTTATGTGCGGGTATTAGCACTCCTGCACAAATAGCCTTTCTACCTTTTAATGCATTAGATGTAGTGTAAGAGTTTGACCACAAGAGGGGGCTACATGCATTGCGAAAACAGCACTGGAGAGGTGTTCAGTGATCATCTGTTTTCCTGTATTACTTATCTGTTTGTTTTTGGATTATTTGCATTCCCAATGACTACCTTTAATGCGATGAAAGGATTTAAAATATATGCAGCAATTATTTTCTTTTTTTCATGCAAATACTGGCTACAGAGGAGGTTTTGCAACTTGTAATATTATCCATGTAGGACCATGATCATTTGCAGTCACAGTATAAGTCATTAACTGAGGAAACATTGTAGCAAAATGTAATATATTTTTCATTTTATACTTTTTATTTATAGGAGAAAAAAAAACACTATGGTACGAATAGTTTGATAACTTCCTTTTGCATTGTACATACCGACATACATTTATCGTACATTGGTAGAATCATGACAATGCGCCATTCACTTAATGTATTCCCATTATAGGGCTGTATAAAGAAGTATATACAAAGTGATATTCTAGGTGGTCTGAATTATTCCCTCTGTGAAGACAACTCCTTCCTTTCTCACTGTTTTGCAAAGAGTCCAATGTAGAAGCCATTTCTTTTTCCTTTCCCCTCAGACTTAAAAAGGGACAAGTGAGAGTTTTGCATGCAATCTACTCTTCTCTCCTTTCTCTTATTGCAACTTCAATGAAGTTAATAATTATTATCTGACCGTGATACAAGGAGAGCATTTTGACCAGAGTTGCCTGTTTGAGACTTAAACAGAATGACCATCGTCCGACTGACTTTGGTTACTTTCTTTTGCAACCTAGTAATACTAAATGCTACTTTAAAAAAAAAAAAAAAAAAAGGTTGTTAATCTGTGCACTGTTGGAAATGGCAGTATGTTGTACTGGATGATGTTCTGGAGTAAGCTCTAGATACAAATGTTTCTGTGTTGTTTTTAAGAACTATTTTTGTTTTGTTATTTTAGACCTCTTTAACATGTATTTGTGGAAATATATTACATGCAACATGTAAAATGCAACATGTTATTCTTGGAGAAAAGATGTCAGATGTTTATGAGTAAAAAACTTGCAGATATATGACTCATCACCAGCGTGTCTTATTGAGTAAATTGCAACCCGGTAATCTCTGGAAATTAGATGGAGATAGCGATCATTATGCATCGATGTGTTTGAGTAATGAGCACCGGATGTCCCTTGAGAATATCATACAATATAACTACAAAAACGTGCTTATCCTCCACATCCATAGATCAACATCAAACTTCCCATAGCATGAGAGAGTGGAGCATGTACTGACGGCACATTGATCTGTGCTTGTGAATGCATTAGGTAACATTATACAGAATACAGATATGCAGCAGATGCAATCGGGAAGGAAACAAATCAGTCAATGTATAATCTGGTATTCTTCTATATTGGTACATTACGTTATGACTTACTGAATGCATTCACACTGACTGAATACTTTTAATTAATGCGTTTATCCTCTAAAAGGGGGACGAGAAGTGATGAGTGACAACATGTCGCAATTGGTTCAGTTCAATTACAATGTATGGAATGGTAATGGTAAAAATACATCAATTAAAAAGGTGAAATGGCTGGAATAGATATCTGGTTAATGCATCAGAATATTTTTTAAATACTGTTATTTTGGTATGTGAATATAACATTGACAAATAGTGACATGATCTTTAAGCAAATCTTACATCAAAATAATATATGTTGTGATAAAGTTAATGGAGCAAAACTATAGAAAAATGTAATTAAAAAAAAACTTTAGCAAATTAAATCACCAGATAAGGTCTGCTTTTAGCAAACCAGTTTATTTAATACTGCAAAGGGGATTCACAAGTTTGCTCACAGGTAGTCACAACTGTGATAACACAAAACACTTCATTTTTTGGTTTATCACAACAACAAAAAGAATAATAAAGACTGTTCTAATGACAAAGAGGTTTTAGTCATTTTTAAACCTTCATGTTGCTTTTTAATTTGGCCACTAGATGACAGATTAACCTCATTACCTTTGTGTTTGTCAGAGGCTGGTTTTAAAGTGTACAGCCCTTTAAATGTGTCATGTTGAGAGAGTTATTAGGCACTAAAAGTGTTATATAGGAAATACAACAATAAACAGAACCGCTTATTACCACAGATTCATAAAATTGCCATCTGGTGGTCACTTTAATTGAAATAACTTAAATACTATAAATAACCATTTGACGGTTTTAATACCCCTACACATGGATTTACTGTACACAATATTTGTAGTAGTATAAATGTGTCTTTAGTTGTCTGTGACGGGTTTTTCTCAGTGAGAACTACAGGGGGAAAAAAGCTGCTAAGCTTTTGTTCATCACCTCATCCAAGTTGTTAATGTTGTGAACTAATTAAAAGCTTGTTGGGGGGGAATTAGCATAACGATGAATATGCATGTGGAACTGTTGTCTGGTCGACAGAAACGACAGCTCAGTATCTATCACACGGATGAGTGACACACGGATGAGTGACACACGGACACACGTACAGAATAACAAGTCAACTTGCACACTGACACATAGCACCCACGCTCACACATGTACACACACACAAACACACATATATGTACACAATGAGGAAACTCAGTGTTGTGACCAGAAAGCCCATCATGATCATTATCATTTTCTGCAACACAGGCCCCTCAACGACATTACTCCAGGTCTTGCAGCTGGCTGACATTTGGCCATATGGTGTGTGTGTGTGTATGTGTGTGTGTGCGTGCGTGCGTGCGTGCGTGTGTGTGTGTGTGTGCGTGCGTGTGTGCGTGCGTGTGTGTGTGAGTGTAATCGACTGAATTTTTGGGAGATGGTAGAACAGTATGTGTGCGTGGGAAAGTGAGAAAGAAGGAGAGAAACAGACAATGTCCCTGATACAGAAAGGTATAGTTAATTCATGTTCACACAGGAGAGCCAGCTGAACTCCCTTGACCTTTACACTGAACATGCTTTCATTTGTAGAAGTCTGTCAACATGGAGGTCCACTATAGCTGGCAACACCCACAATAGGAAATGAGACATAGCTGTGAAAGGTTGATTGAATGTGACTGTTAGTCCATTTTGAAAATGTATTCTCTGTAGCTGCTTTGCTGCAAGTTCATGTAACTGAATGAATATGAAAAGTATTTGGGCTTAATAATAATAATAATAATAATAATAATAATAATACATGTTTTTTCTAAACCACTTTTTCTGGTGCTGAAAGAGCTATAGAAGCAAGTAAAGAAAAAAAAATGCTAAGCTAGTTGGAATAGGGGCGAGGTGTTAGAGGATTAGGAGCTGAAGGCAAGAGTGAAAAGGTGAGTTTTGAGGGCTTTTTTTGAATGACGTGAGAGTGTTGGCAGATCGGAGGTGACTGGCCATATACTACTCTGGCCAGCAAGAGGACTTTACAACATTGAATGTATGACTAGCAAATATTTGTATTGCTCCTTTGTAGAAAAAAAAGAAAGAAATACCATAAAATAAATGCCATTTTCCATTTACAGTCACAATCAGCACAATAAAGGGTTCACAGTCAGTATTACTCACAATATGACGGTCATCAGCAGCCCTCTCTACACACCCACTCCTAATCCTGAAATACCTGCTTGGCAGCTTTAATTAACCGCTTTAGCACCCATGGCTGTATAAAGAGAATGGTAGCACCCTGCCAAGCAAGACCCAGACACCCTCCCTCCGCTCGGCACGTCCCAGGATCCTCGCCAAGGCCTCCACTCCGAATGGAGCCATAGCTTTGTGTGCACAGCGAGGCAGAAAATCATCAGAGAAAATAGATTCTCAATCACACATTCAGAAGTAGCAGTGTAGGTGGAAGGCTTCTTGTGCAGCCAGATCTAACGTTGAATCATGTTATCCTCCATCTTCTCCTGCCACCTGTGGTTCAGTGTGCTTTTTAAAGACACATGTTCTCGAGAACCACCTCCATCTATCCTCCTTATCAACGTCAATGCAGACACATCTTCCACCAAAAATCAACAGCAACACAGACTGACTTTTTCCACTGTTTAGTGTAATATTATGTTTATATTTATATATTTCCATAACGATATTAATGTAAATGGTATAAATGATGCAGCTAATGTTGTAGCGAATGTTTGCTATGTTACTCTAAAAATATTAACTGTTGCATGGTTCTGTTTTTACAATTTAACACATAAGCAAAATGACCTATTTAATGCTGCAGTACTTAACATTTCATTCAAACAATTGATATAATGATTAATAATTGTATGTGTAATGTTCCATTTGAATGTTAACAAACCTGTAAAGAACAACCTGATTCTTGTGTCTCTTTCTTAGTTTACACTTGTTTCCAAGCCCAACAGGCAGCTGTTTCAGTGAACCGGTTCTTTACTGTGCGCTAATTGTCCGGAAGCAAAAATAAAACAAAGTTAGGGACAAGTTAAATAACATATTCAAACAGCTAGTAGTTAAATAGCCAACCCTCCTGTTATCCTTGGGGTCAATTTGACCCTGTTCAATGTTTAACGTATCTAAAAAATGGTTCACATTATTTAGTTTGCTTAGTATTTCATGGCTTTTCCTAATTTAGTGAGGACTAATGGGTAAACATAAAATGAACATGAAGATCTCTTTTAAATGTCCTGTACGCACTTTGTACGCACCGGCTGTTTTAGTAGTAAAAAACATACACACATGTCAATATTTTACACATTTTTGTTGATTGTGAAGGATGATATTGAGGTGACTATTACATGCAAATGTATCATTGAAAACAAAACTACCCTCTGCTTTAGTTATCGGTCCTTTAACAACATCCGAAAGATCTTACTTTAACATTTTATTTCAGTCAGTGAGATTTTGTGGTGATTTATATATCTTTCGATAGTCACATAATAGGAATTCTGGATGTATAAAGGGGTCTGTGGGGGGGAAGGTTGGCGTAATGTTTTATTTAAATGGTTATTTAGGTAGTCAACTAAGATACCTAAAGCACCAGAGACATACATGTTGATTACAATGTGGAATATGATCATTGTCTTGAGTTTTAAACTACTGGGGTCAAATTAACCCCAGAGGATAAAGGGTGTAAAGTAAATCTGAGGATAACAGGAGGGTTAATAGTTACTTTAGGAATTGTTGGAGACAAAAGGGGGATGTAAGAGTAAAGGTTGGACACATGTCATGATGCTATGTCTCCTAGATGAGTATATGGGTTATTCACAATAGCATTTCAACTATAAAAGGTGATAATATGCCTGTACACAAAAGCACAAAATCTTTCATTCATTTTGCTTTAGACAACACTCACATGATACATTTTCTCTCTAAGACTGTGCCACTGCTGCCCAAATTTGACCATTTGTCCATCTAGTTAACGTTTCTACACTGCACTTGAACTTGAGACTTACCCACTAAGAATAAGACAATTCCTAGAAACACAAAAAAAGCCAGTGCAATTCAAATGTTCTCCCACCTTGTTATGCACAAGAGACACACCTGATTGCACTAATTGCATCACAAACAGGTAACATGTTGCCTCGTGGGGCTCTGAGGGTGTGGATTTGAAGCTTTAAAAGAAGCTCCAACATAAACAAGAGTGCTGCTCCTATCAATATTTAAAAGGGATAAACTCTCTGGATGTGTAGCTACTGTGAAAGCAGCCACTCGTATAGCATTGAACCAGCTCAGCTCTGCAGTTCCCCTTGGCTCTTAAAAGCTTTTGAGCATCGTCTGAATCACTGTTTGTTTTGTATCGCCTATCTACAATTCCATGATAACTGAGCATTTCCTATCAGCTAGTGAAGATGTCCTAAGATTAAAGGTTCCATATCAGACTGAAGAATTGTCGCAAGCAACCGAGTTTGCGTGACTCAAATGTGTATTCATCTATTTTTAATCAGCAAAGGAAGACACAGTGCTTGTCGGAAGCATGGTGAAATGTGTTTTTGTTCGTGAATCACTGCATCAGCAACTTGTCTCACAGATAAGGCTTTAATCCTGCCTCCTTCCTTTCAATCGTGTTAGAAACACTGAGCATGTGCGGGTTCTTCCATTTGAATGCAATAGTGAGGGATTTCTGTTTGATAATTAATCACACTTCCTTCTCTTCTACTTGTGCTATCATTATACAAGCTGGATCTGGGCCCAAGCAGCAGGGGGTGAACATACACTGAGAGCATGCACGTACAGACCGACATGCAACAGATTGATGGAGAACCAGAATCTCAGTTGGATGCTTCCATCTCCTTACCAATATCTTATTCCCTCTGCCCCCAAATCCAATCAGAGCGTGTCCGTATCCTGGCCAACCATTGGCTCGCCTCTTCCCACGCTTCCCCCCATGCTAAGTTGGAAACCAAAAACATCACAACTTCAATGTATCCTTAGGACAACCAATGTTATTTCTGGTGAGGAAGTGTTCGGTGCTTGTGTGCACGTGGCACGGGGGCGGTTAGTGCTATTGAGAGGCGGCAGAGGAGGAGTGTGTGTTCATATACACGGTTAGGTGTGTGTGTGTGTACGTGCCCTTATATGTGCGTGATTGAACTGGGACCAATCTCCTATGCACTCGATCTATTGCAGGGTGCTGTGATGTCATCCGCCCACCTCTACGCTGTTTAACACCAGCATGACTCACAGTGCTCCAGCTCTCTTCATGGGGAGGTGTGTGTGTGTGTGTGTGTGTGTGTGTGTGTGTGTGTGTGTGTGTGTGTGTGTGTGTGTGTGTGTGTGTGTGTGTGTGTGTGTGTGTGTGTGTGTGTGTGTGTGTGTGTGTGTGTGTGTGTGTGTGTGTCTGTGTGTGTGTGTGTGTGCGCGCGTGCGCGTGCGTGTGTGTGTACATACCGTGCCAAATGGGGGGTATTTTGAACTTGAGTTCTGTCTTTGCCTCTGCCTTTTCAAACATATCTCAAAAGTTCCTGCAGTCTACAAAGGAAGGCTGCGATTGCGAGGATCACAGTGCAGCGCAGCGTTTGACAGGCAGCTCGGATGTTAATCCTCCGAGAAACCACCTGCCTCTTTATCACATGCAGATATGGAGAACATATACTGCGCTTTCTTTAATACATAAGTCTATTCATACATATCTGGTAATGGAGTTTGCATGGAGCATGCACAATATCTCCCATGGGACAGACCTGCATGTGTCTTAGGCTGAGAAAAAACGGAATAACTGTGGAGAAAGAGTTGTTTTAGCTGCATAGGAAATATTCCATGGCTTCATACAGAAAACCCCAGCCAAAACTCTGCATGCATTACTGTTTTTTCTTTATGCAGAGTGAACGTGAGGGGGATAAAGGTAGCAGGGAGGAAAGCCTGCCTCTTTGTTTTGCTTTTACTTCTTACTTTCATTCAATAGATTCAATATGCTCCTGGCATACAGTTGAAGCAACACCCATAAAATAGTAAAATATACACATGGTAAATAATTCATGACGTATCGTTCCTTAGTCTTCTCTTGAGTTTGTTTAAGCAACATTCAACTTGGTGGGCAAGACTTAAGGCATGTTCAAATAAAACTGATTACATAGGGCGTGTGTTCAAGTGGTTTATTTGTTTAACTCTAACTGCTTCAAACTAAGTTCGTCCAAGGCACATGCCACGAGACTCAGATGCCAAGATGTGCACGGGTCAACTAAAAATCCATAGTTTTCACGCTGACAAAAGGTCAACCCATAATCTGTCCATACTATAGAATGCTTATCCTGTTATTTGTTATCTACATAATAACTTTTTATCCAGCACCATAATTAAGTACAATTTTGTACTTAACTTGGAATGATTTGCGCATGTTTTTGATAGATTACATGCAAAAACAATGCCATTCCAGACTCAGCTGTAGTTTGAGTGTGGTGCTAGATAGCAAATGTTAGCATGCTAACACCCTCAACTAAGATTGTGAACATTTTACACATTACCTGCTACCGCTATGTTAGCATTGTCATTGTGAATATAGTGTGAAGCTAAAGTTAGTATTTAGTTTGAAAATGTTTCATGTTCAATCAATGCATTTCAGGATCATATCTCCAAGGGTCAAAAAGAAAGATAGGAAGAAGTTAAATCTATAATCATTTGCTCAATCTTTTTATGTAGCAGTTTTAGTGAACATCATCAGTTGCTGTACTCCTCCTCTCTATCCTAAAATGCCTGCCAATCAGTCAGCCTTGTGAATAAAGCCCCACCAGTTTACTCTCACAATAACGCTGTGCAACAAAGCCCTAATTGCGAACACACTCCAATCTACACACAGTGGTCCTTACTTATGAAAAACAAGCGCATCAAATTCAGTCTATTTTAAGACCCCACTGTCTGCATAATGCCCCTTTAGTAAAGGAGACAAAAGAGCCAGTGTATGTGAAAACAACTTGTCGCCTTTCTTCATGTCAATCTCTATTAGTGTAGGAGCGCCGCTTGAGTGGAACTTTGTGAATGGGGCCCATTCTTTTCATTCCTCTGCTTCCAGGGCAACACAGACAGGAATTCCTGCGCTCTCCCTCTCTGGGTTACAGCGGTCATGTATCCTACAGGTGGTCGACCCATGCCTGACTTCACTTCTTGACATCTCAATATATCTCTGACGGCCACCATGATAACATCACGATTGATGCTGTGATGTAAAGGGCATGCTGTAAGAGAGTAAGGGTCACTGACTGAGCTTCAAAAACACCCTCCCTCATTAAGGTTTCTTCTTTCCTACTCAGATCAGTCTGTCATACCACCAAGAGAGAACATGAAAGATAATAGTGGGAGTAAAGTTCAAGAGGCTGCAAGTGCAAAGGCAGCCTCTATAACTCATGAAATGAAAGATCTCGGTATGACTGCAACAATTTCATTCATTTTATTCAAGGTTGACACTATAAACTATATCTAGCAAGGTTGGGGTACTGTAATGCAATCTAATGAGACCATGTTGAAAAAAGATTTTCAAGAAAATAGATATATTTAAGTATATCCGAGATCGGTAGAAAAAAGACTGAGATGTTTACATACGCTGTTGCCCCACAATGCAATGCACAAAGGAAGTGATAGTTGCAAAACGTTCCCACAAATTGACGAAGCCGTTCCAGGAAGATACTGGAAATAAAAAACAAACACATATTTCACCTTTTGGAAAACATGTCCCTTTCTTTTTGTAAATGTTAGCTGTTCACTGATCAGAACACTGCATCATTTCCTGTTAAAACTGGAACATATAGATTTTTTGTGTGTAACTACAGTACCACAAAAAGCGCATTGTGACAATAACAAACAGAAGATACAATTAGTATGTAGTAAGGAATTGTTACACAGTGATTGTGTTGCTGGGTGCTAACAGAACAAACAAGATTCAATACAATTACCTACCACATACTTACATATTTAATATATGGTATGGAAGTGGGACACCTTTATTGCATGGATATCGGGAAACAATATCAGCAGACTGACTGCATATGCCTCTACTCTGTGCATAGCTCTTCCTATGAATGGTTTTTCTTTTAATATAGTAGTGAAGTTATGGCGGTTTAGGGTGTCTATAAATGGCCTTTTTAGTCGTTCTCATAAATAACAGTAATATTGATTTCTTCCACCACCAGATCACTAAAGTGTTTCTTAAGTTTTCACTACTTTTGCCCAAGTAGCTGATGTCTCATTATTTTATTGGCATAACAAATTCATTTTTTCATTGATGTGTCCTATGCTTTAATCCTTACTGAATGTCATTCTGTGGCTAAGCCAATTACACTACTTGAGTTAATCCCGGGGGAACAGTTTTTCACCAGAGAACAATTCAAACCGCCCACGCAAATATCCGCCCCATGACAGAATGGGGTGGGCAGTGTGAGGACCCACAGAGCTACAGGAATAGAGAGGATTTTAATGATGGTAATCTCTTTTCCTTTGTCTTTATTAGATTGTTATGTAATCCTGGATGACATTTTAGAATAATGGATGCATGGATGGAAAGTGGAAATGAGACGAAGGCAGAGGTAAATGTGGAAAGAATAACTAAATGAAGATGGGTATATGAAGTCCTATATCATACCTCGACCCAGACATAACAATTATATAAATGAAAAGAGAGACAGACTACGAACAGAGAATACATAGAACAAGGTTGTTGCTATTCACAGGTGATTATGTAGGCGAGAGAGATGCATTCCTGTGACTCCTATACTATTCACCCCCTCCTCATGCCGGTACCTGCATAGCTGCTTTAATTAAAGCAGTGATCTTTCTCTTATCTCATTAAAATTTGATGCTGAAATAATTAATGTATGTGGGGAAAGGAAGCAGGAGGAATTTGAAATGCGGGTGTAAACGTATGCACTGAATGCCTCATATTATGTCTATCCCCTAACCAATGTATTTTCCTTTCATTAAGTCTTTTCAATTAGCTGTGTATATAACTCTTGATTATGAGCCTACTTTGTTGCAAAACTGAAAAAACAGTATAAAGCCTATTGTGGCTTTAGACGAAGCTATGTGAAGTCTGATTGCCTCAAGTGACGACACTTTGATGGTTCTGGATAAGAGAAAATTGCTTCTGATGGCTGTGATCATATTTTGCCATACATGGATTCAAACTGCAATAGATGATGTAATAGCAGATACAGAGGGTTCATCATGAGCTGTATTCATAAACACCTGACACACAAACACCAGTTGCATTTGGAGAACATCTGTCGCTGTAAAAGAACCTTTCAACATTCCTACCAAAAATGTAAACATAATAGTAGCACTATGACAAACGAATCCCGAATAAAAAGGTAATCAAAACTAATTGTAGGCTATATTTAACAAATATTTGATCTGAAATATGACACTGTATTTTATTTATCTGTCTACACCTGTTGTCACGTTTTTTGTATACAAAATATGATGTTCATATACAAAATAAATAAATAAAAATAAAAAAGCCGTTCCGTTTCTGTTGCCAGAGCAACGCTTTCTCTCTCTCCCATCCGCCTCTCACCAGCAATCCGTTGATTTAGTTAAACTCTCGCGAGACTACTGAGTCCATTCAACACACCATTCTGATTTCTATCGCGAGACTAGAGGCCAGAGTTTGAGAGGGAGGCGGTTACCTCATCGTCGTCGCAAGGCGGAGCGAATCGCTGCAACTTTTTGGATGAACTTCTTATTTGAACAAACCGAGAGGCGGTCGGGAGACTGCACGGACAACAACACACCCTAAAGGTGAAGAGATTTAGAACTTTTTCCGGTACGAAGTGTATTTACAACCGGTTCGTTTTATCGCGACAGTTTGTGAATGCCAGTAACGGAGCAGCGAGAGCGTTATTTTCCCTCTCGAAAACGCCGACAAGGTGGAAATTACTAAAGGTGAGTGCGCTCTCTGCTACGTTGGTCTCCCTACTCGCACACTAGCAATATCAATACACCGTTAGTTTGTCGTTAACGGTTAACTTTTTAATGGTTGAATTGTTATCTGTGCATTTCAGTATGTGAGTTAACGTTCATGTTACCCACAAACGGGTTGCAGGTAACACTAGGGAAGGAAAAGTACCCTAAAAAGTTAGCGAGCAGTCGGGTAATGTCAGTACTGTGTGTGACTTACGGCTGATGCATCGCCTATATTGGAGCTAATATCTCTTTTTACCAACCATGCAAAGCATTTGGATGTCGAGCCAACGTTCAGTTAACATGTCATGCATCCCCCTAAGACAAACCACAGTTTAACATTCAGACACCGTGGCTCCTAAAGAAACAGGAAACCCTGCAAGACGAGCATCAGATAAAGGTAATTGTTGAGTCAAGTCCCTGTGTGTCTGCTGTGTAATTGAGATGGCTAGCTGCAGTCGCTCTTGGGGTTTCCTGTTCATATCAACTATGCCCCTCATCTATTTACTTGTGAACGATGACGCAATCGTAGCCACCAGAGAAATATTGTCTTATATCTGGTGAAGAAGCTCTTCTTTGTGCAAATGCATGAATGTTGTATGAACATAATGTCATAGTTGTATGAAGTAATGTATTTTGCTGTCATGCATTGCTGTCGTTTGCATGAGTTTGGACATTTGCAGTGCTTCACCAAATCCCTTCTAAGTGAGGATGCACATAGACATCCCTATGTTGTTATTTTGCAGGGAAAGTTCATGAATTGTTCCTTTGCTAACTAAACTTCTAGGTTTTTGAATGTTATTCATAATGCATGATATGTTACTGAAGACAACAATGCAGTTGTTAAGGAATGTGCATGACATCGAATATTAAGTTAAAGCCTAATTTCTGCCCAGTGCTCTCAAATCCAGCCTCATTAATCAAAATGGCCGTCTGAGTAATCTAGTCAGGTTTGAATAGTGATGTAACACTGCTACATTTAAGTGATGAAGGTTTATATCACAGATTAAACACATTTCATTACTCTGGTAAAACTCAGTTATGTTTAAGATTATTAAACAAGTCGCTCACTTAAGTTTTCTTATATGCAAGTTTGTTCATCTGTGTGTCCGAGCTCTCCTCTGTCTTAATGACACCCTAAGAGGGATTGTCATTGTAAGTTTCCCCCCCCTCCCCTCTGTAGCTGCTCTGTCTCTTGTTATTTCTGCCATCTCAACCTGTGGAGTCCGTCCCCAGCCTCTCAGGGGGTTCACACACACCCTCTTGCCTACACACAGAAAACACTGCATCCTCCTTTGAGAAGTCCCAAATGGACACGTCAAAGAAATCTCATCCCTATTCATAGGCTGGCCGGGGTGGGTCAGATTCTCAACTTGAAACACAACAGTGGCATTAGAAATATATTCTCTCCAGGACAGCAATTCAACCGCTTTGTCCACTTTGCTTTGGCTACTGCAACCGCTGTGTTGAATTCCCCCGAAACTGTCACGTATTAGCGTTCGGACATCTCTTTCCATCATCCTTCCCGTGTCGGTGCGTTTGAATGCCAACGCTGAGCAGATCTGGAGTCTGTGTTGCATTTACAATAATAAGTGGGCTATTGAAATTGAGTGTGTAGGTGGAGGCACACACGTTCTGTAACACATGTAGCTGGTGAATCAAGGTGGGAGAAAAGAAAAACGGATACGGAAAATGAAAATGTCAGGCTTGCTGCTGGGCTGCTAAAAGAGTATCAAAGGGCTTTGGGGTTGTAGAGCCATTGAAACATATTTTTAGGTGCTCGGCACTAAGCAGCTGGACTTGGCACAGGGCTCTTATTGTGATTTTCAAATGAAGATTTTTCCAAGGCCTTTTGTAATTGCTTGCAAGCAAAGTCTTTTTGTATCAGATGTACTGTGATCGGGACGTGGTCACCCATTCAAAAATCCTCTAATGTGTAGCCTAGGCCTATCTGGAACAGACGAGGCTTTTGGCAGTGCGAACAGAGAGAAATCTGGCAAGTGCAAAGTCAGAAAAAAGAGGACACTTTAATCTCATAGCATGCCAGCTCGCACTTTCGTCTGCATGCAGGAGCTGGAAACAGAGTCTTAGCTGTTTACGATCTACCAAGCTATCCCTGCTATGGCCCCCCTCCCTTGCCGAGCTACTTTCTATCATCTCTGCCTTGTCCTCCCCTTCTGTCGCTGCTTCTTTACTTTCCACCTCCCACGATTCCCTCCTCCCATCACCAGCAGTGCCTTTTCCTCTGGTCTCGGGCTTCCTTCCTTCCTGTTGTGGAAAGCATGTCGGGACTGACACTCTCCCCATTTCTGTCCACGTCCCTCACCTTATCTATCCTTCTCTTTTGCTCCCGTCCTTGGGGTTTACATTTCTTCCCCCTTTTCTCCGTGTTTCTGTCTCCCTCCCCTCCTTCTCTGTCTCTCTGCATGCTGGAGATTGGAATGTGAGCTCATTCTGTTTAAGGTCTTGGGGTGGGCTGTCTCTTGAGAAATAGCAGAGCAAGAAGTACTCTTTACCAGTGAATAGATCACACCGCAGGCCAGAATGATTCAATAAAACTACTAGGCCTCTGTAAATCAAAGTTATTCCTGTATAGAGAATTTAAAGATGGCCTTCTCGCACAAACACTGTGCATTTTTCAAAGCCATAACCTGAACATATCAACACTTTTTTCAAGAGTGTTATGTTAGATGCATCACTGCCAACTAACATTGCAACAGCAGAAACACTCCAGGAGGTTATGCCAGCTAATTAGCTAATAGCTTGATAATTATTAGCATCATTCATATTACAAACAAACATGGTATATTTGTCAGGTTTGACAGTAGACAGAATAAGGGATAGTCGGAGTACTGCTGGTAACTTTTTCCTTGAACTTTTAGTGAAGGGATAGAGGGATAGAAATGCACACTTGTCTATTGAGGTACTTGTTGGAAAGCAGACTTAAAAATAAGAGAATGGAGTGCGGTGAACTCGTAACTCTGATGCATTTATTGTACTTTTAGGGTCCGTTTATAAGGTCTTCAACTTTATCCATTCAATTTGAAGTTTATTTTTTGTGTTCTTTCACTTGAGTTAATATATCGAGCCACAGTGTGAATGTTAAAACAAAGTCAGAAACTTCACACCATCACACAAAGATGATTAACACTAAGTTAATACCTAACATATTCTCATTTGGCTGGGTTTAATACATTTCAAACGGCCACCTGTCTTGAGTCGTGATTGATAATACAGCCAGATGAACTTGTTACCATTCTTTTAATTCAACAGATAGTTGGAAAATATTGCAAAATCCAGAAAGTATTTTCAAAGAGATTTCATCCCGGAAGACTTGATTAAAGCTTTGCTGGAAGGCCTAGGTCTATGTACATTTGAAGCACAAGCCAGCATATTGTTTCCGCCTAACAAACATCCCTCGAGGGGTTTTCTCTTGATATGTGACATTGCATATCTCTTTTGATCCATGTTTCTCTTGCAGAGGATCATTCAGGAGCCCTGTTCAGGCTTTCAGTCGGCAGTGTCAGGGCCGTTTAATAGCAGCAAGAAAAGGAAAGAGAGTGCACAAGAAGAACCAGTTAAGCAGTTCCACCTGAGGTAAAGCGACTTAAAAGCTACATTTTTCCTGTAATGGATCCTTTTCTCTTTCTCCACTTTCTCCTTTCCATCTGGTGAAATCACTTCTTAATTAGGACTGTAAGAGGGGTTTACACAGCATGCAAGCGAAGTGGATTATATAAAAAAAGCTTCAGTTGTGAAAGATGAGCAAAAAATCTATAAACACATCATGAAACAATGACTCGGCAGGCTAATCCTCACAGAAGGAACATACTGTACGGTTGGAGCCCTGAGAGAGAGAGAGAGCAGCCTGATGTTATGAGAACTAGGGATTTTCCGATCACCTTTTTTTGCTCCCGATCCGATTCCGATCATTTGATTTTGACAATCTGCCAATACCGATTTTTCCCGATCCGATCTTTATGCAATGCATTAAGAGAAAAAAAAGGTAACAGATAACGGCTGGTCATCCAACGCGATGAATTCAGCTATCTTGGCTGTTATTTTTTTGGGCCTTTTCACTGTTTTGGGGAAGTTTCTCTTTCCTTTTAAAAGTCTCCGCCTTGCAAACATTGCATCTGGCTGTTACACTGCCTTCACTTTCAATGTTATAATACTTCCAAACTCCTGACGTTTTCTCTGTCCCTATTCCCGAGTCACCAGCTGAACGTAGCCTCTCGTTAGCTTACTGCTACTATTAGACACTGCGCCCTGCCCACTCTGTTGCCAGATTTGAGAGAAATAAGCAACCAGGTCTATGAAAACAAGCCCAAAAGAAGCAACACATACATGATGCTGTGTAATTTGAAACCAAAACTAAGGCCTCAGGATGACTTTAAGATGTGAACATGGTCATTTTTGTTTTGTAACATTAAATAAAATAATACAAATATTTTATAAAAAAAAAAAAAAGATTCCAGATCCCCGATTTTTTTCTCCCGATTCCGATCTTTTGAAAATCACGTGATCTGCTCCGATCCCCGATCACGTGATCGGATCGGGACATCTCTAATGAGAACCCTGCTTTAATACTGTTAGCATTAGCATAACTACAAATACTGCTAGGCAGCGTGATAGGACATGGAGATACTGTGCACACTTTGGGCTATTTTGGAACCAAACAACTGAAGCTTTTAGGGAGGCAATGGTCCAACTCTATCTGATGCCAACACCTTAAATCGTGTGTCTTTCAATACAAAAACTGACAACAACACATACATTACCCTTGTGTTGAAAAAAGAAATACACACCATGATCTGCTAAAGATTTTGAAGGACATAAAAGCAGTGTGAAGTTTAATATTCGAACAAGGCGGAACCTTTAATATATTTCATGTTGTGTAAACTAGGGCTGCACGATATATCGTGTCGTGACGATAATACTTTTTTTTCTTACTTTTGTTTTTCAGGACGTGCGATATTAAGTAGGAAAATTAACTCAAACACGTCATGTTACAATTATTTTGCTGCTTGCTACAAAAGGAAAACTTGCGCAGCTCTCATGTCAGGGGTACTTGAGTGAGTGACATGCAGGCTCTGCATGCACAGCAAACCACCAATCACAATCATTCTTGATCAGATCACAGCAGGATAACCGAGCTAGCTCAGCTTGTTGCTCTGAGAACTTAAGATCCAGAAGTCCGTGACTAAAATCCTTCATCCGGTTAAATATTGTTAAAAAAATACCAAATGTATAGCATTAAAGTTCAAGAAAGGATGGTTTGCGGACAAAATAAACTGTGTTTTCTTCAATTCCTGTATTTTTTCATATCGCAATTAATATATATCGCAGGGGAAGAAAATATCGCTATGTCAGTTTTTTCCAATATCGTGCAGCCCTAGTGTAAACCCAAAATATTTTTTTATTTATATTTGAAATATATATATATATGTATCCGTAACAAACCAGTGTTGGATCATAGTGAATGGTTTAACACAATTTACACATCTGGCAAGTAGTTATGCCTCTCTCCAGGGACAATGTATATAACACATATTGGAGCACATCCATATATAATAATTTTAGGATTGCTTTGTTTTTCTAGCCGTCTAAACTATAAATGCCTCTATTTGTAATCTCTGACATACGTAAAAATGCATGTAATGTGTAAATGATTGTGTAAACGAAAAACAAAATGCCTGCAACATAATTGCAGTTATCTAGTACAAATATTGCAAAAAGCACTAGACATTTCGTAGGACTTTACATACGAAGTTGAGTGTGATTAAGTTGTCTAAAATGTTTGCAGAACTTAGAGAACACAACGTGGCATCTGTCTAGTTTGAAAAGTCACTGCAGGTGGAACATGTGTTCATGTATCTGCATCCAAAATGGATTTGTGTATGTGTGTGTGAAATGGATGATTGTCTCAGGATGTTTTCCACTCTTCACCACAATGATGACTTTGCAAAATTTTTCTAAACTGTAAATCTTATCCCCAAATATGTATGGGAGCATTGCCGAAATTCCCACCAACTGCCTTGCCATCTGTTTCCACACAGACAACTCTCAAATGTCTGTCTTGCTGGATGACTAAAAGGATGTTCCTGCTGCTTGCTGCCTGCGCTGCTATTACTGATTGAAGTGCTTTTCTGACCCGTTTGGATTTGTTAATTGATGCAGTCTCTCCTGTGCCATTTTGGGGAAATTATTACGAGTGTATGGAGCAGCAACATGAAATATAATGCCAGCTATTTTTGGAAATTACATGGCTATTTCAACATTCAAAGAGGTGTGATGTGATGTGATTGTTGTCAGTGTGGAACCAGAATTAATTTCAGGCAGAAAATAATATTCGCTAAATTGAGTTTATTCTCCATCCTAATTCATCATTACACGTTTGTTGCAATCTTTTAAGACAGGCTTAGCAAGGGGATTTCCAATATTTGTATCCTGCCTTAAGCCCACGTTTTATTCAAATAGGTGAACCCCAGTGCAGTTTGTGTGACGGAAAGCAGCTCAGCCTCTTGCGTTTGCTTTCTCCATTCGTCAATGTTATCAAACCACGCTCTATATACCTAAAAGGGCTTTAGTCACCCTGGATTGCTCATCATGGTTTGACACAAGCAACCCACACTTTAACAGAGTTCCATTTTACTTTGACAAAACTCCACACTTGGATGCGATGCGGTCCCTGGAGCCAAATCTGGAAACAAACAATCATAAAATCTAACAGCAATGCCCTCCAGCTGCCTTCCTTACCTTTTTTCTTTTTATAAAAAATATTGAGTCAAGAATAGAGATGAAGAGAGATAAAAGATAATGGAGAATGTTTTTGCAATTAGCAAAGGACAATCTATTAGGTTCCTATTATGGTTTCACCTGGGGAAGCTCTGTAATTGGAAATTATAGTCATTCAAGTTCTGTCTTTTTCTTCTCTCTGTGTTAAGTCGAGCCCTAATTGGATACTGTGAAACATTTTTACGATTAGTGGATCTTCAACTAAGATAATTAGGGGATAGGCTAACTAGACATCGAGTTTTGTAAATATATTTTAAGTATTCCATCAGCTCTACAGAGTTGTGTAGGGTGCAAAGAAAGATTTGAGTGAATATTTTGTGAACATAAACTAATTTAAACTCCCCAATCATATTTGGAGAGGCACACACTGCAGGCTCATATAACAGAATGCAATTTAATCTGCGTTGTATCATTATGTCTAGGCTGTACACTGTGTTTGTGTAACTCTATAAAAGCTACTTATATTCAACAAGCCTGCTGGTGATGCACTTTCCCTGAATACCCCCGGCTCAGAGCGGTGTTTGAATCATCTCATTTTACACTGGCTAACTGTCCAGAGCAATGCAGTTACCAATGAATACCTTTTATCACACATATGCCCCTGAAAGAAAGGACCCTTCCTCATGTGACTGTGTTGGCGTCCAAGCATTCTGATCACTGCAAAATAAGAGCTGGGTCAATTGTATTACATAATGCACACTTCTCAGTTTGTGAAAAAACATGTCTTGATCGATGGATGCTACGGTATCTTTATAAGAATGGCTGTGGTCACATGTAATATCTCTCTTTGCATGGGTACAAGCTGACACATACTGTAGTCTGCTCCCCTGTTTTAAAATCAATGAAAATGGAGGAGAGCGCTCCAAAAATAAGATCATCCTCTTGAATAACTTCAGATATATTCATATATTCAAGCAGGACTAGTTTAATCAGGCAATTGCCATTCAGTTTGGAGTTTTTACTTTCAGTCCATTAATCATTAGGCTATGAATTCTACATGATTACATTTTTATTTCTTTACTTTGTCAAATATGAGATCCCCTTAACTGCTCTTCTCTTCTCATGCCGCAAACCTCCTCCTCCTCCTCCTCCTCCTCCTCCTCCTCCTCCTCCTCCTCCTCCTACACATGTGTAGACACAGGGTTAAAGAAAAACATATTGTCTGATCTAAAGGAAAATTGTTACTACTTGAATGGGGAGGCTGTCATCTGTTGGCAGTACGTTTTCTTTTTTGATCTAAAGCTCCATGCTATGTATAAAGCTATCAGCAAGTTTGGAAGCAGCTGCCCTTTTATGAAGAAGAAGAAGAAGAAGATATAAGCACTGCTGTCTTATATGTCATACCACACATTAAAGATCCACCACTGCGTAAAGAAGTGGTTCAGAGCGAAAACAATTCTGGTTCTAAAGTCAACAGGCTTTTAAGCTTTCTCCCGTCCTTGGAATTGATTCATAAATGGCGCATTTCCACTGCAGGACCTAGCCCGGCTTAGTACGGTATGGTTAAGCCAGCCACACTTTATGCTGCATTTCCATTACAGTTTAGTAACAGGGGTAGTAACTATAGTAACGCAGTGTAGGCGGGGCGATCGGCTGTTCGGCGGGCGGAGCGACGATGCGTTTAACTGCCCTGACGTCATCTTCAATGCGAACCACAAAACCAAAACATCAGCCGTTAGCTGTTAGCACTCACAGCTCACAGCTCCTCATATCTGTTCAGAAACTAGACAACAGTTAAACAAGTACAAACCACAGACTGTCTGTGTCACGGAGAGTACAGTCGCTGGTTTATTTATGTCTGTAGGCCGTTGTTGTGAGTGTGGACGGAGCAACGTTAGTTTAGCCTGATCGATCCGATCTCCATTCAGAAAACACGCATTTTAAAAGGTTTTTCAACTGCCGTCTTGTCTGCAGACCGGTATCAGTATGTTGTTCCTTCGGCATCATTTTGAAACGTGTATTACAATTAAATCACGGTAAAATATGTTCCTTTTGTTGTAGTTGTTGCCCCCTTGCCAGCGATTCTCTCTGACCATTCAGCAGTCGAGAGTGTTTAGGTCACTAGTTTAGCATATTCAGCCCGGTCGTTGGCCCGGTAAGAACCTCGATTTTGGAGGGCCAGAGAAAAGGTAAAAAAGTAGCCCTGAGCCAGAACTACCCTAACCCGGCCCGCTTAAACCGTGCTGCGTGCTGCAGGGGAAAAGCGCCATAAGTGAGCTGTAATTGACGGTCTCTGTGATTTCACTGTCACTTTGAGTTCAGTTCATGGTGCTATAATGCCCCACTGAGCCACAGCAAACCAAACAGATAATCTTGTGGCCATGTTTATGTTTCTGGTAATGCGGCTGCCTGGAAGGAGTTATGTTAAGACACTTTGAACACACATTTTAAGCAGAGAGGAGGTTTAGTGCTCAAGATCCTTTAATATGTCATGAAAAGGGATTGGGAGTCTGTCAACAGCTAAAAAAAAAAAAAGTGGACAGTAATGACACACCACCTGACTATAATACTAAAAAATACATAACAAGATGCTACATAAACATACTATAATTACCATAGTGGATCAATGTCGCTCCTTGGCGTGATGTCTAAGTGTTGTGATCAAATCAGATTGACAGGTTTGACAGATTTATAAAAATGGCATCCCAGTATGAATTTTAAGTTATCTGAGCATGCACTGAATATAAACAGGGTAGGGTATATTAAAGACTCCAGCCTATGACCTTGCAAAGAGTAGTCAGCAAATAGATAGATATAGATGGTTCTTGCTTGAGATCAGGCTTTGCTAGCTAAAAGTGATTATTGTGCTGGTTGTCTACTTGAGGTTTATGGGTGGTTTCATGTCTGTGTGTATCATTTTCTCAATAAATCTAATTCAATATAAGAATGGCGTAGTCACAATTCTGAAATCAAACCTTTATACAAATACCTTTTTAATACCTTGGAGAAAAACCAAGGGCATTACATTTAAAAATGTTTAAAAGATAAATAGCGGCGTGTGTCAACTTCCTGTTCGGAGTGGTATGAAAGTCTTGTACAAAGCAGCTTGCATCTGCATTAGAAAACTGTAAGAAAAGTTGTATTTGGTAAACAGTTGGGCATATTCAGTGCATTTTTATCCGTGCTATCAGGTTGAGTAACTTATATAGACTATTTCTATTCTATTTTATTTGTATTTACCTGCACTGTTTTATCTGTTTTTATTGTGTTGCACTGTTGGAGGAGCCTGTGACCTAAGATTTTCATCGACATAACTACACTGTAGCTATGTCCGAATGACAAGAGAAGCCTTGCATCTTGAATAAGGCTTTAGCATTCTTGCTTTGTGCCAAAGAAATAGAGCTCTGGTGGATCCTCATAATGAAAGTCATCTTGTTGGGTTTTTGGGGTTCAAAGGAGGTCCTAGTGTTTGTGCCAGAGGAGTTAACGTATAAATCCATCGTTAAGCAGCAGCAGCAGCTTTTGGCTGAACCCTCAACAGTCTTCCTGCTCTGCAGATCCTTGTACTGACACACAAGCAGACATAATGCTGATGGCAGTGAATTCCTCTCTGTCACTTGTTAGGAGCTGGGTAGGATGCTTCTTTGTAGCAATACGTTTATTTTGTTATTAATGTTTGTTTTAATCTAAAACAATTCTGATAATTCTGAGAAACACCCTGTTCAGTTCAGGCATTGTGTCGTTTGATTTCTGACCTTAGCTCAACACTCAAAGGCTCCCAATGATATAGTAAGAAAGAAGAACTGGCTAATGTTGGAATTTCAATGAAATAATTCACATTTCATTGAAGACTTCTCTGAATTGTCTGTTTATCAACTCATTTATTCTACTGCATATTCCATAGACACATTCTAGGCTAGAAGTTTGGACCAGCTTAAAGACCTGCAGACTATTTTCTTTAAAAGCAGTAAAAATGAGGTCACAATGCCCAGGAATAAAACATCTGGTTCGCAGGTGGTGGAAGCATTCACCAAAACAGGAAAGTGGCCCGTCCGATATGTAGTGCTCCTCTCTGATCGTGGTGCTCATCCAAGAGGGGGGAGTGTTTTGGCATTTAAGGTGATGGCCTTCAGAGCCAGAGTCAAGTTTCCGTCCACATATTTCAGGTTCATGGCTTAGTACGTACCAAATATTTGGCTAGAGTGCGTAAAAGAGCCTTTCACTATTATCCCACCATGCTTTCAGCTGGGGGTACAATGGCATGCAGCAGAATGTGTGAGAATGCTGTGTGTTCTCAATAGAGATGACCTCATTGTTTTCAACTGTATCTACATGGCAAGAACAATAAAATCTGCATGCCACAATACGCAAGCCTCCCCTTCCTTATGTGTTTACGTCCCTATCCCGGGTGTGTATTTACATTGTAGTTTACAGGGGTTCTTCTAATATTTACTCAGGGCTGAACTGGTTAATGATTATTTGGACAGGCAGGGTTGTAAGTGTTGGGCTACACACGCTCTGGTATGTTTTTTCAGAGAAGCCAGCTCCAATGGGCTTTGTTCCTGATGTCAGTAAGTGAATGCAGTCCTAACCTTGACAACCTTTATGAACTTTTGTTCAAATAAACAGTTCACTGAGGGAAAATCTATTTGAATGCTTTATTTTCCAGTCACAAAGACTTGTTGAGTTAGGATGGCCTGCATTAGTATATTTTAATAACCGGATAATAATCAGGAACAATATCATAACATTTGAAATGTATCTGCTTTTATGATGCAATAGTAAACCGAATGTCCTTGAGTTTTGAAGTTTCTTAGAAGACAAGCTATTTGAAAATATAATCTTGGACTCAGATAGATTGTGTAACTGTTTTAAACAATGTATAATCCAAACAATTAATCAAGACTAATGAGTAATGAGAAAAAGTGTAGTTTTTTATTTTAAAATCGTTTCTTAAACTTATTTTTTTTTCCCAATAGTCTCAAAACCAGGCTTTTTTGTCACCTAAGAGTAATCGGCTGTCATCCCCTCAATTCTGCTGAAAGGAAACGTTGACTCATGGTGCAAGTGACGGTGACCTTTTCTGTCAGAAAACCTCCCGTCTCACCTCCCATTCCATCACATCCCCATCACGACACATTGTTACTGCCTTGTTAGAAGTTACTGAAATAGATTGGGCTTCTCTGGCGTTAGAGTTCTTAAAATTGTCATTGGAGGCAATTCACCACATTGAGCTTTGATCCACTCCAGTGGCATTCTGATAACTTCTATGCAATGCCTCCGCTGAGTCTCTCCAACCGGGAGGAGGAACGCTCCGTCAGTAGTTCATAGATGTGAGGTCTGTTTTTCATTAAGAAGCTACTTGTGCATGGGAGGAGAGGTGGCTGCCCTGGTGGTTCATCTGATGACAGCAGGCCAGTTAGGAAGTAAAGTGTCTTTGATAAGGGCCCACAGAGTGCTTTTTAAAGAAGAGACTGCCTTTAACATCCCATTGGGGAAAACAATAGGCGCTTTCACACCGGAGTACTTTTCCCAGGAATAGTTCCGATAGTTCCTGGGATTTTACGTTCACACCAGAAAGATCTGGAACTAGAACTTTTTTTCGGGAAACTTTTCACCCCTTTTTAGTCCCTGCTAGAGAGCAGGTACTTTCCTGGGGAGAAAAAGATTCCAATTTCTGATTGGCTGGGCGAATGGCAAACCACGCCCCGTAAAACTCACAAAATGTTTTGTGAAGCCGCCATTTTATTTGCTCGCATTAGCATTATTAGCATTAGCCCAGCGCACCAACAGAGAGAGACTAACTTAAGGCAACACAAAATAAAACGTGGGAGTGATGAGGAGGTGTCTGCGCTTCTGGCGATTTACCTGGGACTTCTGGTGGCAGTATACGCCGTGAAGTTGTTTGCGGCCTGCCAGTAAACCCAAAGCAGAAGAAGAAGAATAAGTGACGTCAGCGGCTTCATTTGTGTAATCCTCCCTCAGGGACTTATTCCGGTGTGAACGCGATCTACTAAATAGTTCCGGAACTAAAAAGTTCCGGGGAATTTTGTTCCTGGGAAAATTACTTGGTGTGAAAGCGCCTAATGACTATCTGTATTGTATCGTCTCATGGCTTGTATACTGGTTGTCACACACAAAATAAACAATGGACTTGAGATACTTGTGAATTTATGTATCAGCTTTCTGCATGTTTGTAGGATTACATGAATGCTTGTGAGAGGCCAGGTGGAGAGATGTAATAGCTTATCAGATGACATGAATAGCACGATTGTAGTTGGACATCACAGAATGTGCCCGAGATGAAAAGAGTATCTAGAGGCTTGTACAGTAGCTCAAAGCACCACTGGGTTTTCACTGCTTCCTGATACGAGATTCAATAAGCGAATGTTGCCAGGCAACGAGTGCAATTCCACTTTTGGCAAGGATTGCTTAGTAACAAAATGTGTGTCCGTGAAGTAAAGGCAGAATCACGGGTGGGACCAATGACGGATAAAAACCCTGGAATCTAATCACCCATTTGAGGCTTTCAACTAAGGGAATAAATGCACCCCACAGAATACCGTATGTGTAGTGCACCTTTTCCTATAATAAAGGAAAGTTTTAAGAGAGACAATATGTAGATGGTGCATGTATGGTCGGATCATCATGCTCTCTCAGGCATTCACATCAGCTGTCTCATAGCTCTAAAACAGCTGTGCCAATCACAGTTAAAAGTGGAACTGCGATACTTTAGCTAAAAAAAGATAATTGTAGAAGAGCATGATGCACCCTTCTGTACGTCTTCTTCATTAAAAGCAGAATATCCAGTTACTAGCGACCAGTCTGATGTGAAGAGGTCTGCACGGTTCTGCTGTGGCCATCTGGTGTCGTTTTCAGTCGATTTAATGAAATAATGCAGTGAACGGCCGTGCGTAACGGCGCTGCGCTCTGGGGTCACTTCTAGGAGACTGCAGATTTATCAACATATGTGTCCTGTTGCATTCAGATGCTGCAAAGATTTGATGAACCAAAGGAGAAGCTTATTATACTATAGCGCATGTTTAGTCCATCAGAGGGGACATTTACATTGTCACAGCAAAGTAAAGAGACAAAATATGAATTCAGAGGCATGCATCAAATATTAGACGAATCCATTACAGTATTAAATAGACCCTCCAGAAAAACGCGGGGTAAAATCCTTGATTATGCGATTAAACATGCAGGGTTTTTATGTGATTTTATGCGGTGAAATTGCGGGAAGTTGCGGAAAGTTGCGAAATATGCTAAATATGCGGGAAAAAATAATAACAATTTTTTTAAATATTGGGCTGTCTTATTTATTCTCTCTCACACACAACCTGCCACTAACGTTGAACCCCTTTACTATTCAATTAAACACATTCAATGTTTTCTTATTGTAAAAGCAATTGGGCTATTTTAATCTCACCCCCCCCCCCACACACACACCTCTCCTCCTCATTCTGTTTTCATTTACTCGTTCGTTATCTGACCAGCTTCAATCTTGTAGGCTACTCACTTCGTTTCTCGTAGCCCTCGAAAAGGTTTTGGAGGTTGATGCCTCGGTGAACGTGAGTTGTTTGGCTTTCTTGTCCGCAGCAGCAGAAAGCATTTTCGAATGTTTGAATGAATCAAAGTGGGTCGTCATCGTCGATTTTCTCTTATGCTCCAAGACACAGTTGCACGGGGTGCAGAATAGTTTCCCCCCACTTTTTGCCCGGTCTTTAGTAGAAATATTCGTCGGTAAATGAGATGGATTAGATTTTTTCATCTTGGTGTTTTCTCTATCGTGTGAGCTCCACACGTTCACTCTATACAGTGTTGTTTACATTCTGTGATGCGCGATCTGATGGCGTCACGTCAAGACGAGTTAACTTTTTTCCCCCTCAACTTTGTGTGGAAAAATGCGGGGATTATGCGGCCTTTTGATAAATATGCGGCCTTTTAAAAAATCAGCGCCATTTTGCTGATTATGCGGTAAATTCTGCAATCGCAGAATCGCGTTTTTCTGGAGGGTCTAATTAAAAGTACAGAAACAGTATTTTTTTTAACAAAGGGGAAAAAAGGGTAGCATAGCAGCCAGATAACAGTAGTGAAAGTAAAGTATATATTGCACTGTTATTTACAGATTGGGTTACAGTTAAATAGTCCAACTAAGAGATAGAAGTGTTAATCAATGGTTGTTACATAACCTTCGTAACAAGCCACTAAGCATGAAAAACACAAACACGCTGATCAATGCCTCACTATGAACCTTTCTATTGTAGTTTTCCAAAGCTGAATCTCCCACAGTCCTCCCAACAGGTTGTGTCAGAGCACTCTCCTCTCACAATGCACCGCTGCCCGGTCAGAGAGGTGGGAGGCAGAGTGGGAGGAGAGGGGTAGTGTGGTGTGAACAGGGCCTGCGGGGGTGGCGCTGCTGCTGCTGCCGCGTTACATAATATCAGATGAACCCAGCTGTGCTCGGCTGTGTAGCCCATGGCTGAAGTGGTGCCAGCCGAGCCCTCTGATGAGTCCACCTGCGCTCTGAGTGGGGGGGGACGGCTCCATAAACAGACTCGCCCTGACCAGACTGATCACATGTAGACTGATTGCATCGGAGAGAATCACATTCAGAAACAGGTTTATTACCAGATAGGTTACACGTACGAGGAATTTGATTTGGTGTCGTGGTGCATACATAAAAGTAAAAGAAGAATTAAAAACACAGCTAGAGAACTAGAACAATATTAAGAATAATACAAAATATAGTAAAATATAACAGTATTTTACATTGCAATGGAATGGAAAAAAATATGGAATAAAAAATGGGTGAAATACCGGCGGCACCAACATCCAGTCCTCCATCAGTGTGTTGCCATGGCAGCACAGTTGTTGTGTTGTCACAAAACCTTGGAGTCTAATGATAAGGCAGGTTTTTAACAACGGTAATTAGAATTTCCTTTTCTTTGGCCAAAGCTATCTTCAATGGAGCAATGTACCAAGGAAAAAGATATCCTTTCATCATGTCTGTAGAAAAAGGCAGCTTATAGTTAGTTTTATCTTCTCTGCTCATGTTGCTACACAGTGATTGTGGACAGGAACTTCTGTGGAGACTCAATTCATTTCCACAGCTGGCTGGTGTGTTTCTTTTGGCAGACTTTGCAAGGAGCATAAACTTTGAATATAAACTTAAATAATATACTGCAGGTGTCTTCCAGGAATGGGCATATCACCCGGCAAGCTCTTTTTAAAAGACCCATATCAGAGTCACTATCATTAAAAGCTCATCATGTTGCCCTCCCAGTCCTCTGTAATTAAAGGAAGAGGCGTCTGAGTTTCTTAAACTTTGCGTCTCTGATACTGCGTTACAGCTAGAAACACAAACAAACTAGCATTTACCATTTATTAGAAGCTTGTTTTAAACAAACACGCTGAAACCCACACTTCTTCATACACATCAGCCATAAAGGCAATATAACAAATTGAAAGAAATGTCTGCAGCACTGTCGGTGGTGATCCGTCTGCATTTTGTTCTGTGTTATATCCAAATGCATTGTCCTAACTAAATAATAGGATATTTAGCTTTTGATGTTTTGTGGACATGTTGTGTGAAAAGCTTTAAGTGTAATATGTCTGTTTCTGATAACATTATAATTGGCTGGAAAAAGGTTCAAGGATGCCAGTACATTATCAGATTGCTGTAAGCCAGCAGCTATGAAACAAACTGTTATTTAAAACGCACTTTACACAAATTCACTGAAACACAGACATGTCTCAAGTGATTGATAGATGGATAAACCATGTAGCAGTAATCTGCTAACAGCTGCCTGAAAACAGCCAACAGGAACTTGTCTTATGTTAGCTTTCCCCCACCTTTCACATTGGCAACTCAAATGACATAATAGGCGCTTTCACACCAAGTACTTTGCCGTACCTAGTTCCCAGTACTTTAGTTCATAACGCGATCTGCTCTTTAGTTCCATTGGGGAACTAAGTACTGGGAACTAAGTACGGCAAGGTACTTGGTGTGAAAGCAGCTAAGATACATAGTTAGAAACAAGTTGGTAGAGATGAGCAGGGAAAGATAGAGGCAGAAAGGTTAAGTTTAGGCAGGTAAAACTGGAGAAGAATTAATGTAGAATTCGATCAGAACAGGGGGAAAGGCAGAGGGAAAAACCAGTAGAGCGGAGGTTTCAGAACAATGAGCTCACAATAGAGAAAGGTGGACCTCAAGTGAATCCAACCCCCGCACTTAATTGTTTTGTTTTTTCCACGAAAAGCCTGAGATGCCTGTAGTCAGGCAACGGCTTGACCCTTTCTTTGGTAGTGAACTGCAGGGCTGAGGGCACAGAAAGCTTAGCAGTAGGTCTTCTATTCAAAGGCTGTTTCCCCACTTTGGAAGGGGCACAGCCTCACATCGGGCAAAGTGCCACAGGCTTGCTGTCTGCAGCCCTATCCGGCTCCCTTCGCTTCCCTTATAACAGCGATTACCCAGGAACCCCTGCACACTGTTTCTCATGGCCATTAAACATGCACTTGTCAATCTTCCCCGCGCCTGTGACTGATGGTTAACAGCCATTTTACTCTCAGCTGGTTCAGGCCTCATCGATACAAGTGCACATTTTCTACCTCAGTGGTCTCCAATCATGGGCCTTTTAACAGACGTGTTTCTATTCTAGTTATTATTACCCTTTTAGTTCAGCTGCTATTGAGTTGTGTTGGAATACAAAATGTAAACGAGTACTCATGGCTGTGTCATATGGTTGTGCGATTGGAAAACTGTATTGACTATCAACAATTGGCTGAGAAATAGCCGTGACACAATCACACACACATTCATACTGTATGTGACAACCAATAATTTAAAGGAATAACTACATAGCCAATCAAAAAGTCTGCCCACAGATCCTTAAATCGTTTTTTGGCTTTGACTGTCGGTGATGTTACCTGGTACAATGTCTGGTGCTCTGAGATACTTTACACTGTTGGCACAATACAAATAACTTGAGAAGAGAGCTAATTGCTGTAAATACCAGGCTTGTGTCTTCAGATGTCAGGATTAAAAGCTTTAGAAAACACCTCTCTCCGTCTTTTGTTTACCTTGATGATGGAGCTTCAGTTTTGCCTGTTTTGTTTAGGAGCTTTTATTCCTGCCAAGGTATGCTTGTGGTTTGTGAATTTGCTTGGCACTCGACTCTCACTATCATTGACACATTAATTCAATAACAATGAATTTGATTATAATCGTAGGATAACAATCAGATCATTTTGTGAAGAAACAGAATTGGATTCATTTCCAAACATGATTCCTCTGGATGTCAATTAAATCTGTCTATTACTTTAAATAGACAAATAAAAAATAAAAATGTGTTTCAAATGAACAAAGTCTGCAGACTGAATGACATATACTTATTAGGGCCGGGACTTTAAAGCGTTAATTAAGATTAATTAATTAAACAAAATGTACGCGTTAAATGTTTTTACGCATTTTAATCGCACTTAATTTTGCACCGCGGAACGTTTCTCACTGGATGAGTTTCAGGGGTACCGATTATACTGGAGCACCAACTAACATTCATGACTTCAGACAACAACAAACCACAGTGAACAATTGTCAAACATGAACGAAGAAGCTGATGAGACCGCTTTGGTTGGCCCCGTGGATGGGACATTTTGTTTTAAAAAACGGACGGATGGAAGCGTCAATAAGAGCACGGTTGTTTGCGAATTATGCAAAAAGGAATTTGCATATCACCGCAGCACATCAAGCCTCAAGTATCACCTCAATGCAAAACATATAGCAGCTAGCGTGGAAGCTAGCGTGGACGTTAGCCCGACTCGGAGTACAAGGACCCACACCCAATTCGCGTTGATCAAACAGTGGCCTATGCAACAGAGAGATTTTATTTTTCATCAGGATATTGGAAGAATAGGAGGGATTGAGGTCAATCACTGGCACTTTTTTATTTTATTTTAAATGGTACACTTTATGTTGAACTATTTATTACGTTGTTGGTGCAACTGGCACTTTATGTTGAACTGTTTATTGTTTTGGCCAAGGTTATTGAGAGAGTTGGACTGAAATGTATTAGATTTTTTAAACCAACTGTTGGTAAATCAACAAAGTCTGTTATGGCCTCTGAAGAAACAGAGAGATGTTTTCTAATAGTCAGGGTTTCCAATGTTCTGAATGTACTTGAAAGTATTGTGTTTTACTTAAAAAACAAAGTGTTATAGTTTACAGAAGGTCTACCTACCTATAGGCTACCTGAATCTCTGAAATGTACTATATTCCTAAATATGCTATACTACACTTTATGGCAAAAATTGCACTTTTCTGTTGGTCTTGGTTAAGTACCACCCTGAAAAAAATAAACAATGTTTTGTTGCTTAAGCTTATGTATTCAGTCATTATTCAATGGTATACTAAAATCCATGTGAAAAAAATTGCTTCTCACTGTTCTCAGGTCAAATATTTATATGTGATTAAAAATGCGATTAATTTCGATTAATTAATTACAAAGCCTCTAATTAATTAGATTAATTTTTTTAATCGAGTCCCGGCCCTAATACTTATACAATTCTTCTTGGATGACTCAGCAACCCAAATGTAGGCACACATCCACACTGGGAAACCACACAAAATAGATAGCAAAGTTATGGCTAGTCATGGATCAAATAACCAATTAAATCAAATACATACGACATTTGTTAAAAAATTACCCAACAAGGATCTATGTGCTAATTTGTGCTGTGAAAAATGCTTACATAAAGTTGGTAAAAAAAAGATTACCAAGATACTTCTCCAAGTGTCTGGAGAAATGTGGAGTGAAGCAAGAGGCAGGAGTCTAATTTGGCTGTGCCATGGCTACCCCTCCACTGCTGACGTTAATTGTGTGAATGCTAAAAAATACATAGAGAAGAAACTAAAAACAGCATGTTGTTGTTGTTGCCAAGCTTTTGTAGGCTGGGGTTTTATGAGCTTTGAGGCTGGGCATATGGTAGCTGTGATTTATAACTTTTATTATCAACACCCCATCAGTTCCCAACACACACACACACACACACACACACACACACACACACACACACACACACACACACACACACACACACACACACACACACACACACACACACACACACACACACACACACACACACACACACACACACACACACACACACACAGACACAGACACAGACACACACAGACACAGACACAGACACACACAGACACACACAGAGAGAGAGACAGACACACACACGATATCTGTGAGGGCTTGTACTTTGCCAGATTGTGGTGAGACAGAGTTGCTGAACAGTAAAAAGTTCCCTCAAGTGAGGCTTTGACCTCAAGGATTTAATCTGAATGCCTCTCCACTGTCTCCAGGTCTGTTTGAGGGCCGAGGTGCAGGTGGCTTTTAGAGATCACACACAAACACAAGGCTTCACACTTCCTCGTCTACCTGAATCCTATGTGTGCTTTTCCTTCAGCCCACTGTGAGAAGTGCAGACCAGGGAGGAGTGGAGAGAATGGAAAGCTTTTTCCAGTTGAACTTATGAACTCAAGTTGGGAATTTACACTCATCTCTCTCTGTTAATATTCTCTCTTCTAACACACTTTTTTTTATATTTCTATCTGAAGAACTCTCTTTGGTCCTCAACCCATCTTTCTTACTTGGTGTTATCCAAAAAAAAGTCTGTGTCTTGCTTTTGGACTTCAGCTCTGATGTGATTTACAGTCGAAGCAGAAGATCTGCTACTTTGGTCATGCTTTTTCTTCCTTGCCACATTTTGTCAATTTCCCTTCGCACAGATGATTCCCAGACTTCTTGGGACTCACACAAACTTTTTTCTTTTCTGTTGCTCCCTTCCTCTCCTCTCTCCTCTATCGTCAGCTCTACTCATCTTGATGGCTTGATAGTTGGCTAAAAAAAGCAAACACATCTCTGCCGTGGCACTTAAAGGACATCTCCTCTATACTCTTTGGATTAACATCGACTTTCTCGATAGGCTCTCAGTGTGTTGACTTAACATTGTTGCATAAACCCTCTAATGTAAGCAGCGGCCATGAGTACGCACTTCTGATGAATATATCCATGATGATAGTAAATCGGAGGCTTTTGTGGCTGTTGGGTGAACTCCTGCTGGCAAATCAGACATTTGACTAAAAGCTTGGCCCTTCAAAGCTCACTGGCCAGGTTTCATTGAATAGCATCAGCAGCAAGCCTAATCCGGCCTCCAGTCTGAAGAAGGTTTAAATGACAAATAGATTTGATACAGCGGTTTACGCCAGGCTGTATCCCCGTTTTCTGAAGGGGTTGAGGAGTGTGGGAGAGGAAAAACTGAAGATTATGTCTCCATGACTGAGGAATGTGAAAAGCAGGCAGCTGAGACTTGGCAGAGAGCACTGGCCAAAACAATAAAGATAGATTTAGAATGGGCAGAAAGTGAGGATAGGTGGCAGAGGAACAAAGCTGCTTATGCTGGATCGCAGTGGCTTTGAAATGAAATCCATGGAGATTTACATTTTTTGCAAGTTCCCTCAGCTTCCCCATACACCTTCACGGGGCTTTATAGAGTACCCTGCTCCACTCCTTCTGTGTATCACTTCTCATACTTTATTAACTTACTCATAACATGTGGGGGCATTCTCTTCCTATTGGGTGTGATATTGTTTTTTGTATTTGTATGGGTAATTTAAAAGAGGTGTTGATTTAATATCATTGCCTTTCAGTTTTTTTCCACCGTCTTCACTATTGTAAAGCATTGCTATTGTAGGATTAGACTTCAGGATGTGGGAGAGAGGGTTACATGAAGAATAGCTTAAAAGGTGCTAATTATATTTCCAGGTTAAATGCTTCTTCTCAACAAGACAGGAAGTGAGCACACATGGCAACACTTACATTTGTTTCCTAAGAAGAGGGGTTATTAA
Source organism: Notothenia rossii (assembly GCF_949606895.1). Lineage (NCBI taxonomy): Eukaryota > Metazoa > Chordata > Actinopteri > Perciformes > Nototheniidae > Notothenia > Notothenia rossii. The sequence continues at coordinate 73,657,415 of NC_136906.1, read as the reverse complement.
CAGCAGTTTTTGCAAGCATATTTGGTTTCAACCAAATTCGTGTCAATTGAATTCTTTGTCAAAGAATACAAAAGGCAATATTCAGGATTATTAATTCCCCCAAGTCTGCATTGCATGAGGCACAGGCTTTCATCAGTGTTCATGATTAGACCAGACGAGGAAAAAAGTTTCTCATTGTGGGGAAGGTTATTTCCAGTCTCATGTCATCCATCTTTTGTTCCTCGCTCGGAGCCCTCGACAGCATGATTTATAAGAGACTATGGTGACATGACACACAACAGCCTAGCAACCATATTTATATTAAAGTGCAAGAATTCAGTCAAATCTCTCTATGTCTGGATAAATTAATTGAAGTATTGTAAAAAAACAGCTTCATAAACTTTTGATTGAACTATGATGTAATGCAAACTGCTCTTTAACTACACAACCTAGCTAGGGCACATCCATAATTCTCAATGAGGGACAAGGAGTAAATGTTCTTCCAGCCGCTTCAGTTTTGTTTCACATATTTCAAAACGTGTCTGGAGGAAACTTTAAAGTCAGCAAATTCCATGAAAAACGAATAATTTCTTTATACTAATAGTTATAGCTTGATACATCAATAAGGACCAGAAACAGACCATTTCACTGTCAATCCGATATACAGTGCCATTTATGCGCTTTCACACCAAGTACTTTTCCCAAGAATAGTCATTCACCGGAATAAGTCCCCGAGGAAGCCGCTGACGTCACTTCCTCTTCTTCTGCTTTGGGTTTACTGGCAGGCCGCAAACAACTTCACGGCGTATACTGCCACCCGAAGTCCCCGGAGTTGGGGACTGGCTTCAGCCTTCCTAGTAAATCGCCAGAAGCGCAGACACCTCCTCATCCCTCCACCGCTCCCATGTTTTCTTTTGTGTTGCCATAAATTAGTCTCTCTCCGTTGGTGCGCTAGGCTAATGCTAATAATGCGAATGCGAGCAAATAAAATGGCGGCTTCACAAAACTTTTCAGAGTTTTACGGGGCGTGGTTTGCAATTCAGAAATTGGAACCTTTTTCTGAAAAGGATTGCAAAAAAAAGTTCTAGTTCCAGATATTTTTGGTGTGAACGCAAAATCCCAGGAACTATCGGAACTATTCCTGGGAAAAGTACTCCGGTGTGAAAGCGCCTATTGATACTATGTCAATCTGCTGCTAGGAACAGTCCCAACACTTTGCTATTTATTTTCAATTAACATACATTTTTACTAAGAACAGCAAGTGTTGTGGAAGTGTTGGTTCTGGTCTATTCATGGGGTTTGTTGACATCAAGACAAATATTCAACAATGCCAAATTTATCAATTTTCTTTTAAATGCTTCAGCTTTTTTTTCATTATGGTTCCCAAGAAAGATTTGATCTTTCAAACAGGAGGAACCACAGCCGTCAGTAGCTTTCTGGGAAGAGAACTAACTCCGTAAATCCTTTTCTGCATTCTCGTGCATCCTGCCAGACATCTGGACGTTGTCTCTTTTACGACCTGCAACTTGAGCTAATGCTCTCTCTGAATCCCGTATGCCACAGCATGATTTGTATTGTCAAGCTGTCTCCTAAAAAATCTTGCCAAAGCACACATTCTTCTTAATCAAAGCGTTTAATTCGGCCATATTAGATTTTGTTTTATGGCTAATGGATGGGACATGCCTTATATGTAAAGTAAGAATGTATTTTAGGAGGGAAATCAAGCTTTGGTCTTGTACATTTAACATTTATTGAATGTTTTGCTGATTTAACTTGACATTTGGTACTTGATTTTGCCAGATGGACAAAATCTCATAATGTGCTTAATGTCCAACTGAGAGGCCGGTGTTGTATAACCTCTTGCAAGAGAAAGATGATGTTGATAATCACAGCAGACTACTTAAGGAGCCCTCACCTTTCGAAACTTTATATCTGTATTTGTTTATTTTGATGTTACAGTAAACAGCCCTATGTGTAGCTTCAGGGCGTGTTAAAGACTCTGGAGAAGTCTGTGGCTTTGGCCCAAAACACAAACAGTCCTGCCAGCCCACACGATGGCTTCACCAGCTCCGACCTGTTTTGCCTTCCTTGTTTTTTTCCTTTCTCCTTTCTCTCTGCTCTCCAAAACCCACATCTCCTTCTCATTTCTCTGTCATCTGTCTGTGTCCTAAACTTTTTTTCGTTTCTCCTAAATAGCAGAAGCACTATTATTCATAGCTGCAGCTCCCTGTACTTTCCCAGACAAACTTGATTGCATTATGCAGTTGCTTTAAAATATGTAATTCCAGACATTTCTTAAAAAATAATGATGGTGAACAATAGGTTCTGCATAATGAAAGAAAAATGTAGACTAATCACAGACGGTATATTTATTTTTTATTTTAAACTATAAAACAGCTTGCAAACTGGAGTCTGTGCTTTTAACTCCCCTTTGCCATGATGAGCACCCACACAGGTCACACTTTATAAATGTGTTGAAACAGGGCTCACAATCATTAACTAGTAACATTAACAGAGCATGACTAATGGACAAGTCCCTGTGAGTGTGTGGCCTTGTGAAGCCAATCGAAGTGAGGCCATGCGGGACTAGTCACCACTGGTGGACAAGAGGGGGGTTGAACAAAAGGTCATTACAGTACTGCATGTCTCATTCCAGTTCGAATGCTCATGGCCATTACATGCTTTCCTATTATCTCCAACAAATGTCAGTCAGTATTAATGCTTAAACTGTTGGCCATCTTAACATTAATCACTACCTCAAAGGTCCCATGTCATGGCCATTTCTACTGATCATAATTCCATTGTTAAGGTCTACTAAAATACATTTAAATTGTGCAATTTTCCTAACTCACATTGGTTTCTCATACAGCATCTCTTTAAAGTATGTGTATTCCCTCTCTGTCCTAAACGGCTTGTTGGAGCTCCTGCCCCCCCCTCGCTGTGGGCCCAGTGGCCGTCTGCGAGACTGCGAGACAGCGAGACACCGCGAAACTCACCCTGGGCACACACACAGCCGCAGCCTGGCTGGGAGTTTGTGTGTGTGACCAGGCTGAGTTCCGCGGTGTCTCGCCGACCCCACACCAGTGAGCCAGCTCACAGTGTCCCGCTCCTCGCAGCAGCGAGCCTCGCAACGTCCCGCCGAGTGTGTGTGTGTGAGGAAGTCCACGGATTGGTCCAAACGTAACGGCTCCGTGGACGTTACGTCACTATACCCGAAATACGTCACTATACCCAAGAAGTAAACAATGGAAAATGAGAAATCTCCAACGAGGCGTTCTGGGGCAGCATAGACAGCTCTTTTCTGTGTTTAGAGTTTTACTCGCTACAGGGTGTACTTTGAGGGTTTGTGACTCTGCAGACCGTTTACATGCATAGAAAGCTACATAACACACAAGGGGACGAGTAATAACCAGAAAAGCATGACATGGGACCTTTTTAAAAAGGGAGATCTTTAACAGCCTTAAAACAGGATATACCAGAACAAGTTAACATCCACAGATCTGTTGAGCAGGGAGAGGCACGTTTATTTATATAGCACATTTCAGCAACAAAGCAATTCAAAGTACTTCACATAAAACATCAAAAGCATTAAGACAATGTGCAAAGGAAGCTGAGAGAAAGATGAACGCAGAGTGTAAGATACAGCTATTTAAGGGCCAACATTATAGGGATTTAAAACAAGCTGAACTATAACAAGACAGGTTTAGAACACAAGAATATAATCAGCAGTGGTGTAGGAAATAAATGATAAGGGAAAGATTAATGCAGAGTGTAATATACAGCATGATAGGATGAGAAAACAGACTGCGTAAAGTTGACTCGTGCTTTTCTTATGTGTGTCCTTAAATCAGCTAAGCAAATGTTGATGATGGTGGAAAGTGTGAGTTAGTGTACTGAGCTACTGTGTACATGTGTTCCAGTTTGCATACAGGAGAATGTTTTCTCCAGATTGACATGGGTGGACCATTAGCGAGCCTCATTAGGCTGAACGCAGCCTGAGGATAGCAGACTACGAGCAGTCCAAGGTCCGGTTAGGAGGCTGTACTAATAGCTTGGCATATGGAGAGATAGTAATGAAGCCGACTGTTTAGAATAACAACATACAAATGGAGTTGGAGAGTCAATCTGACTACGAAGGGAGTTCAAGAGTTGAATATTAGAATACGTTTATTTATAATAGGAAGTTAGGAGTAGAGGAAATGCATTTCTTTCTGTCTCAAATGGTTGATCATCCTGAAGCTGCTTTTTATTGGACAACACGTTGATTTGCAGTTTCAGCGCAGTTTTTTAAGGCATATCAGTGAGTAACGTAGTGTAGTATGTAGTAATATAACTTTATTATTGGTCACAGATATATACAAAACATGTCTCTGAATTGTTTGGCTCGAAATACCAAACAGATCAATGTAGCATTACCCATAATCCCCTCTGTTTCATCCCTGTTTCAAAAGTGCTGATTCTCTGTCTGTTACTTTAGATGAAAATAAGGAGCCCCTCCCCACGTGCCTTTGAGAGATATTTGGTTACAAAGAACACAATGGTGCTCTAGGAGGAGATTCAGGTGATAGGGAGGGGGGGGGGGGGGGGGGGGGGGGGGTTACCTTGGTTGCTGATTGGCTAATGTTTACACAAGCCAAAAAATCCTTATGACATCATAAAGTGGCCAAAATCTGATCAGCTCATTTTCAGGCAGGTTTTTATATAAATGGATCAGGACAAAAAAAGAGAGAATCTTTTTTCCTGAAACTTTCAGAATCTCTTTACGCAGAAGGGACACATGTTGATGTAGAAAAGACATGGAAAGTAGATTTTGCATAAGGTGACCTTGAATATTATACAGCCTATTCGATACATATAACTTTGTATCTTGGTATTTGCCGATATGCCCTCTTCGCTAACGTCAGAGGAAATCATCTACAAAATATGACATTAACCTTCCGAATAAAGGGCAGACGCACTATCAATCAGTAAAGTATAAACACATGTAATGATTCAGAAAACTCTTTACCCCTTCCTCCAGTGACTTAACTAATGACTTTTTTCAGTGTTTGTCCAATTAATCTCAGCAGATGACAGGAAGCGATTTGTTATACGTGTCCGTCACTTACCACCTCTGCTAAACAATTTCCTGAATCATTACCAGGTGTTGATTTATGATTGAAATTGCTAGTGGGCATGACTTTGGAGACTAGCTGTTAAACACTTTTTTCCAAGATGATATCCTCGGAACTAAATATGTAACTCAAGTGTGTTACAATCTCAGTTACTGAATGAGACAATGAAGAGACAACGCTGAAGAGAATCTCCAATTTAAGACCTTTTTCAAGGTTGGTCATAATAATAATAATAATAATAATAATAATAATAATATCAAGGTTGGTCAAACAAGAGACTTGACCTTCCATAAAAAATATATTATGCCAGCCCAGTTTATGTTAATAATACTTAACCGATTAATTTTTCTGTATTTATGAATTCGTTTTTCATGGAGCTGGTTCAATTAAGCTGTCAATCACATCAAGTCAAGTCCATATTGTAAATGATGTAACGAAGTTGCCTTAATTAAAAGGAATAACGCAATTAATTTCATTGTTAAATTAGATGAATAAATACTTTATTTCATGTTATTTTATAATCATTAAATATGGCATGATTTAATACAGTTTGTTTTACATGTTAAACCGATATGCGTATGTTTTTCTTGTGCCTAGGAACTAATGTATGTTCATGTGCTGGTACTGCGTGTTTTGTTGTTACACTGGACAACTCAACGTGGGTTGACGTCTTTGTTTGAAGCTCTGCTAAAGTCTGTGAATATTTATACAATAAAAGTTATACAGAAAAGGAACTGTAAAATGAATCTCCTTTCACGACAAGCGGCCAACGAGGTATTTGTTTTATGTTTTCATTTTCTTATTTTCATTCATATGTGTAGCACAATATGCTAATATGTTTGGCTATGTAAACGTGTCATTCGGGGTTGTAGTTCTCACGGCGTGACGGAAGAGGGGAGGCTACAGGATGAAAACTCCAAGAAATAAACGCCTGTTTTAAAGAACCGACCTGTGTCTGTGTCGTGAAGAGAGCTACACAAATGATGTTTGTCAGATATGTCAGCCATGTTGCCCAGCATTGTGGCCAGCGTTTCCGCCAGGCGGGCGTCTTTCCGCCATTTGACATATAAAATGGCGGCTGAAATATGTGCACCGCTGCTAAATAGGGATGGGAACGATTAATCAAATATTCGAAATTATTCAGGTATTCGAATATGAGTTATGAATATATATATATATTTTTTTGATGGATGCCCAAGTTGATTACCGTACATATTATCAAATTGAATAATTCAATGTATACGACATTAAATGTTATGTCAGGTAATTATTTACACTCTAATGGAGAGTCCTACACAACAGACCTGGCGTCAAAAAGGAGTAGATGTGGGGGAATATCTCGACCAGGTTAGTGAGTGCGGTGTAGAGTGCAAACTATGCCAAATTAAACTTATATACATACTACACCTTGCTATACCCGCAACCTCCGTTCCAGCTGAGAGGGTTTTCTCTACAGCTGGGCTGATTGTGAATCGCCTCCGCACCGCATCTCCCCTGAGCATGTAGACATGCACATATTTTTAAACAAGAATGAGTATCCTATTGAATAGCTGCATTCTGTGCATAGGCCCTGTTATAGGTTTTTGATGTTATAAGCATGAAAGCTGTAGGCCTATAGCTGTCAAACTGTGATCACCAGTTCAATACATTTGACAAATTCGACTTTGTATTTATTTATTTCCAAAAGTTATTGAAAAAAATTATAATTAGACAAAAAAAATGTTAGATTTTTTTTTTTGACCCAACATTTTTTTTTTATAGGATATGTTCATTTCGGTTAACCGTTTTTTGGGGGGTCGAATATTCGAATATACATTTGCATTCAAATTCCCATCCCTACTGCTAAGGGGCAGTTTTTTATTAAAATAATAATAATCGGCGCCCCCTCGCGCTTGCGGCAACTTTGCACGCCACCGATACGCGGGAAAGCTGTCAATTTCAGAGCTGAAGGAAAGCTGCCTGACATGACAGACAAAAGCAAGTTGAAGCAGACAAGATAACTTTATTTGGACACAATCACCTCAAGTATAGTTTCTTTTAAGTATAGGTTTTTGTAATTCGAAATGGAAGTTTTGTTTTATTTTCTAAAATAGTTTATTAGTTAATCCACTACACAACCACATATTTTTTTTTCGAGAGAAGATTTTTATCGCTTGAAATGACGAAAAGGAAAAAGGACAAGGACATCCCTCTGTTGGAGGGGCAAAGGAGTCTGGTGGGATTATTTTCGCCGCCAGCAAAGCGTGTTCCTGTGACGGAACAAAAAAACAATACCGCCGCATTTTCCAAGGACCATGCCAGGAGGGGGGTCCCTGTCGGCAGCAGTGATTTGATACTAGCTTAATGATGTATCATGTATTGACACACGTTACTATTGTGTGTGTGTGTGCATACGTAAAGAGATAGTATCTATAAGGGACGGCGCAATCCAAATTTGTGCTTGTGTGCATTAGGGATGCATACCAGTATCCGGTATTACCGAAATACCGGTTACTGGTGGCTACGGTATACCGTACCGAAATCAGATCCGGTTTCGATACTTAAAAAAAAAAAAATGTTATCCTTAAACTCGGGCCCACACCGTCAAATGACAATGTCAATTTCGACGTGAAACTTCACAAACGAGTCACTGTGGAGTGTGGGCTGCACCATATTGTTGACATCCGCCAGCCAATCAGATCGCGCGCCTTGCACCGGCTTCGGTGTATGTATTTGTCATTGTTTGTTCAATACTAGAAAGATAAAAGTCCCACAAATGAGCTGTGATGGGATTTGTTTTCTCTCACCAGTGAAGGCAAATGTTGATTTTAAAGATGTTTGTTTGTGCAATGCCGAGATCTCATGACCTTTATTCTATTATTTATTTGTTCTCTAGTCGAATCTCAGGTTTAACATTAATTATAACGGTGCTATAACGGTCTGTTTGCATCGACAAGATGTGCTATTCACGCAGCACACCTGATGGCGGGTGTTATAAAAGATATTCCATAATCGGTTTCTTCATATTTTTGTATGTATTTTTCATTGTTTGTTCAGTACTAACAGGTCCAAGAAGTCCCACAATTGAATTTAGTATTCATTTGACATGTTAACTATATCGTAAAGCGCTTCATGATGGGAGTAATTGTGGGATGATACATTTTCAAAGTATCACGATATGTATCGGTTGAGTATCGGTATCGTTCAGTGGTATCGTAAGAAAGTCAACGATATGCATCCCTAGTGTGCATACGTAAAGAGATAGTATCTATAAGGGATGGCTCAATTCAAAATTCAAGTCACGTGACACAACGTTCTCGCTCTCGGGGTGGAAGCCCTTTCAGCCCTGGTCTGGTCTGGTCTGGCCTGATTGTGGCCAACACGATAGTTACTGGATTGGTGATATCTGGTTGAAAGCAAGATATTAAAGTTGATTGTGATGAGTACATATTAAAGGAATTCACAAGACCTCACAGATTAAACGTATATATAGTCTGTAGAGTTGACGACTGCTGCTGCTGCCGCTATTTCTCCAGGAAATGTAGCCAAAAGGGAAGGATAAAAAAAGTGTGTGTTGGTGTGTGTTTCAAAAGAACTGCCTGATATTTGAGCTGTGAATACACTTTTCCCTGCACCCTTGTCAACCTTTGTCACCAACTGTTCTGGTTAGCCTGCATGTTTTTTCTCGCAGGTTTGTGTTATTTCACTTTGCACACACTTCTTTTGTGCTTTCACACAAGCTGGCTATGAGCACCAGTTCCTTCTGTATCATCTGTAATGGATAACATGCATTAGACCGTGACAATTAGGCTCTATGCATCATTACAGTCATGAGGATGAGTTTCAGAGTCTTGTTAGTGGGCTTGTGATGGTCTCTGAACTTGGATAAACGCAACTATTTTTAGATACTCCATCAAAGTTGCCACGGATATGTTTTCTCAGAGGCTTTTAAAGCTGATTTAACAAGCTGAGATATCTTATGTCACTGTGCAAAAGATAGGGAGTGTGGCCCATATTGTGTAGGGATATGCAGAGTGTCTCCTTCAGCCATTATAACAAGATGAAATGGAACAAAAGCAGGCAGTCGTTTAGTCATGCACACTTTTCCCTGGGTTACAGTTCAGAATTTGCGATCTGAAAGGGAAAGCCAAGGCTCTTGTTGTTGTTGGCGGCTCTTTTCCCCATGTTTTTCATCATGACTCTGTTGTGGACCATTGTTCTCATGGGGGTTTAGCCTTTTAGGTAAGGGTATCAAATAAAACCAGTCTCCAAAGACGGACGTATTTCCTGAAACCTAAACCAAATTCGGACTTTTCAGTGATCTTGGACAGGTTTAGTCTTGAGGAATATTACAATCTGTCCTGGTATGCACAGTGTCTGTTAGCACTTTAATATGTCTAGGCTGGATGTTGTTGTTCAGGCAACACAATTAGTACGGATAGCCATGGACTGGTCAGGATTCTGCTTATTGTAGAGCTGAAAGTTTTATTATTAGCTGATTATTACTATCAATCCAGTTGGTGTGATGTGACCGCTCGAGAGAAGATGTTAAGCTTGGTTAGAGTTGTTGGAACTACAACTCTCAGTCATATGATATGACCTGGGAGAATTTTGTCATTGTATTTGGGGAAAGTGACTTTCGGGCTTAACATGAGAAGCTACTACCTGAATGTTTTCTTGAATGCTTTTAGCAAATGAGAAGACTGTGTATTTGGCAAACCTCTGTGCCAGAACCAAGTCCCCCCTCAGTGTCGAGTTCAGTTGGGGGAAAAGGATTGTAATTTGTTACCAATCCTTTAAAAAATGCACGTATCTGCCAAGATATAGAACATTTTGGAATACAAAGGGGTGTATTATATGTTAATCTTTTTTTTATCTTAATAAGTCCTGTCTCTGTTTCAGGGTCACCTGGGAGCCTGTGTCTGAGGTTACTGGCTTCAACAAAGAATCATCAGTGAGTATCCAAATGTCTCAGTTGGGTTTGAGGGTCTGCTGACAATAAGCTGGATTTGTCTTGGGGTAAATTCGTCAGGTGGCACTTGTAGTTGACAAGGAAACTGTTCTTCTGATGCACTTATTCTTCCCAAAAAATACCACTTTTGATTTAAATGACCCTTTATTACAGAGCGTTTACACGAGAAAGTACACCAATATTAGTCTGTGTCATTGTTTCCACCTTTGGTTGAATTTTGCTGACGATAGACATTGGCTACTGTTAACATTTCTATCGAAAGACATTCCTTTTTACATGCCCTCTTGAACTAATGACCAGCCACTTTTTCCTATTTCCATGCAATTGTATATCTCTCACATGTATTTCCTTGCTTTTTTCTTCATCAAACCACCTGTGGCTATGCATGTGTAGTCGTAGTATATTGAAAAAGTGACCCCAGTGTTTCCCCTATATACAAATAGCGGCGGCGCAGCAAGGTACCACTTTTTTTTTAAATAAATAATAATAAGTGGCGCCCCCTAGCGCTCGCGGCAACTTTGCGCGCCACCGACACGCGGGAAAGCTGTCAATTTCAGAGCTGAAGGAAAGCTGCCTGACATGACAGACAAGAGCAAGTTGAAGCAGACAGATAACTTTATTTGGACACTATCACCTCAAGTATAGTTTCTTTTAATTATAGGTTTTTGTAATTCAAAATGGAAGTTTTGTTTTATTTTATAAAATAGTTTATTAGTTAATCCACTACACAATCACTGTAACTAAACTGTATGGCTAGCCAAATGTGTCCAGTGATTATTATGTTGTACTACACAGCAGTTCTGGAGGTTGGCGGAGAATTATACGATCCCAAAGAGCATTCAATTATCCTGCGTGTCTGTATCCCCCTGTAACTGCAGCTAATAAATGACCACATCCACCAAAAAAAAAAAGGAGGTGGAGGAGTGGAAGATGGAGGGAGGTGGAGGGGTAAGAGGTGGAGAGGGGGAAATGCATGGGTTGGAGGCACCGACCCTTTTTGATTGTTTGTTATGTGGATTTGTAGTATTTGTGTTACTGTATGTTCAATAAAGGTGTATTTTGCTAAATCTTGAGACATTGCCACAGTATGTACTAGGCCTCAAGAGCCTTTCTTGTGCTGGCAGACACATAGAAACAGATTGGCAGGGCGCACTTCACACGCACACACACTAAAAATGTTTTTGCTGGGTCCGCGTGCCTTAGCACCGCTGCTATGACTCCATCCCAGGAGAAACACTGGACCCCCATACGAAATCAAAACTCCCTCCCATTTTATTGAGCATTTGTTGTATACCTTAATCACTAATATCCGTTGGCAAGGAAAAAAACACTGCAATTTGTTAGTACTATTATCCAAAATGAAGTAAACCGGTCTTTCCTAGTAACTAAAAAGTGAATTCCACCTACTTGAGATATGGAGTTAATCTATCTAGACACTCGACAGATGGTGGGAATAGCAGCTCTAATGTAGTTCCTTTGGGTGGCAAAATCGAAATTATAATGTTCTCGTTGTCCTAGGTTATAAATAATGCAATATACTTAGGGATTATAATATAATATATTGTTAAAATGAGGAGTAATCTGCTTTGAGATAAAACATGGTGAGTAGGCGGCGCTTATCTATGTGATTTGAAACGGCGTGTTTTGTTCCAGTAAATTCTTTGCTTCTCTCTCTCTCTCTCTCTTTCCCTCTGTAGCTTCTTTCTCTCTCACCTCCTCCTCCAGCCAGAGATGCTGCTCTCCTCCCTCCTCCCACACACACACACACACACACGCACACGCGCACGCACACATACAGACACTACTATGTTCACACAAGTATGAAGGGGGAGGGGGAGAGAGACCAGGAAGGAGAGATAGTTTAAAGAGTGATGCTAACACACCAGGGAAGGGTGATGGAGATGATAATGGCAAGTAGAAGAAAGGAATATAATGAGAGATCAGACAGAAAGCAAAATAAATGAAGGGCTTGAGTGCTTTTTATTAAACGCTGCCGGGGTTCAAGTAACACCATTGGTCATCACAGTCAGTGGATGTCTGGAAGTCACTCAAAGAAGATGAAATCCACATTTGTTTTGTACAGTAAAAATATATTTTGTGAGAATAATGACCCTGCGCTTAAAAATATGTTTTTATTTGTAGTGTTTTATATAAACTGTGGGAATGCACTGGATCAAGCCAAGTATTTATGCCAGATATGATCTTGGATAGTAAGATATATTGATTTCAGTTAAACATGTTTGTAATTGGATTCAATTTAAATCCATGATGGTTCCATATCACATGTGTTCCTCTACATGCAAAGTCAACAGAGGCCATGTTCAGTTTCAGGCTTATTAAAAGCGTTTTTTAAATTTTTTATCTTGGAGCCTTTAAGCTATGGAAAGAGACTGTATTTTGCACTGATACATAAGGCTTAACAAAACCACCTAAAACATGTATTTGCAGTATTCTTTGTACTTTAAAAGCAGATACATGTGTGCCACACTTGGACAGAGAGCACTGCAGTATAAAATATTCCAATCACACTCAGACACCCTCAGCACTGGGCATTGAGTGTCAGTTCAGATGGCATCGAGTCACAGTGTCTGCGGCAAAGTAGCATTTATAGTCATATTCCTAACAGGAGGGAGAGGAGTGGAATTGTACCTCAAACTTCAAAAAACACCTTTTCAAGCACCATGTTTTTTGTGTACAGTGATATACGCGGCTAAATGGATCGTGTGCTGCTTCTGTATGATCCACCGACCAACCTTTCTCACAAAGTGCACCTCTGATTACGTATGGATGTATTCCTATATGTGGATGTAAAGGATAGCTGCGTCTCTTTGCAGTCTGGTACAATGAACCTCTATCCACACGGATCCATTAAATGTCTGAATGGAAATGGTCTCTCGTTCAGCACTCCCTTGCCGTTTTGTGTTGGGCATTGTTTTCCAGGTTTTGTTCTCCCTCCAGTGAAACGCTACACTGCACGGCCTTCACAAAGTGTTGCTTGTATTACAGGCTTTAATGTGTTGCATGCAGGGGGGACTATACTTTGAGGACTTGTACCATTATGGACGATTCCCCCAGCGCTGCCTCTGCTAGCTGCGGCATGATTAGTTGGATGGATGGACGGATAAAAAAGCGAGAGCGAGGGTAGTTGACTGGATGGACTGACTACTCGCTTACTTTCTGTATCCATCTCTCTTTTTCCCACTTTCAGTCTCAACATCTCATCTCCTCCCACATGCTCTCACACTGAGTGAGGAATCAATCCTTCTCACTTCCATTATCTCTCCCCATCCATCTCTATCGCTCTGTGCCACTTCAACTCGGCTGTTCTCTACCAATCGAATGTGCTCACTGTGGGCACAAAATGAGCGCGTGTCTATCCAGTCCCGTAGCAATCATACCACGTCCTCATTAGGTTCTGTTCTAGTGGCCCGCCTTATCTAGCTTCATCCCTTTCCCTCTATAATTGGGCAAAAACCTCTGCCTACCTGTCAGCCGGAGCACTAATACAAATACGGCAATGTATTCCGTCCTTCCACAGGGTCTTTTATCAGTGTGTAGGTTTTGACAATGGCCTCTGACTCACCATGGGTCACCGCTGTCCAATGTCAATTTCAGTAAACGATGTATCATGTGGAGTCGGATATTATTCACCTAATAGCTGCAGAGAGAGAGAGAGAGAGAGAGAGAGAGAGAGAGAGAGAGAGAGAGAGAGAAGTATGACATGTACGTTGTCGCTTTGCCAGCTTTCTAGGTCAAACCGGAAGATTCTGCGGCTCATTATTGAAATTTTAAAGACGTGGGCTGCTTGTTTGGGGCAGATGATCTTGTGCAGGGGCTCTCCCCACAGTGTTTGCAGAATGTTCTGGATAGATAGGCTCAATACAGATAACATTTACATGGACAAAAAGATACTATTCATAGAATACAATTTCATGGTACTCTTTATTTTGTTGCAGATGGCCCATTTAGCGAATGATTATGAAAACATTTGGGTAAGAAAGCTTAACACTATTATTTGCAACTGTTAAAATGCCTTCTTAAATAGATGATGGCAGATGTTTGTTACCAGAATGAATTTAGAATTACGGCTCACGTTTGTGAAATATCACTGTTACATTTTGTGAACTCTACTGTGATAGGATATGCTTGTGATTTTACAATACAACTGGTTTGTGTGGCAGTTAAACCTGCACAGCTTGTGACAACCTGTTATTGCCTCCACCATGTTTCTATGTTTATTTATATAGATGTCGCATACAGATGTTGCCTAGGGCTAAACAGTAAAAGGTGGAATAAGTAGACATGTAAACAGATTCAATAAGCAAAAGCATTTGTATAAAGTATTTTTCAGACACAAAAATAGTTTGTGAAACATACAGTATAGGAACCTTCTTTTTACTCTTAATAAGTCACACTTTAATGTTAAGTCTCTGAGTTACAGTAGTACAAGTTAAGAATAGCAGCAGCAGGTAGCGCTAATGGGAACAGAGCATGTGTTGTAGAAACAGCAGAGTAGTGTTAACACACATTAACACTTAAGCAGATAATCTGCCGTTCATTGAGCTTTTGCAGAACCAGTTTGCAAGTGTTTTTTTCTTTTCTTGAAAGTCACGACAACCAAGACTTAATCCTGTGTTTGACAAGCTTACCCATTCCCTGTCGGCCCTGTCACTTCCTCACGGGAAACAGGAAGTGGCAGAGATGTGTTTCCTGTTGGGATGTGAGACCGCTTTCTTGGCTGAAGCAAAGGCTGTTGGAAAGCAACAGGAAGGAACCAGGTTTCTTTATTAATTGTTCACTGCACGTCACAGCCACGTGTATTACACTTTTACTTTATCTACAGCTTTTTGCAAGGTGTAAAAAGTTACAATAAGCTACTTTAGTTTGTCTTCTGATAAGATGCATCCATTTGCATCTTGTAATTAAAAAAAAATGGCTTGACTTGCTCCTTTAAGGTTGTAATGGAGTTGCTGCTACAGGGTGTCCGCGGGGTTGATAAATACATTGAGTGAAAATGAAGGCTATTAAAAAGTATTAAACGGCATTTTCCAAGGTATTACATTTTGTAGCTTGTTTTCAATAAGTATATAAATTGTCCAAAGAGGTTGTATTCTACAGTGTGCCTGAATGTAATCATTGCGTAGGTGTGTAGTGTGATTCTGTGGAGTTTATTTATGGCATCCCGTTGGATTTGACGTCATCTGAACAGGACATCGCACGCTCACTGCTTGATAGCGCGCGGAGGTCCGTTTACGCCGGTTGTCAAACAACATCGTTATGGGGAAATGCAAGTTTGAGTCCAAATGGTTGGAAGATAAGGAGGAAGGACAATCAATACTGTCTATAGTCAATGTGAGGTCAAGTGTGTCGCCAAGGTAACCGGTTAGAACTGGAAGTGGCGATGAGGTCTTAAAATGTATGGAAAGGGTCTTAAAAAAGGTCTTATGCAAACTGATTAATGATCAACTGATCCAAAAGCAATATAGTTTCCATCAGAGCCAAAGAGATAAATAGGCGGGCCAAAATGACCTCAACCATATTTGATATTTTGACCAATAAATATGAAAAAAAATTACGTTATCCGATAAGGGAAAAGGTAAGACATTGGCATTTGTTGGCGGCTTATATGACTGCTGTGTGCAGTGCTGATAAAATCATTACTTTATGATTGCAGTGTTATGATATACTGTATATATTGACATTCAAGACACATTACAGAGACGGTTAGAGGCGAGAATAATATTTCTTGACTGGAGAGGGATGCACCATTGTTTTGCAAAATCTCTGTTTCTCCTCGTACACAACAAACCATTCTCTAGTGAATGTTTGGGAAAAGCTTATTTTATTGTTTGAGAAAAGGAAGGGTTGGAAAATAATTCTAGAAGTATTCAGCTTAATGTGCATATACTCAGATTGACAGCTCAGGTGAGAACGTGTATTATTCCTGTGTGGCTTCATTCATTCATATCCTTTCCTTACTTCCTGCCATTTTTCATACATGTAATTTCTCCTCTGCTGTCCATGCTGCTGTCTGTCTATATACATGCTCTGTCCTCTTGCATTGAAGCCACACAAACACACGTATTGAAGAGTGAGCAGCTTTCAGTTCTCCTACTCACTCCTCTCCTTACTGCAGTGCTGCTCCTGCCCACGCACAGCAGCGCCATTTTGACAATCTGCAGCTCTTTTCTAAAGTCTGTAATCCATAGCTTTCTCTCAGTGGCGAAAGAAGTCACCTGTACGTTGGGGCAATGGATAACAAGCAACACATCCCCATTTACTCTGGGACCTTGTTTCATATTAATGAGAAAGTACCCTGTCACTAGGTAGAACAGAATTGAAACAAAGCTAGTGAGGTGTTAAGGTGTACTTGCTACTGGGTTATATGTTATTATCTAGATTTATATATTAATTTCTAAAAACATAGAATGACATTTGAATAGGTCCTAAAACAAATTCTGGGCTGTGATTTAGTTTTCTCTCTCACATCCTCTCAGTTTGCCGCTTTGTTTTCCTTTTTTTACAGAATGTTCCTCTCCTAAACTCCCCACTTCTTTATTTATTTCATTTCTTGCACACATGTTCTCCATCCTCTCCCTCACCGCCCTCTCTTCACTCCCTTTCTTTATCTCTCTACAGTGCATCAGCCCCGAGCCCCCATGTTAATTACACCACAGTTCTTTTTCTCTATTATTCACTACTCTGCTATTTCTGTCACCATCACTGCTGTGCCTTGCTTTTTTGCTCCGTTGCCAGCATTTTGCTCGGGTCTGCACTGGCTGTTGGAATGAGGAGGGGGCGTGCACTGGTGCCTAAGTCAACAACAAATGGCTGTTTAGCATCATCTGATTGGCACAGATTAGAGGTGGTGGAGCGGAGGTGGCTCTCGCAGAGCACCAAGTGGCTTCATCGCTGCTGCCTGAGCACAGCTGACTGAGGGTGGGCTTTATTATTCTACTGACATTTTGCTAGAATTTGAAAGTATACAACCGGAAAGATCTGCCTCTTCCTTCAGACTTCCTCACAGAGCCCCTCCTCCAACACACACGAACGCGCACATGACCAATGAGGGCACGAGATACATTTGTGCACGAGATGGAAGGCTGACAGGCAGGTAGGCCATCCAGTTACTTTAGCCGGGCCGGCTCAGATGATTGGTCGTGCTTTTTACAGCGCTACGGCTTCCACAGATGACATTTTTGTATGTATTTATTGTCAAAGCATTTAATATATTCATTGCTATCGGGATGTTAAGAGCATTCCATGGAATATAACAAAAAGTGTTTCTGAAGTGAATTACCTACCCCACCTTTAAACGGCATTTTCCAATGTGTTACATTTTGTAGCTTGTTTTCAATAAGTATATAAATTGTCCAAAGAGGTTGTATTCTACAGTGTGCCTGAATGTAATCATTGCGTAGGTGTGTAGTGTGATTCTGTGTAGTTTATTGATGGCATCCCGTTGGATTTGACGTCATCTGAACAGGACATGGCACGCTCACTGCTTGATAGCGCGCGAAGGTCCGTTTACGCCGGTTGTTAAACTACATCGTTATGGGGAAATGCAAGTTTGCGTCCAAATGGTTGGAAGATAAGAAGGAAGGACAACCAATACTGTATATAGTCAATGTGAGGTAAAGTGTGTCGCCAAGGTAACTGGTTAGAACTCAAAGTGGCGATGAGGTCTTAAAATGTATGGAAAGGGTCTTAAAAAAGGTCTTAAAAGGTCTTACATTTGACTTCAGGATTCCTGCATATACCCTGATTGATGAAGACGCATTAATGGTTTGAGTGCTTACATTTTATCCGATTTAATGGTTTTCTTTTCACCATTCCAACCCGACATCGTCAGACCTTCAGCCCTGACAGGCGCAATGCAATTATCTGTTAAACAGTTTAGCATCCATTGACGCACTGACATTGCTAATTGTAATTCTGTACATCCCCTAAGGCAATTTGTTTGTCATCTTCATAGCTTGCGGCCTCTGTCTGGCTGGTTATATTTTCATAAACCTTGTCGAAAAAGTTCAATTTCGCTCCTTGATCTTTACAAGATGAATCAACTTGTTAAGAAAAGAATACTGTATAAGCTGCAAAATCCCACGTCCTAATTGAATTGTTGCTTTTTCAGTACCTAATATCTTTAGCTATTATTACACCAATACTTGTGCTGAGAATGGAATTAGTGTGACAAATCTCTCTGAGGACCCTGAACAGTATCTTTCAAAATGATGCCTGCAGCTCGGTTAGTTTCAGTCGCTTATTTTTAGGCATGGAAGAGCTGTGGTAAATGGACTGGATCCTCTCAGATGGGACCCTCGTTCATGCTGTGTGTGCCTGAGTGCATGTGTGGGTTTTCTCCACTTTTTACTTATTTATTGTCTTATGTTTTTATGGAGACACCCAAGACTGAACAAGGTGTGACAGTAAAGTAAACGTCAGCTAGTGCCCAGGTGTTCCAGAGAAAGAAACGTATGCTTGTCAGGCTTTCAATGCAGAGATTCAAAAGACTCTTCACTACTGTGTCTGTCGTAGGTTGGGTTTACTGCAGTTGAAGCTACTGTAATAATCAATTATATCTTTATATTTAAATATCCATTCAGGCGTGGACAGTAATGGTTGTCATTGGCATCCATTTGGAGAAATTGGCAACTAATTCCTAGCTTTTAGTTGCCATTAGCAGCAGCCACTTTTGACCATTTAAGAAAAAAGGACGGCAAACAGTCAAATGTTTCATTAGTCAAATCTAAAAATATGGCTGTTACTGCAGTCAGTACTGAATCCAGATCAGCTTTTTTATGTCACATTGTGATTCATAAGCTGACGTATAACGGCATAGTATCTTAATTACCGTACTGAAAATTTAAGGTGACTAAAAATGGCAAACATATTTTCAGCTTCGGCTTAATTTCACAGAGCAGAACATCCATTTGACAAGCAATTCAAATGGGAAGTAAAAACAAGAAAGAAACCTCAGTTTTACACATATTTGATATCAAATATCATAAAACACTCTGTCCTCAGAAAAGAAAACAGCTGGTGACCCTTGGGCTGGTTAGTCCCGACATGCGTCAAGTGTCATACCTCCTGTTTCTTTAAAATTGGAGCAGTGGAGCAGCAGTTGTGACTTTTCAATGTTCAATTCGACCTTTTACCACTCCAGTCAGGCCAATTGTAGTATTGCTTAGGCCAGAACATTGTGTAAAAGTGTTTCACCCCTGCAGCTTTTGACAAAAACAGACCAGTTATATAAACCTCACATTTCAGTTAGGAGAAATGTTTTTTTTGTGCCATGGATGTTTAATGCCCACTGTTTTTGTGATCCAGGAATAGTTTGAACATGTGTTGTGTCCGTTTAGCCGCCACCTGTCTGTCTCAAGGATGGATGGACAGCCTGAATTAATGTGTTTATTACCGTATGTAATGGGGTTTCCTAAACAGAATGGCATGGGACAATACAATACAATATGCATGACACACTATCCCAAAATCTTAACAATTTAATTTTGATTAAAGAGCATCTTACATCACCACCAGCAGCTCTCCATTTGATCAATTAAATAGTCTATTCCCAAATCAACCAGTGTAACGTGGAGCCATCTGTGTCAGCAAAATCTTGCTTAGCATAACGATGTTTAAATTAGTAGGAAAGTCAATTGTGTAATAAAGTGACTTCATAGTTCATAAAGGATGTATCAGGCTGGCATTCTACCTATCTACCAACAAACAGACCTAACTCCCACCCTCCCAAAATCCTCTCTGCTTGCAATAAATAATAAATCACCCTGTTACGAGGCCAATTGGTTGTACGAACCTGATTTATCAGAGCGCCCTCGACCCAGATACCTCCTGTGTGAGCGGTTTGAAGCCAAACGTGATGGTGGAGAGCACAGCAGTTCAATAATTCATAGGAGTTTTGTTTGAATCTGGATCAACAGTATTTACAAGTTTAGTTCTCATGTCAGTTTTATACAAACAACATATCTATTCATCTAATGCTCATTAGATTGGATTGCTGCAAAGGTGTTGCTATTATTACTGTATTTGGTAAATGACATTCACATGCATTTCACACTGGTACTTCACCGTCATTTTATGCGTTTGTTTTGTTGGACACCTGACAGACAGTAGGAAGTGTTTAAATCTGTGAGCCATCTTATTGTCTGCCTCTAGTTGTGTTGGACGATAGACTTTATTGTACCAGAAATAATAACAATGAACAATAATATTGTAATTTCTGATGATGATGGAATGACACCGTTTCAAAGTGCAGTGAAGTGGCAGGTCACATGAGAACAGCTGGTCCACCTTAAAGGTCAGCACTTCTTAAGCTTGAGCAGATGCTAGCTTCACAGCTAACCTCCATGTTTAAAGTCACGCGATCTTCAGTCATATTTATTCACAGACAAATAAACTTCACACACTCTTTAAGGCTACGATACTGCTTTCTTCAAACCAAAAGCACACAACCTGCATACAGTTATTACTTTGGTTCAATAAACATCTTCATTATACATTACAAAATGTGCTAACACCAGGTCGGGTAATTTTAGGTCGATTGTGGTCCTCAGTTGATGGATATCTGTGCTTCACCACATCTCTGATTCAAAATAGAATACACCTTTTTTTGTTGATTAAACCATTAGAGGTTGATCCTAGCAGCACTGAAGCTTTCCCTCCTCCTTTCATCTCTTAGATGCTTTGTATGTACAAGAGATCCACACACCCCCAGTCAGAGGAAAGCTGCTTTATTTTTCATCTCTCGTCAAGGCCAGGTTTGAATATTAAAAATGTTTATAGAGCTTGTGCATATGCCAGCTTTCAGTCAAATCGAAGAAATGAACCTTGAGTCACAACAAACTTAATCAATGGAGTCGGGAAGACATTGGTTACAAATATGGAAATGCAATGTTTTATGTTTGTGACTCATACTTTTTGAAAGCAATGAGACAGACAAAAACGGCTGCTAAAATGGAGGTGTAAAACACAGAGGTCATACACATTTTAAAGCCTATAAACTTGACTACAGCGCACTGTAACTCACCGAGATGGTACTCAAGATTAAAATGTACAACATTAAATCTTAAAGGTCACCTATCATGCTATTTTTAGGCAGCATAGGTCTCAGATATATAAATATATATAAAAAACATGTCTATGAAGTGTTTTGCTCAAAATACCAAACAGATCACCCATTCTAGCCATGCCTCATATCCCTCTATTCCACTTCCTGTTTCAAAAGTGCTGATTTGGGATATAAAGCTTTATAAAAAAATAATGGAGGGGGCTGAGCTCATGCGGGAGATTCTACCGGCAGATTCTGCCGTGATGAAACGCCATATCATGGATTATCAAGGATTATCTCTGAAACAGTATGAAGCTCAAAGGCTTTCTCTCTTGCCGGTTATACCACAAGGTGAGTTCCTTTTTACTTCCTGCTTCTTCACACACATGCTCTCCAGTACAGGTTAGCTCTGAGTGTTAGCGATGCTAATGTAAACATGCACCGACCATATTACCTCCAAAACAGTCGGGCATTGTTTCTGATAGCAACGTTTCTGATAGTGCCGTGGGTGTAAAGCCAGCCTACATTTCCGATATGATGTCATATCGGACGCAAATCTGGATCAGCTCCGTTGTAGCCCCGTTTGAGAGATTTAGAGGGTTTTATTTTCTGACGCTGCGTGAGTTCCCCGACACACATCTTTATGTATAAAAGACATCAAAATGTGCATTTTGCATGATAGGTCCCCTTTAAGTTAAGATACCCTTGGACTGGGGTCTTATTAAAGTGATATTTTAACTTTAAAGACGTTCATGTTTTTACATAAAACCCTTTTATAGGCCTGAAACTATCACAAGTTAATATTTCCCATTATTAAGTGACATCTACTTAGTGCTTCACTCACAGAGACTTCACTCTGATTCCTATGCTCATCTCCTCTCTCTGCCTCCATTGCCACTCTTTGACGGCCGGGGAAATGGAAGTTTACGCTATAGAACGCCTTCACAATTTCACACTTGAGAGAAAAACACAATATCGGTAGACCCAGAGCACCCAAAAAGCCCTCTTTCTTTCATTTCACTGAACCAGAGAGGAGACCCCTCCCCACTGTGCAGCTCTGCAGGTGGAGGATAAAAAGCAAAGCATATTTATCTTTCCACACAATTACAATTTCACTTTGAAATGCTCTGAGCTGAAACTCCGACACATTGGACTGCCTGCTGCTGCCTGGCAGATTTCAAAGAGAATAATGTTTGTTTGTTTTTCCCCCGCTTTATCTTTCCTCTGTGTCTTGGCCTGCCATTTCTTAATCTACACTCAGACAAATTGATATGATAAGCTGTTTGGCTTTGAAATGGCTGTGAAGAATTTAGGCACATTACGTTTCTACGTTTTTAACACACAAAAGGTTTGAAAAACTTACATTTTAATATTTTTCCTTTGGAGACGATGTTGGTCATTGCCAATGTTTTTGTGAATTTGAAATTCCCAAAGAAT
The DNA here is from genome assembly GCF_949606895.1 of Notothenia rossii. NCBI lineage: Eukaryota > Metazoa > Chordata > Actinopteri > Perciformes > Nototheniidae > Notothenia > Notothenia rossii. The sequence goes on along the minus strand of NC_136906.1, from coordinate 73,634,869 downwards.
ATTTCTAACTGTCATGAGTTCTCGCTGCACATTAATATTCAATGAAGTTTTAAGATAACTGAATACTCTCATACTTTCCCGTATAAAGTTAATACCAAATAAAGACACTTATTTCATTGCTCATGGGAAGTAAGACTTGGGTGAGAAAAATAATGTAATGCAGCATTCCTTGTTTGTTTCTATTAGTGTGTAAAACAGAGACACACTTAATGTCTGAGTCACTATCTGGAGATTATTCATGTTTTTTGTATACCAATGCTCTGTGTGTGACTTGCAGTGGCTCTACTGCTGTAAACAAAGGCATACACACACACACACACACACACACACACACACACACACACACACACACACACACACACACACACACACACACACACACACACACACACACACACACACACACACACACACACACACACACACACACACACACACACACACACACACACACACACACACACACACACACACACACACACACACACACAGTATACGTCACATCCATGCCCAGGAGCATATTGGCAGCAGGTGTTTGAGAGGACAAGCTGTCAAAGTTGAAGTCGGTGTCTCTCTTTCAGTTTTTTTTTATAATTGCCATTTTCCCACATGCGACTTCTACTGCACCCCCAGCCGTCACAGCAGGGGAATTTCCTCCTAAAAGATGGTTCTTTCTATTAGTTTCTTCATGTCCAAAGGCTTTTGGTACTAACTCCATGTCTCTTTAAAGAATTTGGGCTGGGTATTAAACAGTTTTTGTGTTGTTCATGTTGTCTGGATATACAGATAAACATGAAGTGACTTGTCTTGCCGCAGTCAGTGTGGTAATAGTGTCTGGTTGCAGAAACAGGTGTAAACCGTCATTGTCCATTCTGTAACATGAAAAACAGCATGATTAACAAACACTACCTTTTTCTTACACAATTTTTCTAAAAGGTTGTCATTTTCCAAGTCCCCCGTGTGTGATGGCAAGGTGGTGATCTTCACTAAACAAAGGCCTGCGAACAAATGATCTGTATTCTTCGACTACAATACTATCTGATTAATGAACACCGAACACTCTCTTACTGTCTCCAAATGACAGACCTACTAATTATAATGTAGAACATTGAAGATAAAGGGTTTCGGGAGAACATGTGCACGCATTCACGCATTTGATCTTTTTTTTGCACTCTGTTTTCTGATTATTTCTATGACTGTGTCACCTCTCATTGTTTGGCAGCAGCCTCCAGGAGTCAGTTAGTCAGCGAGCTCGTCTGCTCTGTAATCTTCAGGTGTGCATGACTCACTGTGCATGGAACAGATTAATGGCCACACAGCGCCCATACTGGCACACCTGTGGAGCTCCACAACAACCTGTAGCTGCCAGAAACACAACAACGAGCATTAGCAGAGGTTTCAATAGTTTTAGATGACCATAGTAACAGTGAAGACATTCTGAAGACATTGTTCCTGAATTGATCAATTAAATTATTTTACCGAATGTTTTTGGATCAATTCTGTTGTTTCTTTTGATTTTATTAAGGAAAATGATATGAAGGCTCCCAGAAAAGAAAAATGGAGAGGTTGTTCAGTTGGTACACTTCAATTAAATAATTTTTAATTAGCTTCTAGCAAAGCCTAGTGTCTCTTAGCCATTATTGCACAGCAGGTCAGTTTAAGAGTAAAGAGGCGAACAAACAATTTACACTCATAAATATTTAATTGGTAACGAATGATTTTAACTGAGGTACAATTGGAGTAGTAAGATGCTGCCTGGAAATGACGTTGTTCTTTTTCCATTGAAATACTGCTTGTAGAAGGCTTCACAGAAAATACTGTAAAGCTGCCACATTTAAATATATTAATTAAAGGATATGTTCACATCGGATCAAGTGTGTCTTAACAATGCAATGGAGGACTTTGTTTCTCCTGCAAATAGGGACTCGTGTCATATCTGCTGTTTTGCAAAATGTGTATTTCTTCAGAGCATCTTGTATTAATAAAACTATGTAAGCGTCACCCACATTTAGTCTTCTTAGCACAATATCCATATGAAGAGAACTGCCTATGAACTATGTCACCAATGAATTACAAGATCTAAGAATCACAACACTAAATGTTTTCGTTAATGTCGTACTCAAGCCACCTTTTATCTGTAAGATGGAAAGTCCCTGTTGACTGAGTTAGAAGAACCTCTGCAGCACGTTGCTCTGTTGAGCAGAGATGCTACATATTTACCTCAGGAACCGACCTCATTTAGACACTGCTAAAGGTTACTGAGTATCTGTCAGTGTAATTGGTCCTTCGCGACTGCAGAGAGGAATGCGGCTCCACATTCATTTGTTTCAATTCCCTGTCTCCCTACAAAACTTACAGTATAATCCTCTTGCTTTCTTTCTTTCTGTTTTCCTCATCGGTTCAAAACTGTCATTAGAGAGCACTAACCGATCCTCAGGAGAGAAACAGAGAGGCAGCTGCAGGCAGGTAGTTATTCAGGATACACTTTTTATTTGGGAGTTAGTTTTCAAAGGGGTCATTGAATTTGAGTGCATTGCAGTGTTGCTATCCTACCCTTATTTCACTTTTCTTCAGGTCTGAATAGATATTTCTGAATTTATCTTGAGTTTTGCAGTCTCATTTTAAGGGGGTAAAAATCACTTTGTGGTAATTAGTAGATTTTAGTCCAATCGAGCAAGCTTTAAAAAGAGTGGGGACTTAACAAGTCTTCATTGATTTGTAATGTTTTTTGATTTGCTCTGAAGTAAAAGGGTTTGACAAGCTTTCTTTTGTGGCATTGAAGAAATCCTCTCTAAAGAGGCTCATCTAAATGAATGCCCTTTCAGTTGCACAATTCCAAAATCTCTTTTGTAAAGTGAATTGAAAGTGTTTAACATTTCTTCACACACTATAATTGTGTGTCTGTTTTTATTTAATACACCAGCTCTCATGGTTGTTTGAGGCTTCAAGATAAATTGACATCGTGTTTCCTGTCATGTCTTTAGCATATCAAAAGTGTGTGTGGACTTTTACGTAGAGTTTTTTCTTATTAGTCTTCAAAGGATTGTGCTCAGTATTTGAAGCCAAACTAAAGACTAGGATGTTGTGCTGCTCAAACAGACCTTCGACAAAACATAAACACAATTAGATTGGAGGAGATACTGTAGAGTACTGCACAAAGATGCAGATGGTGCAACAACATACCTCAGATTTGGTTCTAAGGTAATAAAAAAGTTCTTGGCATTGATCGATTCCTTTCGTTTTTTATTGGAGATTCAAAATCTTCAAATCCTTCATTTGAAAATCTTGATACTAATGTGTTGAGAAACTGTTCACAGGGGGGTCTGTAGGAAGGGAAGGAATCAATCGTCTTGTTTTCTCTCTCTCTCACACTCACAGAAATATGTACTGTACAAGTCCTTATCTCCATGGTGATACAAAATGGTCTGGCACAGAGAAGTAGTTCGCTGTTATGTACAAATGATTAGAAAAAAACACTCAAGCATACTGACGTTTTTTCCTGAGCAATAATGGCTCAGGAACGAAAAATCTGTCCAATATTTTCTTTCGATTGAGATGTTGTTGTTGCACATATTGTTCTAAATTACATTAATCTCCTGCACCCTTTTCTACCATGTTTGGGCTGTGCAATGTCTTTACCAGCTAGGTCATGTGTGACATGGATCCTTTGATGTTAGGAAGTGAAATCCAGACAAGAAAGAAACACAGATCCCTCGGTGAAGGCAGCGAGAATTAAATCCTGAAGCATCTGTAATTGTACAAGGTCTTTTAAAATGATGTGCAAATACTCCACCAGAATAAATTATTGTTAAAAAAAATGCTTGAAAAGTTTTGCACTTTTCTGAATTTGTGAGAGCAGCAATAAACCTCTTAAAAATGGTAGGTACGTGAGATATGTCTATACTTGGCATGGCAAAAATGCTAACTTCTTCAATTCCCTGATTCAGTTACATTTTTAGATCCTTGCAGCAGGGCCATATATTTTGAATACCAAAGCCACATTGAACACATACATACAGTTGTTATGGGAAAGGTCCTCTACAGAGACAGAGCAGACACCATTCTTCATTTTCTCAGGCTGTGTGATACTCGGCATTACTAGTAAATTAACCTTGTAGTGTAAAATTGCACTTATACTTTTTAGAAATTTTTTTTTTTTAGAAAAAATGTACCTGCTAGATCAATCATTGGCTAAAAGTGGTCCAAATATCATCATTCAGTCAAATTAGATGGTTTCTCATTAGACCCGCCTAGCTCTTACATAACATGACTTGCAAATATAGCCTCATTTTTTTGTTTGTTGGTTTTGCCTGATGTTCTGTGTTTTGACCATGAAGGGCTTATTAGAGTAATGTATTTTAGTTAAAGGGGACCTATCATGCTAAATGCACTTTTTGATGTCTTTTATACATAAAGATGTGTCCCCGGTGTGTCGGGGAACTCACGCAGCGTCAGAAAATAATACCCTCTCTCCTTTCCTCCGTACCCAAATCTCTAAAAACTGGGCTACAACGGAGCTGATCCAGATTTGCGTCCAATATGACCTAATATCTGAAATGTGGACCCACGGCAAAATCAGAAAGTTGCTATCAGAAACAATGCCCGACTGTTTTGGACGTAATATGGTCGGTGTTCACATTAGCATCGCTAACACTCAGAGCTAACCTGTACTGGAGAGCATGTGTGTGAAGAAGCAGGAAATAAAAAGGAACTCACCTTGTGGTATAACCGGCAAGAGAGAAAGCCTTTGAGCTCCAGACTGTTTCAGAAATAATCCTTGATAATCCATGATATGGCGTTTCATCACCGCAGTATTTAGTTTAGATGGTAGCTGCCGGGTCCCGCGTGAGCTCAGCCCCCTCCTTTTTTTAATTTTTATTATCAATTAAACAAAAAAAACCTTTATACCCAAAATCAGCATTTTTGAAACCGGAAGCGAAATAGAGGGTTATGAGGCATGGCTAGAATGGGTGATCTGTTTGGTATTTTGAGCAAAACACTTCATAGACATGTTTTTTTATATCTTTTTATATATCTGAGACCTATACTATTGCCTAAAAATAGCACGATAGGTGACCTTTAATGAAAGATCTGATATTATCTACCATGTGATGTTCTTTTTCATATCTTACTTACTCTTACCTATTCCCTTTTCTTTGTTTTTCTCAGTTCCTTAGTTGGTCCCATCCAGACTGAATGGAGTTCTCTTCTTACATGGTTGCAATGCAGATTACTTTTTAGAGACTTCAGCTGTAAAAAGCTTACCATTAACACACTTCTGTTCATCAAGCCCCATCAAGGTAAGCATATTCCGTTATTTTTTTATTGAAAAGAATGCAAACTAAATATCTTGAGCTGAGTGTGTTTATGAGAGTTGCCGAAGCTAAACTTGGAGCTGTCGCAGTAGCAAATATTATTTGATGTAGGTAGATTATTGATGCCATTGTTTAATGTTCCATGTTAAAAGCCAGACATTTTCTCAACATCACTTAAGCTGCACATTTTTTTTAAATACATTTTCCATTACCATCACTTGTATTGTCATTGATCCAAAAGCTCTTTATTGACCTTTTGATTTTTTTTAAACTCAACAAATTAATGTTTTTTTTCTTCCTGCAGCACCAAATGTTTCCCTGAGAGTCTCTCGTCACTTCACTGAGTGGGTATAATGTTGACCCTGATCTAAACCCACCAGCAACCCATCCCTACCTCCCCCCCCCACTCCCTTTCCCACCTCCACCATGACCAGTCTGAAGCGTTCTCAGACAGAGCGCTCGGTCGGGGGCTCAGTGCCAGCGTCTGATGAGTTCTACACCCGCCGCCTGAGACTGCCCAATGGAGGGGCCCCGCCCCCCCGCAGTGAGAGCGCCCACATCTCCTCTTCCTCCACTACCGGCACCAACCCGGCCGTACCGAAAATGGGGGTTCGGGCTCGTGTGGCTGATTGGCCGCCAAGAAAAGATGGGGGAGGAGGTGGTCTTTGGCACATAACGGTGGAAACAGACTCACCCAGCTCCACCAACACCACAAGCTCTTCAGGTTCAGGAAGTGGAGATAGAGAAAGACTTGTAGGAGGAGGAGGAGGGGGAGGAGGAGAAAGTGGTGGTGGTGGGGGAGGAGGAGGAAGAGGAAGTAGTGGGAGCGGTAGTGGTAGTGGTAGTGGCGGCAGTGGCAGTGGCAGTGGAGAAAGAGGGGGATCCGCAGTAACAGCCCACAGCCATCTGTCAGCCAAGCTGGGCCACCTGATAAGCCCGCAGGACTCATCCATGCTGCGCAACATCCACAACACCCTGAAGAACAAGATGCACAGCAAGGGGAAGGACAACCGCTTCCTGTCACCGGATGGATACCTGGGGTCTCCTCGCAAAGGCATGAGGCGCATCCGTCAGCGCAGTAACAGCGACATCACCATCAGCGAGCTGGATGTGGACGGCAACGAGGGCTGGTCCTTCTCCGGGTGGACCCCCATGCACCGAGAGTATGGCAGCACTTCGTCTATAGATAAACACGGGGTGTCAGGGGAGAGCTTCTTTGACATGCTCAAGGGATACCAGTCCTTCGAGGCCCCTGATCAGAGAAGCCCAGCCCCAGAGAAGCTATCAGAGCTGCTTACCGTGGCCCCAACGAAACAGGCGGCCCTGGACCTGCCTGATGGTGCTTTGAGTTCAGCAAGAGGCAGTCCTGCCAGTCGGTTGAAGGAGCGAGAGAAGCACTTAAAGAGGAGGTCAAAGTCGGAGACAGGTGGAGAATCAATATTCCGTAAACTGCGCAGCGTGAAGGTGGAGGGGGACTCGTCTCGGGCTGGATCAGATGCTGAAGATGGGGGCAAAGCAGATGAGAGCAGCCCACCTCCCAAACCTTGGGCGTGCCAAAAAGGCTTTGCCCATTTTGATATCCAGTCTTTACTTTTTGACCTCAATGAGGCAATCCACAGCAGGCAGTCTGGGTCCAAGCGTAAGAACACTACTACCGGTGCCTCGGCTGCTGCTGCTGCCTCCGCTTCAGCCACATCCTCCCTCTCGTCCAATCAGAGCGGAATATATGGTTCACCATGTGGCTCACAAGAGGAGCTGAGCAAGGAGGGGACCGGAGGACACGGCACCAACCCTGCCTTGGACCCCGGGGACGACAAGACCAATGACCTGGTGCTCAGCTGCCCTTGTTTCAGAAATGAGATTGGTGGAGAGGGAGAGAGGAACATCTCTTCTGCTAAACAGGTAGGTTTTGTGCCAGAACAGATAATTAGACTTCAATTAAGAAAAATAACCCTTGTTATAACAACTGCTGTGTTACGTTCTAAGATTGGAAAACCTTGATATATTTTGAGAACATCAAAATATATCAAGGTTTTCCGATCTTAAAACGTAACACAGCAGTTTGAAATATTAAAGGTCACCTATTATAAAAAAAAAAACACTTGTTCATGTCTTTTATACATAAACATGTGTCCCCTCTGTGTAAAGAGATTCTGAAAGTTTCAGGAAAAAAGATTCCCTCACTCTGAAAATGAGCTAATCAGATTTTGGCCACTTTATGATGTCATAACGATTTTTTGGCTTGTGTAACCATTAGCCAATCACCGACCAAGGTAACCCCCCCCCCTTATCACCTGAATCTCCTCCTAGAGCACCATTGTGTTCTTTTTAGAGGGGCGTGGGGAGGGGCTCCTTATTTTCATCTAAAGTAACAGACAGAGAATCGGCACTTTTGAAACAGGGCTGAAACAGAGGGGGATTATGGGTAATGCTGCAATGATCTGTTTGGTGTTTGGAGCCAAACCCTTCAGAGACATGTTTTGTATATATATCTGAGACCTATAATATATTGATGAAAACCATTTTAATTGGGGACCTTTAATTCCTGAACCTTCTGGCTACAAACCAAAATAAAAAATCATTCTGAAGATTAAATGTAAACAAAGTGTTACACAATGGCTATGCTTTACCTTTCCTGGTCTTCCGTCCCCCAGCCGGGCAGCATAGGTAGTGGTGAGACCTCGAGCAGTTCTTCAAGCAGTACAGAGGAAGGACCCTTGGATGCCACCCTAACTACTCATTTTACCAACGCTGGTGTCGCTGTGTTGGAGGCTGGCAAGGACGGGCCAGGCCAACATGCTGACAGGTCCAAACGTTACATCGTGGAACATGTTGACCTCGGCACCTATTACTACCGAAAGTTCTTCTACCTCAGAGGTGAGCGCAAAGGGAATAGTTAGGGCTTTTCTAAATTCCTAGTTCTTGATATAGTTTGGTGTGGAAGCTGCCTTTCTTAAACGCTGTTGACTGTATGATGTATATTTCTTAACATTTGATAACAGAAGCTCATTGGCAGAGTAAATGCCAACTTCTGCTACCAGCCAAGATTCAACCTTAGACGACAATTGGCACAATATTCAGTATTCATGCAAATGCAGCATCCTGTATTTCGCTAGGAGTTAGAAAAAAGCTGGGGAACAGCAGAGGATCATTCATAAAGTTATTCTTTTAATGCTTTGGTATTTTTGTTTTTTGTTTTTCCCTCCTTCCTACATTAGAATTGACCTTTTAAAATATGCACGGTAACAAAATCGTCGTCTAATTTCACAAGTTCTCTGTGTCTTCTCTTTCACACAATCCCTTTCTCTCCATCCATTACTCAAATCCCTTCCCTCCACCAGAACACTGGAACTATCTGGGGGTGGATGAGAACCTGGGCCCGGTCGCAGTGAGTCTGAGGAGGGAGAAGTTGGACGAACACAAGGACCACGGCCAGCAATACAACTACAGGGTCATCTTCAGAATGAGCGAGGTACATTGCAAAGGCCAAATGATTTACACTCTTTTATAATCTGTGTGTTTTGCTTGATTGTTTTGTAATTGATCTTTCCCATTCATCAGGATACAATCTATTTGTAGCTGTTCCCTCCGGAGCCATGAATGTTCACAAACGTGTCAATATTCAGCACACTCTGTACTGAGGGATGCTACTGGGAAGCGCTGAGATGTGTAGGAGTAATCAATGATCGATGCCCAGCCTTGCTTATTGAAAAACCCAGTCAGAGTGTGTGACATTATAAAAGCTTCGGCTCAATGTTGTCGGATATGGCTCAAGACATTAGATGCCTCCGCCTCCATTCCTTAACCTCAACTAATAGCATGTTTTATCCCATTTATAACACATATTCTCAATTCTTTATGCTCAAACTGCAGTGATTGGAGCTTGTGTATAAATTCCCCTCCTATAGAGACTAGAGCCACAGATCCATGTCCTCATTCTCTCAGCTGAACACCCACCTACCATCTTTGTCAGCCTTCATCTGTGAAGGACTGAGCCGTGCCATTTCACAGCTAAACGAGACTAAAATAGTGCCAAAGAGATTTGAGTAGAGAGGGGGAAAGCATTGCTCTCGTACTGAAGAGCACCATGAGTAATAGCCCTTTCCGATCTCTTGGGATGACGCACGACCTACTGTGCTGTGTGTTCCTCTCTTTTCCTTCCCTTCTCCCTCTATGCTCTCTAATTGCTATTTTCAGCATGGGGAGGTGGGCAGGTAAAGACATATGTGTGTGGGAGTGAGTGGGATGCACTGAGATAAGTCCAGTGTCCACAGAGGACAGCTGTTGTCCTCTCCTCAGTAAGAGTACTTCTCTCCAGTGTGTTTAAACCTGAGGCTGTTGGCACTGACCTTGAGCCGACAGAAGACACATAAGTGATTCTTAAGAGCCATGGGACCACTAAGGATATCCAACTGTGTTTATTTGTTCATGATGGATTTTCTGGTCCTGGTCCTTCTGCAGTCCTCTTGATTTATTCATGGTTGTCCTCTTCCAGTTTGTTTTAGCCTCGAGCCCAAGAGTGCTTAAAGTTGAAACAGTAGCAGCAAAAACCCTATAAGCATTATTATTTGTGTGCTTGCTTCGACAGTTCCCCACACTTTGTTTTCCCTGCACAAGCGGAAAACATGTTCAACTTTTAGCCTGGATTTTGAAATAAATACATATTGATTTAATGAGTTATCTTAAGCCCATGATGCATTCTTTTTAAATAGCCCTCTGCTGCTGTGAATTGTATTTAACTGCAGATACCTTTAGGTCTTATCACAGGCCTACTTTTAGCTTTCCCGAACGTAGACTAACAAATTAGTGTTTTTCGAATGGCTGGAAATATATTTTGCTTTTCTTGCCAACATACTAAACGGAGCAGAAAGAAACCAAACCAGACAAACATTTCGAGAACATACACAATAATTATCTAAGCTACAAACTTCAACTTAGCTAGGCTAAATCTGAATCATCTGTTATTGTGAAAAGCCATCTGTAGCACTGCAGTGTAATGTGCTCTTAAGATACAGTAGAGGCCAAGAGAAGAGTTTTAAATGCAGTAGTAAGGCAAGGCAAGGCAAGTTTATTTATATAGCACTTTTCAACACAAGGCAATTCAAAGTGCTTTACAAAAAATGAAAGACATTAAGAAAATGGCATTTAAAATAATAGAAAAAACATTTATTGTTTTTTATACTGTACTGGATTAAGAAGAGGGAATAACTTTGTCATTAGTGTATTTTGGATCCAACCTGCTATCATATCTCCAACAGCAAATGATTTAGTAGTACAGTTTGTAGTATCAGTGGGTTTTCACTGTGAAGCTTTTTGACTGATTTTGCTAGTTGACGATGCAGCCACATTTTATATTCTATCATTCACTGCATTCTATGTTGATGTAAATTACTGCTTTATTTTATTGCTATCTATTACATTAATGCACAAAATGTTCAAATAGTGTTCAAATATGCTTACTGCACATATTTCATATTTTATCATCTATAATTCACTGCATTCTATTTCACTTTACATTTCCGCTTTATTTAAATTTGTATTGCTATCTATCTATATATATTTTTTTACAGTGTTCTTAATGTAGTTCGCTATCTGTGTACTTTTTAGATTTGATGTACAGTATGCACCATGACATCAAGTCAAATTCCTCGTACGTGTGAACCTACCTGGCAATAAACCAGTTTCTGATTCTGATAACTGCCATAAAGAAAACTCTAGACCAAGATAATAGAGGTCACCAAAAAACCTTCAAGCTCTAGAAGAATCAGAATTAAGAAATAATTTGTTCAAACTCAATAATCTGATGTTTCCTATTTTTCTTGTTCTTCTCCCTCCCTTGCCATCTCCAGCTGAATACCCTGAGGGGCTCCATCCTGGAAGATGCAGTACCCTCCACGTCCAAACACGGTCTGGGCCGGGGTCTGCCCCTCAAAGAGGTGCTGGAGTACCTGGTGCCCGAGCTCAACGTCCACTGCCTGCGCCTCGCTCTCAACACGCCCAAAGTCACGGAGCAGCTGATGAAGCTGGACGAGCAGGGGGTAAGGACGCGAGTGACAACAATTATGATTTACTGGATGATTAATTCCTTTGATTTCTGATATATATGTTTGTATTACTGCTTTCTATTTATTAAAAGTATTAGTCAGACTTCTTGTCAATCCTCAAAATGTTATCCATTCAGCATATTTGATAATTCTATGAACTAAAGATCTTTCCTTTTGGTTTTTTTATGAATCATTTCATGTGTTGGTGTTATTTGTCCTAAAAGTGGATATTTCACCGTGAGGCAGAATTATTTATTTTCAATATTCTTTTTATACTTATGCTTAATTTATCCATTCACTCCCACAGACTACTTAGTGGGATTTAAGTGGAGACACTACCTCCCTTATTTGTCTACACCCACACACAAACTCACACACGCAACTTGACCATCAAAAGGTGAAAAATGCCAAACATCTCTTTAATACTCATGCTCCCTGACGCAATCATCAAAAGCTGAACCTCTGAAAATGTCAACATCATTTCTCTGGTAAATGGCACCGCGATCACCACATGACAACCCAAGGTGCTGATTCTTAAAATGCCAACATGAGTTCTCCCTTAAATGTCAACATGGTGACTCTGACATGAGTTCTGCACAGTAATATACAAGTTTCCCTTTCTCATTGCAACAATCTCTCCATAGTTGAGTTTCCAGCGGAAAGTGGGGCTGATGTACTGCATGGCCGGCCAGAGCAGCGAGGAGGAAATGTACAACAATGAGTCAGCTGGTCCTGCGCTGGAGGAGTTCCTTCATCTGCTGGGGGAGAGGGTCCGGCTCAAAGGCTTCAGCAAGTACCGGGCCCAGCTGGACGCCAAGAGTACGTACATGCACAGAAATAAAGACTCAAAGGTCCCCTGTTATACTGTTTTTCATCAATATATTATAGGTCTCAGATATATACAAACATGTCTCTGAAGTGTTTGGCTCCAAACACCAAACAGATCTTTGTAGCATTACCCATAATCCTCTCTGTTTCAGCCCTGTTTCCAAAGTGCTGATTCTCTGTCTGTTACCCTCCCCACGCCCCTCTGAGAGAGATTTGGTTAAAAAGAACACAATGGAGATTCAGATGATAAGGGGAGGGGGGGGGTTACCTTGGTTGCTGATTGGCTAATGGAGACACAAGCAAAAAAATCGTTATGACATCATTAAGTGGCCAAAATCTGATCAGCTCACTTTCAGACAGGTTTTTACATAAATGGATCAGGACAAAAAGAGAGAGAATCTTTTTTCCTGAAACTTTCAGAATATCTTTACGCAGAGGGGACACATGTTTATGTTGAAGAGACATGAAAAAGTGGATTTTGCGCAATAAGTGAACTTTAAATAGCTCTCCGATGAGGTCTGATTTGAGGGAAGATGGAGAGGTTTTACCCGTTTGCTCAGAGCCGAAACAAACCTCTTTTATCGTGGTGAAGTAACCGCTGTGGGTAAACCAGCTAAGTGTGCACACAGAAAATATTCACTTCACAGACTACAGTACTACTTGAACATGCCCTCTAAAATAATCTAAAACCACTTTTCACAGAAGAGGGAGGCTGTGTAATGTGGGGAGTAAAATAAAGCACTAAACTGAAATTAAATATATTATGATAGTTTCACTACATTGGCATTGGTTTTGGCAGATCTTTGAAGTTCTTAAAATGTTCAAGTGGATTGAAGTGCTACACAAATCTTCCCATTTATTTTCCTCTGCAGTGTTTATGAATAAATAAAAAAAAACGTTTGAAAATTCTGCTTTTCTTTTCTGCCCCTGAGTTTGAGACTACTTTAATCCCTTTTTCTTTCTTTCCCTGATTCTTCTGCTATTTATGCATTTACTGAAAACAAATTTGACTTTAAAGGGGCCCTTTAATGCTAATTTTCAGGTTTATATTTTCATGTTGTCATATTTAACTCTGCATTATTCCTATAACAATACAAGTAATCTTTGTGAAAAACACTCCCTTTCACTTTTTCAGGGGATGTAATAACACCCTCTGTACCCTCTAGTTAATTAAATACAGCTATGCCACACTATTAGAAGGAGTAATTTAGCAAGGTTTTAAAAACCTTAGGCGCGTTCACACCGCAGTACTTTTCCCACAAAGGTTCATGAGAACTTAGTTCATGAGAACTCTTTAGTTCTCATGAACTAAGTACAGATCGCGTTCACACCGGAATAAGTCCCTGGGGGAGGATTAGGCAAATGAAGCCGCTGACGTCACTTCTTCTTCTTCTGCTTTGGGTTTACTGGGAGGCCACAAACAACTTCACGGTGTATACTGCCACCCGAAGTCCCCGGCCGGAAGTCCCCGGAGTTAGGGACTGGCTCCAGTCGAAGCTGCTGGGACTCCCAGCAGCTTCGACTGAAGCCTTCAGAGTAAATCGCCAGAACGCCGACACCTCCTCATCTCCACCGCTCCCATGTTTTATTTTGTGTTGTCATAAGTTAGTCTCTGCGTTTGTGCGCTAGGCTAATGCTAATGCAAATCATGCTAATGCGAGGATAATAAAATGCCGGCTTCACAAAACTTTTTGGGAGTTTTACGGGGCGTGGTTTGCATTCCGCCCAGCCAATCAGACATAGGAACCTTTTTACCCCCTTTTCAGTCCCTGCTCTCTAGCAGGGACTGAAAAGGGGGTAAAAAGGTTCTGATGAACTAATTTTAGTTCGGGCTCTTTTTGGTGTGAACGCAACATTTCGGAACTATATCGGAACTAAAGTGGGAAAAGTACTGCGGTGTGAACGCGGCTTTTGTGACGGTTCTGTTCTCTGAATAGAGCCCATCAATAGAATGGTGGTGGTTATTAACATGCAGGGGTTCTCTTTAGGGCCAGAGGCTGTTCAGAGCTCAGGGAACACATCCTATCAGCATTCACAGGAAGGCTGGACAACATACAGATGATGCTTTAATACACACCTTTATAGTAAGGAAACAAGACATTTGAATTATACGATACTACACTATACAATTATACTTAGTAAAGATTTTATAGTAAATTATTTTGAATACTTATGACATTGTTAAGCTATTAAAACGTTTTGCACTAAAGCAATTCTGTTTTCTCTCGGGCATTATCTGTTGTGAGGATGTAGTAATGTGGAATTTCAAAGTCAAAAACAAATGATCTTAAGTGAGGACCCACCACCATTATGATACATCTTATAATTATCCCTATGTGTGGTATTAGAGTGGAAGAATGATTGGTTTTTTAAAGTTCCACTAATACAATTTAGGAGAGTGGAATATGATCACAGTGAAGTGGTATTTCTTTTATATTCACATGGGGTTTTAGACATTTGCAAATTACATTCCTGGGGTTTGGCTCCAGAAACCATCCCACCTTGGGTCAATCCAGGTTATAATAACTGTGTAAATGAGAATTGACATGTAGTTGTTTCCCCTCAGCTGACTCGACGGGCACCCACTCCATGTACACCACCTACAAGGACTATGAGATCATGTTCCACGTGTCCACCATGCTGCCCTACACACCCAACAATAAGCAACAGGTAGGTTCACGAAAAAGCATTTTTAACTTTGACTATTCCATTGAAATAATAAAAAAGAGCATGTAGTGTGGTTTCACTTATCCTATAATAATTGTGCACATGGCTTTAGTAGGAATAGTGTAGATTGCTATGTTCACAGTTTACTGCACATATCAAATGGACTGTGGTTCAAACGTTTTGCATAGTTTTTTCTGTATTTTCCAGGTATCTTATTTAGTATAACTTAATATCTAATCTGGTTTCTCCTGCCTTCTTTGTGCTTGTCCAGTTACTACGAAAGCGGCATATTGGGAACGATATTGTTACAATCGTGTTCCAGGAACCTGGCGCGCTCCCCTTCACCCCCAAAAACATTCGCTCACACTTCCAGCACGTCTTTGTGGTTGTGCGAGCTCACAACCCATGTTCCGAAAACAGCTCCTACAGGTGAGATATACTCATATACTGTATGTGTATATACCGTATTCATGAGTGTTGTATTTAGAATGTTGTTGTTGTTTGGTCCAAAACCTCGATGCTATATCCAGCTGTTACAAAGTGAGTTTTCATCCCTTGGTTTCTCGTCTTCAGTATTGGGGATATCTGCTGTCTTTTATAACATTATTTATAAAAATGCCAACGCTTAACCCACCCGAATGACGAGAGAGAATACGTGTACATGACTGAGAAAAGGAATTAGGAAATACCCATTATCCAACCAATTATTCAGATCGTTTAAAATCAATTAAAGCTGAATTAAGTGGTTCATGCTGATTTTCTATGAAGTGGTCAAATGGAATAAGGTACAGTAGGCTATTTAGTGAATAGTTTAATGGACTTTATAATAAGCAGCAGAGTTGAACAAAAAGTTAACTTGTAAACAATTTCAAAACATTTAAAACATAGTTTGATAAAGTCTTTCTAATTGTTTTGTATTATTTATTTATTTATAACAGGTATTTTTTTTCCTAATGCTTCCTCTAGGGGTGTTACGTTATACAGGTGATTATATATAATTTCAGTTTCTTTCTTTTTTTTGTTGCTCACGGCAACCCTTCAGTAATATGACAGCTCTCTTGTTATCTTAGTGTTATTGAAGCCAGGTTAAAATATGCATTTTGAAAAACTCTAGTCTTCTTTGGTCTTTGTTATGCAGATTACTTTTCTTCATGAGTCCCTTTCTATCACTGCTGAACGAATAATGCTGTTGCTTCGAATGATTGCCGTTCCATTACTCCACCAGTGATTATGCTGAGAGAGTTGAGAGTCCTCCCTGTATCTCCCTGATGTATCACCACGTTGTCAGAGATGTGCAATATGAAATGCAATGTGCCAGCCCTGAATCATTTTTTAAGAAATAATGGACTTTCTGCCTGTTCAGCTGTGAGGACATTTCATTTCATTCTGTGTACTCCTAACTGTCTTGTTATCTCCTTTTCTGTCATTCTCTCTTATCTTGCTGTCTACGACTCTCCCTCCCTCTCTCACTAATGACTGTTTTAATTGCTGTCTGGGCACATTGTGTGAGGTCTTAATTGTCCCCCATGGGGCTACTTCGTTACTGAGTAACAACACAAACGTGCTAAAAAAAGAGCCCAGCAATGTGAATATAGAGCAAATACGGTACACGTTGTATGGTTTTCTGAGGTGAATACTCATTTCTTGCAAATGTAGAGGTGAAACATCAGGTGAACAAAAATTCATATAAGTTATTTATTCTTCATTGTTGATCTTCTGCCCTAATGCAGCACCTTAACTCCTTTTTTTTCAATTCAAGATTCAAAGGTTTTATGGTCATATGCACAAAGTTCAGTGTTTCCCCTAGGTTTACTGCTTTGGGGGGGGTGCTGCCTGAGCGGAGGGGGGGGACAGGGGACAGGCTGGCTGTCATTGGGATATTTTTTTTTTTTTAAATCCCCTGGAGCAGAGAGGAGCTGTGGATTATTGTTATTGATTAGTGCATCAGTGTTTCTTAGGGTCAAAAACACTAAACTCACAACTTAAAATGAAAGTGTTAAAGTTTATTTAATAAAAGAGCACATGTTCAATGTGAAAAGTGACAGTAGATATAGATTAGTTGCAATTTGGTTCCACATTTTGTTGTTGTTGTTTAAACACCTTGAATTTCAGGGGGGGCGCGGGGCTCCGTTGGCGGGGCTCCGTTGGCGGGGCTCCGTTGGCGGGGCTCCGTTGGCGGGGCGCAGCGCCCCTCCAAGACAAGGGTAGGGGAAACACTGGAGCTACAGTGTAGAAATGGCAATGACATTCTTCTGACCTGAGCTCCTCAAAAAATGCAACATATATAATAAAATACAAAGAATTGCAAAAAGTCTATATTTTTTAAACCATAAATGATAATAAGACATTTTTATATCATTACATTTTCATTAATCTATTTGTTTAAAAACATTTACAGGAAAATGTTTGTTTCTGCGGTGACCAAGAAAACCCCTGCAGCGATTCTAGCTAGCCATGACATAATGAACGATGCATTTGAACCAAAGAGCATCTTTTGCTGCAGACTGGAATCACCAGCACCATTTCAACCAGTTTGCAGGTGTCCTCGTTGCTGAATGCAAACACATCTTCACAGCTATGAGACCTTTGCTAGACTAAACACACAAGCAGCATATACCACGAGGTAATGGTGACACTGAACGTGACTCCCAGTGCACACATTTCATATGGTGTGAATAATTACTCACTACCTTACGCAGGAGGATTTAGATCAGATTATTATTATATTTTACTTTGTTAATTTCATGTGACATCTTTAGTGTACGCTAAGGGGTTTGATATAACACCCTTGAGGGTACTCCAGCAAAAAAACGAATAACCTAATTCAACTGGGGCATGGAAATTACATTACAATCGCCTTTACCACGGATAAAAGATAGCCTTATATAATATATTAAAAATAGATTTTATTGAGTGATACATTTACACAACTCCCTCAATTCCAGCACTTGCATAGCGTACACTACAGTAATCATATGCCAACATGTGGACACACCAGAAAGCATTAACGGCACACAGTGCATTCACAATTTCTTTTCAGCGATCAATGCGTTTGCATGGGGTGCGAACACTGACCTCATTATGATGGGGGGGGGGGGGTTGGCACTCGAAAAGGTCTCACTAATCTAGAACACACTACACATGGATTGGGCACACCAGAGAAGCCACTATGCGAGCCTGCATACTGTTTCCCTAGGACTTATTGTCCCAAATAGACAAAAGCATATTTTGTGTACCTTCCTCACACATCCACAGTACACCTCTTAGCCACCCACTCCAATACGTATTGACATGTTCTTTTTCTTACTTGGCTCAGTGGGCAGCAGGTCGTGGATGCTGGAAGAGCGGCGCTGCCCACACAGTAGATATTTATAAGACCACAAATCATAGAAACCACAGGAATGTACTTTTTCTTTCCTGCTGCCAAACCTCCTGCCACGCGGATCACACAGCAGCCGCACCGCACAGAAACCTCAATTGCACCACATTCTTCTTTTCTTATTGCTCCTATTATTCTCACCCTCGCCCTCTTTTCTCATTCAATCTCTCTTTTTTATATCATTCAGTTTTTTGTCGTGCTTTTCTGTCTTATTCTCTGGCTTTCACACCTCCACCTTTCTCTCTCTCTCCGTCACCGCTCTGTGTCCTGCGTGAGTCACAGGCGATTGGTTGAGTGCTTTTAGAGCTCCAGTTGAATGCATTGAGTGATGTTTGTAGTGATGGAGAAGAATAAGAATAAAAGGTCACATTTTATTTGTACCATTTGTTCAGCCCTGCTTATAAGCACTTCAGCTGCTGCTCTCTGAAATACCCCGCATGATTCATTTGTCATCTGCAAAAAAAGCATTGACGAATATTGCCTTCAGACTAAGTCGTTTACTTTGTGCTTCATATGAGCTGTCAGTTTTCAAATTAAGCTTTTCTATGCTAGCGCCGCAAAAGGAAAATTCAATTCTTGGTATTTATTTATTTATTTCACATACTGTACTTGTGATATAGTCTTCTGAGAAATGTACTTACAATTTGCCGGCTTCCAGTGCAATTGAAATTCAACCCGCGCAACATAGTGAACCTGAAAGCGCCATTTGCAGCTCATTATCACAGATATTTTCTTGCTGCCATGACATCTGCTTAGATCTGATTTACAAATGATCAGTAGTGTGAAACTGCGGTGCACTGTATTCTCATATAATGTACCATTTGAACCTGCATTAACACTTTTGGATACTTGGGCCTAGCAAAGATCTGAAATATCACTTATAAAATAATGTTCCTAGCAGACATGCTTATTTAAAAATCTATTATCCATTATTATCAGTCGACTTTCTGGCCTCCCAAATAATGTACTTTTCTAATATTCGGTCTCTGTGTAACTCAGTTTGGGTCCATCAATTCTTGAGAAAATGATTTTTCTCTTTAGACCCCTAATGCTGCTCCGTGTTCACGAGTGAGTGGTTGACTGTCTATCTTTCATTTGGGGCTCTGCTGGCGACGTTGCATGCAGTTTCTTTTTTTTGACCTTTTTTGCTGCTGGTAATGACCCTGTTGAGAGTAGTAAGAGGGAACGCTGTGGACCAAAAAAACAAAACAACAAGCTGAAACAAGCTCTTATCTTGGAGCTCAAAGACCGGTGATGATGGTACAGGGCCCATCACTAGGAGCAACTTCACATACACATAGTTATATGTCAATGTCATAAATCTAAATATTTATCACAGCTAGTGCTGCGTACCGGTACGCCGAACCGGTACTGGACTTGTAAAAAGTTTCGGTTCAAGTCCGGTTAAAACCGGAACGTCGGGAACCGGTACTTACGTATATTCTCCTTTTTGTTCTAAACCATCTAAAACCTTCCATAGATCGAGAAATTTGCGCTGAGAAAAGACGAAAAACATTGTTTTGGCTTCTGATATGGCGGCCATTACTGAGCTCACGAAGTCTCGCAAAATATCGCAACTGCTCGCGAGATCTGTGTGACGTCAAGGGAAGCTGGACACTGACAGCGTGGGATGCTGGTTGCCATATATGGTAGTGTAGCTAAGCTAACTCCTTTGTATGTATGGTGATATAGTGTCTGCCGAAAGAGCAACACTTCACCCAGACAATGTTTATATGTTGTTGTTCTTGAACAAGAACACATAGACTTGTACTCTTGCATATTGAGTCTTGTATGTACATCACTATGTATGTAGTTGTGTTGTGTAGTTAGTAACACATGTAGAGTTCTAGAAAAGACATGGTGTAGACACAAGTTGGAAGGGGGCACAATAAACCTGACGAGTTTGAATTTGAGTTGATTATGAGTTTATTTTCAATTGATAATTAGCTCACAGTAAGTTCACTTTAGTTACTCACACAACTTGACACAAGTCCGGACTTATAAGTCCGGACTTGAACCTGAACCTCTGGACTTGAGTCCGGACCTGAACCTGAATGTGAGTCCAGGTACACAGCACTAATCACAGCCCATTTAACTAGAAAGAAATCCACTTTAACCTGGACGTAGAACATTCAAGTACTTAGATGTTCTTTGCTTTTAAGGTGAGGTACTCCTTTAAAACAACCTGGGGACAGCATACAGTTTGTATTAACCTTGCTGATTTAATTATAAGTCAATTATGTTGAGTCTTTACGGAGGTAAAAAATGATGTCAACATAAGGAGGACTGATGTTGTCTGTTCAAGGCATTAAACATGAACATTACAACATAATCAATGGTTTGCCCCCACTGCATGTAGTATGTGTTGCACGTTATTCTCAATTTAAAATGTCTGTAACTTCTTTCAACTTCTAGGGATCACACCTTTCCTCTGTGTCGTAAAAAGTAAACAACTTTGAAATGTTTCAGGTGAACCATGAACTGATCGTGTAATGCATTAAGGTAGAAATAGGGGAAATATGGTTCATATTGAATATACGTTAGCGGTTAATGAAAAGAAATCCAAATAGCTGCAGGGAAATGTAATGTTAGTATGTCTGTAAGACCCTCCACCTACACACAACCTCCTTCCCTGCTCCTTGTTTATGTCCTTGAGAGCAGTTCATATGCCTTGTGAGAAAAGCAAGCCACATGTTGACTTACTAGCATCATAACTGTGGTTATTCCCATTTTCTTTATCAACACTGTACCATAAAAGTGTGTGCGTGCACTCTCATAAGCAATGTCAACAGTTGTTTCCACTCATACCTCAGTCTGTCACCAACAAGGAAAGTTGGGAAATGACGTGTCAACAAATGTGACAGTTAGTATAATTGAACACCACACGTCCCCAGAGAGAACAGGGGGTCTCGGGGGTATGTTTAGAAATATGTGGTTGACATTTTGACTTTAGTTGCTTATAATTAGACAAAACAATTAATCCTGGTGTGCTGATGCATGTCAGCGTGTGGGATGAAGGCTCTGCTTTCTCAGCTGCTAATTATCACCTGAGAGAGGAGCTCTGATTGAGCTAATTTGGTCATGGGGAGGTTGAGACGAGGAAATGTGATATTGTGCTTATTTTGGTTAACTGCTTCAGACTGAGACATTCAACAGATCATTTTGTACCTGTGTTTGTCTCACATAGCAACACAAATGTTGTTTTCTTTCCATTAAGCAATACTTTCCCTATCCTTTCAGAGTCTCTCACACTTCTTTCTCAGCGGCATTTTCCTTTGACAATAGTTCTCCCTCCTCCTCCTCCTCCTCCTCGACTCTCCTTCCTCTCCATGGCTGCTCCGCTGAGTTCCTGACATACCAGACAGAATCTCAGATAGCCATTCCAGAGACTTAATCAAAGGAAAAAGGGGTTTGGAGAAGGGAGGTGGAGAGCAGGAAAACAGGGAGGTAGAGGAAATGAAATTGAAGTAAATACTGCAGTATTAGGAAAAAGGAAATGTACAAGGCCGAAACACTACAAATGTGTCAACTTATTTTGAACAACATTTAAATAGATAAAGAGAGCAGGAGAGTAGACGGCCAATTTAAAGCAGTAACGAAACATGCCTTTTTCACATTTAAAATCTATTTACTATAAATACTAGTCAAGGATTTTGCCTTTAGGTTCCCATACTTGAGCGAGCACAAAGCATGAGACTTTATATCAAACATAAATTCTGTTTGATATTTCATCTTTTTTTATTTCAAACTTAAGCATATACGATACACAACACTTGGTTGGATGAGATGTGACATTCTGAAAAGATTTACGACGTAATAAAACACTGAAGCCCCATAATGAATGATGTCAGAACAAAATACCCTCCTTAAGTTATCCACATTAGTGGTCAATACTGCAACAACAGATTTGTTAACAAAAAATGTTTCTCTTCTCTCATCTTCTTTTTTCTCTGCCTGGTTTGATCCTCTGTTCTTTTAGTGTGGCCGTCACTCGTTCCAAAGATGTGCCCTCATTCGGTCCTCCCATCCCAGAAGACGTGACCTTTCCCAAATCCTCCGTGTTCCGGGACTTCCTGCTGGCCAAGGTCATCAATGCAGAAAACGCCGCCCACAAGTCACAGAAGTTCCGCACCATGGCCACCCGAACGCGACAGGAGTACCTGCGCGACCTGGCCGAGCGCCACACCACCAGCACTCCCATCGACCCCTCCGGAAAGTTCCCCTTCATCTCGCTGGCGCACAAGAAAAAGGAGAAGAGCCGGCCGTATGGAGGAGCAGAGCTGCGCAGCCTGGGGGCCGTCACCTGGCTCGTCCAGGTGGAGGACCACGGGACGGGGGGGGAGCTGGAGGCCCTGCTGGCCGTCTCCAATGACTTCCTCATCCTGTTGGACCAGGGGGCCAAGGCCGTGGTGTTTAACTGCGCCGCTAAGGACGTGATCGGCTGGACGGCGAGCAGCCCTGCGTCTTTGAGGATATTCTACGAGCGCGGGGAAAGTGTGTCTCTGAGGAGTATCAGTAACAACACGGAGGATTTCAAAGAGGTGGTCAAACGTCTCGAGGTGAGACGTTAGCTTAGCATGCCGGCTTAGCATGCCAAGATATTGCGTTTTCTGCATGATAAATTAGTAGTTGTTTGAACAATTTTCAAGTCAATGATTGACATTTATTGGTGGTCCCGTCAATCACAACTTTCTCAGTTCGTGCCAAGTTTACTTGACATTAGATTTAACATGATATAGTTTCAGCGCTGACATGTTTGGCCTCTGATACCTTATGGGTTGCTCCACTTTCAAATGAACCAAACGCCATGTAGTTGTTTTGAGACTCTGAGCGGCACAAAAGAAAGGCTCTGAGAAACATGCAGACTCCAGTTAGTGACTTTTTTTAAAATAACTTTTTGTGGGGTTTGCTGAAGCTGTCACTATATCCTGACGTGAGTGCATTAGACAGTAAACTTTTACTGATAGACTGCATCGTGCATTTTTCTCCTCAAAAGTTTTCCGAAACGTATTTGAGTTTACTTTTTGGCTGTACAGTACAATTAGAAACCAAGCACTGTAAGCACTTAGTTCGGGCCCGGGGCTACTTTTTCACCTTTTTTCTTTTTTTTCTAAACAAGTACAAACCACAGACTGTCTGTGTCATGGCGAATACAGTCGCTGGTTTATTTATGTGTGTATGACGTTGTTGTGAGTGTGGACGGTCGGAGCATATACTGCGTTAGCTTAGCCGATCTCCCTTTAGACAACGCACATTTTAAAAAGGTTTTTCGCCTGCCGTCTGTCTGCAGACTTATTAAAGCATTAATTCATGGTTTTTACTATCCGGTATCAGTATGTTGTTACTTCGGCATCATTTTGAAACGTGTATTACAATTAAATCACGGTCAAATATGTTGCTTTTGTAGTAGTTGTAGCCCCCTTGCCAGCGATTCTCTCTCTAGTTTAGCATACTCAGCCCTGTTTGTTGAAATAGTACCCGCTAGCGGCTAGCCGGAAGTGGAAACGCAACCAAAAACGGGCCCCACACGGCTCGGCACGCTTAAAGCGAGCTCCGCGCTGTAGTGGAAATGCGCCATTACCCATTGTCTAGAGGATTTGGTAAAAGTTTTGTCAAATATGACAAAAAAAGGTTATTTAAAAACACTTTAATTCATGTGTGAAAACCAAATACTGAGGAAAACCTATTGAATGTGTAAGAGTGCTGTTGGCTGCCATTGATCATCTACCTGCCCCCCCCACACACACACACTGACTCCCACTGTTTACTGATAGTTTGCCAGCATGACAACATTTTTGAGCTGCTGTCTCATTACTGGCCTCAGCTTATTGAAAAAGTTTCAGAAACACCTCTGGACATCATACTCCTAACGGCTCATCACACACCTACACACACACTGAAGTAGTGCTAGCTCTTCCTTATCTGTTTCCATGGAAACTGGTTAGAAAGAAAAGGTGTATTCTTATGCAATCATCAGTGCTTTAGAATACATTCATTCCCCCCGCCTCTTCCTACCTTCAAATTGTGTGTGTGATGTTTTTTGTGTACAATGTTTACGTAACCTGGATGGAGTCCACCTTCTTTGATTCGCTCACAAGTATACACACATAATTTAAAAACACACATAGTGTTAGTTGGCTCAGGACTCAGAGATGTATAACTTTCATGTTGCATTTTCTGCATCTGGCGTTAATCTTCAATCGTTAGGACTACCTTGGTGCCAGAGAGAGAGAGAGAAGGCCTTGGGCCACTCGTCTCTCTCTTTCCTCTCTTTTTATCCTCTGTTTGTTCTTCATCGTTCCCTTTTTTCTTGCCCTCCTTCTCTCCCACGCACACATTCAGAAACATCAGAGAGCATCATAACAATTCCTATCAGCTGCCAGTCTTCAGCATGATTTATTCACGCACCCTAGTGAGTTTGACTTCAATAAAGCTTTTGCTAAGGCTCTGTAAAGAAAAAATAAATGCAAGGAAGGTGCCCTGATGTCGCCAGGAGACTCATTAGAGGAAGAGAGGCATAAGTGAGTTACCATAATTAAAATTAGTCCGGAATTATGATTGGCTTTGAAAGATTCTTTGCCAGATGATGATTGACAAGCGATTTGGGCTCTTAGTCCCAGAAGGACGGCCACTTCACAGCAATCCCCGCCTGAATATCGCATCCCGTCATGAAACAACATGAAGTCCAAAAGGGTCTCTCCGGAGCAACGCATCTCTGCGTGAACACAGCCTAAAGTGTTTCAGCAAGAAAGAAACTGGATTTCGTGTGTGTGTGTGTGTGTGTGTGTGTGTGTGTGTGTGTGTGTGTGTGTGTGTGTGTGTGTGTGTGTGTGTGTGTGTGTGTGTGTGTGTGTGTGTGTGTGTGTGTGTGTGTGTGTGTGTGTGTGTGTGTGTGTGTGTGTGTGTGTGTGTGTGTGTGTGTGTGTGTGTGTGTGTGCGTGTGCGCGTGCACTGGTGAGAGGTGTACTGCATAAGCTGGAGCACTAATTACTCTTTATTTATGGCTATACATCTCGAAGGGATCTCTTAAATTATTCAAAAATATCTCTTTTTCAACTTGTAGGTCGAAGCACATATGCACATTAAAATAGTGTTTGGTGGCTTTAACACTATCTACCCTATTTTCCTTCACCTGCCTCTTGACCTGTCTCTTGACCTGTTTTGATATTTTTCATCATCTCTCTTATCTAATGCGTGTTAATTAATCTTTTATCTCTACCTTGTGCATCTTTCATGTGTCAAGTTCCTGACTAAAGGCTGTGAGACATCAGAGATGACGCTCCGTCGAAATGGCCTGGGGCAGCTCGGCTTCCACGTGAACTACGAGGGCATCGTGGCTGAGGTATCTGTCCGCACATAACTCAGATGTTCCTCTGAAAATGAACTATAAAACAATCCAGTTAATTTGAGTGAAACATATTTCTACCCTGAAGAGAGTGGATATGCTTAATTAGATTTACTCCACCTGTTGCTGGGATGTTCTGTCCTTTTTAAATTGCTATTTTATTGGATTAATTTCTTGTTTTATCTTTGAAGAGTTGTATTGGTAATGAGTCATTTGTTGCAAAGTGCAGAGAGTCAAAGTTGCCTTGTTGCCACCTTGTTGCGTTCAAAATCAGTATAACAATAATCAGTATTGCAGAGTGTTACACCATGAAATATAACAAGCAATTATGTGGAGACAGAAACATTATCATTGCACTTTATTACATTACCTTAAACTACATTTTCCCTTTCACTATCTTAAATATCACTGTTTGAATAATGAAGCGTCTCACCCCGACAGCTGTAATGCAATCATACTTTGTTTCAACAGGTGGAGCCGTATGGATACGCCTGGCAGGCAGGACTGCGTCAGGGAAGCCGATTGGTGGAAATCTGCAAAGTTGCCGTAGCAACGCTGACCCACGAGCAGATGATTGACGTCCTGCGGACCTCAGTGGCAGTGCGGGTCGTGATCATCCCGCCACATGATGACGCCACCCCACGCAGGTAGGACGGGACGGAAGCTGCTTTAATCAATCAGTCAACTTAATTTACCTGGCACTTTTTATACTGGAAAGTCAACACAAAGTGAACAAACAAACAAAACTATAGTCACTACTCATCCGGTTTATAAGCAGGGCAAAACATAACTTTGTGATTTTTAAAACACTCAACATCAACAGAAGTTAATAAACACAGCACTGAATAAAACAATCTTACAATAATTAAATGAGAGTAAATACAATCCAAATAAGAGCTGGCTCCTAAAAATATAAATATATATTTAAGTACTTTTAATTACCATGTATTTCTTAATTCAGTTATCTGGAGTGCAGTTAACATGATTGTTCACCTTTTTATACATGAAGTTCAGTGGCACATTCATTTAAGGGACCAAGTGAAAAAACAGGGTACCCAGAAATTAAGAAATATACTGTATGTATATGCAAATATTCTTCTTTGCATTATTTTTGTCCTTCAATGTTAAAAAAACCCACATCACTGTCTTCTCAAACGAAACGCCCCCCCTCTCTTTCCACAGGGGCTGTTCGGAGCTCTATCGGATGCCTGCGTCAGATTATAAGAGCAGCAGCGGCGAAAGCGGCTCCTTCGAATACAAGTTCCCGTTCCGCAACAACAACAACAAGTGGCAGCGGACGTCCAGCAGCCCCCAGCAGTCCCTGACCGCCTCGCCGCAGCCGCACACCCCCAACCGGGCCATCAGCCTGGGCAGCTCCGGGGGGAAGACCCTGTCTGCAGAGAGGCTGGAGCGAGGGGCCGTCATCCCGCGCAGCGTCAGCAGTGACGGCCGGCCCCTCGACACCAAGAGGTCAGAGCCCCTTCCACGGCTAGATTCTGATTAATTTAATACAAATATTTATATGAGAAGGGGAAGAGGATTTACAACAGGGTTGTCCAAACTATGGCCCGGGGTCAATTTCTAATTGGCCCTCAGGTAAATTCTAAAAGTAAAATGGAATATATAATAACATCTTAAATATGTCTAAAATTATAAAACGGACAAGTCAAATCAAGCAATCTGATTGGTTCTTAGCCGTGATATAATGAGCGTATATCACAGGTAGAATTGTAGTTACTTTTCCCAACAAGTCAGTATCCCTCCGCGTCTGAGAAAAGCTACAACCGTTACAACTGTTACATTTAACAAAGCTTAAGTTGGAAACATGTAAGGGATAATGTGCAGCAAGGACTTATTGACCGTTGTTAAGGACGCTCACATCTGCAGAAAGAAGTCCGGTCGATTTAACTGTATACAGTTGGGCTGAAAAGCAAACTGCATGCTTCGCGTCGGGCCGAACCACGCCCCTTAGCTGTGATATAATGACCATATACCACGGCCTGTCGTGAGCTATTGCTTAAATATATTTTATGTGTTAATACATTTTCAAATACATTAAAGTTGATATTTTCTGTAAAATATTAGATGATATTGAAAAAGCAGAATCACTTATTTGCAGAACAAGCTTGAAATACACCCTTCCCATTTCCACTTATTAGCAACAATCCGAGGCTTCTGTTTTATGGAATGAGCTGCAAACAAAATCAATGGAACTCTACGGAGAGTTTAACTTAACTAATGACACGAACCTCACCTCTAGGGAGTGGCCCAGCCCTTTGTATATTATTCTGTATGTGGCCCCTCAGTGAAAAAGGTTTGGACACCCCTGATTTACAATGTACAGTTCAGCTGGAAAATGTGGATTTTTATGCCAGAAGTCTCATCAGCTAATCCTTGGTTAAGTATTTGTGTGAGTTTCTTTTTAGTAATCATTTATTGTTAGTATTTTTAACATTCTAAAAGCTTATCGATTCAACTGTGTTGCTTTGCCTGAAGAGGTTTAACAGATCATCTCTATCTTAAATATGACGATAGGTTGAGTATAAGTAGGTATGGTTGTGAGATGTTATAAATAAACCATTTGTTGGCAAGTTATACAAACTAAAGTGTTACTGCTTTTATTTCTTCATTAAAATAACACATTTTGAACCTCTTGAAATTAAACATTCAAAGCAAATCCTGCAAGCTAGTGTATCAACAAAGCACACAAAAGGCAGCCGTCGGGTTGGAAGCTGATTTTTCAGCCGCCGGGTGTTAAGTATTCATGTCCTCCAGAATGCGTGGGAAGTAGCAATCAATGGAATTTCCTCTGAAGGAACAAATTGGAACATTTTGCTCCTTCAACGCATTGCTGTGTTTATCCTCCATTTCCACATGCCTGTAGATTTTCACACTTCTTGTATGTGCACGTGTTTGTTCTCCTCCAGGATGTCTCCGGGCTGTGAGAGTTACAGCCTAGCCTCCGCCATGGCTCTGGGTCGCTCCCCTCACAACCGCAGCTCTCCGAGCAACCTGTCCTGCTCCAGCGACGCCTCGGGGAGCTCTGCTCACTGGAGGCAGAAGTCCATGCCTGAGCAGTAAGGAAGGGTGGGGGGGGGGGGGGGGGGTTCTGTGGCTGGGATTCAGTATTGTTTTATGCTAATTAAGATATATCATTAAGAAAAGCATATCTTTAGCCACTAATTCCCTTACGGCCCGTCCACACACAGGCATGAAAAAGATTGTTCAAAGGTTCGCCCATTCACTTGAATGGGGTGACGTAGAAGATTTTTAATCTTCGCCGAACTGCATTGTGGGGAGCGGAGCTCCCAATGCTTGTGAAACTGGCATCAGCCAATCAAATCCCGTCTATGCAAATCAGTGCAAGCGCTAGCCAATCAAACTGCGTGCAAGCTGGGAGAGCCAGACCGCAGTTCATTTCCTCATATTCCAAACGAGAAATGACGGTAGCAAATCACCCGGTTCTTTACGACCAGTAACTATTTACCAGGATACAAACCGGAGGAACCAGGCATGGAGGGAGGTGGCAGAGACAGTGGGTGAAACTGGTAGGTTTTCACCTGTTTGGGGAGTTTATATCCAGTTTACTTCGTTTTGACATTGCTATTGCTTTGTATGTCGGGGGCGGGAGATTCATGTGATTGGTTGTTGGTCGTGTTGCTCGCAAAAAATCAGACACGCCCAGAATCAAGATTTTTCAAGATTTTTTTCATGCCTGTGTGTGGACGGGCCATTTTGTGTGCGAGCGAGAGAGAGCGCACCGAAAAGAATAAAGTTTAAAAGGGTGATTTGTAAAATATCCATAAAGTAAATCTGTTAACAGTTCTGTTTCATATGGGTGTTGAGATCCATAGATCTCTTCATTTTGCTCTCAAAGTGCACCAGATTAATGCTTTTAACTTAAATATTTAAAAATAAATCTTCCCGGGGGAGCATGACCCCGGACCCCCCTATGTGAGGTCCACACACCACCTATAAAAATAGCACTTTATCCCTGCTGCAACCTAAATGCCTCTAGCCTTCATTGTAACTGTCACACTGTGTATTTGTGTGGGGGGTGTTGCAGTAGAACATTCAACTGTAGCGACCGGTACATTAATGGGAAACCCTAAATGTTTGAGCACCCTCTATGAAACGTCAAGCTAGCTTTTTTTTTTCTCCAAGGGGGGGGCCTGACAGAAAAAGTTTGAGAACCACTGCTTTAACCCTTGTGTTGTGTTCGGGTCTCCTGTGACCCGTTTCAAGTTAAAATTATATATTAACTACGCTCTAGTTTTTTGTATCGGAACAACGCTATCCTCCACAACAGCTATATAAACACTACAGAACTGATTTTGACCATCTTTGCCAAGTCTGAAGGTCTCTAAAAAAAAAAAGTGTATAATTTGGTGTTGGGGTCTGGGGAGACCCAGCAGAATTGTTTTGGGTGACTCGAGGTCAAATTTGGCCCAATCAAGATTCATCTTTGACTTTAGACACTCCTCCCCTCCCCCTTCATCAACTGTAACAATAATTTTTCGCAGGGGCGGATCTACGGGGGGGAAAGGGGGGGAAGCTGCCCTCCCACTGTAGAGCCTTGCCCCCCCAGCTGCCCCCCTAACTTTTGTGTCCCTAAAACTGTACTTCTCAGGCAACAAAACAAGCAGTACATTAATTAAAAGTGAATCATTTTAAATATCACCTTAAAGAACGCAGCTACGGCCCTGCATTAAAATGCGGAGCGGCGTCCACACAGACCGCGCGCGGCTCACGCAGCTGCAGAGAGACCGAGCTGTCCCAGGACCTGAGTGGGGATCAGCTTCCCCTTGGAGCATTTTCCCTTCCACTACTTTTGTTTTTACTAAGGACGAGAGCTTGAAACAAGATATTAATAAAGCGCTGCCGTTTGAATCGATAGCGTTTACCAGACGGGCGCTGTTTGAGGCGTTACGTTACAAAATAGCCTACTACACAGACAGCGCCTGCTGGGAGATTGATCACTTTTATTTGCTAAACTATGCCGTACTATTACACAGCAATGAGGCTGATAAATTAAACCAAGACACATCCTTTACTGTCAAACTGGGTCTAAACACAGCTGCCTGTGTGCGTTTGATAAATACTTTCTGATTTTATAATTATGATATGCTACTTATTAGCTACATGGCCCTAACGTGTAAAGTTATACAAGCATTTGTACCAGTGCTTTTCACAAGTCGACTCTTGCAGGCCAGAGTAGCTGGAGTGATTCAACAACAAAAAATACATATCTGAGAAGTGATCAGGACGAACAGAAAGAGGAAAAGGAAAAGAGAGTACACTGAAGAAACCAGGCGGCTCAGAGCAGGAGGAAGCCAGGAGGAGATGAAGAGACCAGGAGGGTCAGAGCAGGAGGAAGCCAGGAGGAGAGGAAGAGACCAGGAGGCTCAGAGCAGGAGGAAGCCAGGAGGAGATGAAGAGACCAGGAAGGTCAGAGCAGGAGGAAGCCAGGAGGAGATGAAGACATTAGTGAAGAAGAAGGAATGTATGTGAGGAATGAAGATGAAGTGTCAGAAAGAGGGACAGAGGCAGGAGGCAGATGAGACTCCAGCTCGACCACATGGTATGTTTTTATTCTCCTTACATATTCCATCACAGCAGCTCAATCTAGCGGCTCTTAGTATTGACAAATAATTATTGAAATGTGTTGCTGCACAGGTCACCTTTAGCTCTCTGAAGAGATGGGTGATGTCTTTTGTGTACTTAATTATAACGAAGTACTTTTACTGTACTTACAGTAAGCAGAATTCATGAGTATTTTCTGCTGTTTTATACTATATTTGAGTTTGTTTGTCTGAACATCTTGTTTCTCTTATGCATCAAGAACACACAGGGCATGATTTAACAATAAAAAGGTTATATACAGTATAAAATACCACATACTGTCTGCCCTCCCATGTCACCCTGGCATGATCTCTTGCCACCCCATGTAAAATGTTCTAGAACCGCCTCTGCCCCCCTCCCCCCACGGGAGCTCGACCTTTCTCAAAGAATATGTACACAAACACTTGAACCTGAACACACACATACACGTGTGCAATACGTGGTGTAATGTGTTTTGGGGCCATAACATTCAATTACAACCGGATTGTACGGTTATGAATGCATTATAAGTTAGTTATGATGTAGTTAAAACAATATTGGATGATAGTAATTTTTTGTGTGTTTTGGACTGAAATAAATCATGGGTCAAAATTGACGCGCGAACACCATGAACGGTAATAGCTTTTGAACACAACACAAGGGTTAATAAAGCATAATATATTTCTAACAAAATACAATGAATTCACAGATTTTGTAACACTATTTTTACTAGAGGTTTAATTCATGACGCTGGTTTATTAATTTCCACAGTTGTAACATTGTATTACACACAACAGTGTAGGAGAGTGAGGTGATAGCGATGGTGTCTTTGTATATTTTAATGCCATTTTTTCTTTTCTTCTTCCACCCACTACAGCCTTTGGTCAAATGTAATCTCTTTCATGATCTGTTAGTGTGTTATTCTTAGCTGGAAACACACAGCTGATTAAACAGCGGAATAAAAGCTGTATTTGTCTGCTTATCCAACAGGTTTGCAGGCAGCCGCCACTCTCCGATGTCCGGGGACAGACGAGATGTGGTTGGAGAGGGCGGGTCCAGTGGAAAGTCTACTCCTAATTGGTCGAGAATGGAGGAAGGGGGAGGAGCTGAACGAACGTCAACAGGTGATTATAATAGGGACATTTAATTGAGTAAGCTTAATACTGGGTGTGTGTGTGTGTGTGTGTGTGTGTGTGTGTGTGTGTGTGTGTGTGTGTGTGTGTGTGTGTGTGTGTGTGTGTGTGTGTGTGTGTGTGTGTGTGTGTGTGTGTGTGTGTGTGTGTGTGTGTGTGTGTGTGTGTGTGTGTGTGTGTGTGTGTGTGTGTGTGTGTGTGTGTGTGTGTGTGTGTGTGTGTGTGTGTGTGTGTGTGTGTGTGTGTGTGTGTGTGTGTGTGTGTGTGTGTGTGTGTGTGTGTGTGTGTGATATATGAAGGCACTTGACTTTAGAATAGCGGGGGAGGGAGGCACATCGCATCCATATTAGTAAATCCTTTGATGTGACAGGTAGCCAGAAAGGTGTGTGAATGGAGTTAGTGTGTGCCTCCTCGTCTGCCAGTGACAGTTTTTCGTGCCGACAGCATCCACAACCCCCTCTTCTTCCTCCTCCTCCTCTTCCTCCACCTCCTCTGCAGGCTGTGAATTATGTTGCCGTCACAGAGCGGGTCTTAATGTCTCTGCAAGGTGGGAAGATAATGATGCAGCGAAAAGAAATGATTGAATGGGGGAATTGAGATCAAGTAGTGATCTCATTACAGTGAATGGCTTTCCCTTTGTCACTTGTCACTCCTTTCTATATTAATAATGAAGGAAGAGAAAGGGGGAGAAATTATTTTCTTTCCTGTGTCAACAAAGTTGGCCAACCTTCTCTTTGTGTGCTTTCCCTCCTTTCCTCCAGCCTGTTCCTCATTCACAAATGCCACTTATGTTAACCTCTCATTCATCTTTCTATTCTCTTGTACGTTGGCTCTCATTTAGTATTCACGCATGAAATGTTTTCTGGGAGTTTTCTTCTTGTTTTCTCTGAAAGCCACAAGAAACACATGCTCTTCTGCCGCTCCTCTAAATCCCAGCCGGATGTTTCTCTGGTTGATTTTTGACCGGCCTAATTTCAGCCTTGACCTGTTTCTGACCGCCGAGATCCTAGAGAACAGCGTTAGTCTCTCATTTTGTGGTTGTTTGTAGCACTTATGTCTCTATTGGTCAGGGTGGAACAATGTAGGCTCGCCAACTGTCAAGCCCTGTTCTGCTTTCTCTGTGGTTTGAGTTGATGTCCTTTCCTCTTCCTCCCATTTACCCCTTGACCCGTTAGTCCGGGGCAATGATGATGTGGCCGAGCTCCGTCCAGAAATAACACATGTCATGTAGAGGGCAGAATACTCACTTTTGATCTCCCAATTCCTGTCACATTCGAATGGGACATTACTTGACGCTAACTCTCAATATGTCGTTTTCTGCCACTGGTGGTCTTTCGATCTAAATAATTACTAAAGATGTTTAATGAAATTGTGGAGTAGTGTGAGTTTGTCATTGCTGTCAAGTGTCAACCTATTACAGTTAGGATTTCTTAAGGAGGTTTTTTTTTCCAGGAGTAGAAACATTACCGGTGGTCTCCTGTTCTCCAAAACAACAGACCCGGTGATTAATTTCATTGACAAAAGAAATTAAACGGAGACAAAAATAAGTGTTTCTGCAGGAAAGCCAAGATATAAAAACTGTATTGTAAAAATACTGAACAGGGATTACGTCACCATTAAAGGTGCAACTATTCACGATATGTCTATTTCTCTACTATTAAATAAAAAATGTGTTTCATTTTCTTTTATTAACCTGGCACGTTTATGATTAATTCATGCATTGGATAGTGAGATGCAGAGATTTGCGACCTCTTAAAGGTTTTTTTAGTTTAACAATGCTCACAGGAGTGCACACAACAACCCGAGGTGTTGGGAATGTATTTTACATCAACAATCACATCAATAACCAATCTTAATAAAAAAACTAAATGCGGTCACATTATGCACAAGCATGCACACATGCAGCTATCTCTAATTAGCAGTGGCGAACCGTGTCTATCACAAACGGACCTTCTGTAGACACACACACACCCCCTGCCGCCGCCCCCCCGGCGTTATGTCCGTATTTTCCCTGAATTGTCGTCTTGAAAAGGGTACTCACAACAATTCCGCAACAACTTCATCTTCACCTGTTGCACTTGCCCTTTCAATGTTAAAAACAATAAAACGGCATGAATTGCTTCGTCGCATTCATCTAGATCAGGGGTGCCCAACCTTTTTTGAACCGAGATCTACTTTTAAAGTTGCCAGCCTACCGAGATCAAACAGTCCAAATAGAAAGGCGTAGCCATTACTGACAGCCTACTACCAGGTGAACACACTTCTACTTGTATAAAACTGACCTTTGTACGATTAATACTTCATAAAATACTGCAGATCCTTTATCTTAGCTCTTTCTAATCTACACACATACAAGTATTTAACTGAAGTCACACAACAGTGTTGTTGATACAGAGTTTGAGTTTATTCACACGTCACATACTACAGTGGGTAATGTTTTCAAGAAACATTGAACAGTGCTGCCACACATGACACAGGAAAAAAAAGAAAATACTCTGAACCCTTTCTTTGCCATTATTTAAAAATAGTGTTGCTCCAAAAGTATAAATTAGGCTTACTAATAAGACAACTCAGATCTGAAGCTACACAGGAATCTGCTGCCAAAGTGCAATAAAAAACCCTTTTTTTGTTGCATTTTATTAGAGTATAAAAATAAATGCCTTTTTAAAATCGGATGCAAGCAACACTAGTTTCTTAACCTGAATGATAATAGACTATAATCAATTTAAACAGATCTTAAGGTTTGCATTCTTAAACCATTGTGTACAATAATTATAATGAATAAGTTCAAACAAACTAAAACTTACAGCTGATTAATAACGGTATCTAACTTGAGTTTTTATTATATCAAAAACCTGTTGAAATCAGTGACAAAGCGCGTCGGCAGCCTCCAGGAATGCTTCTTTCACAACTTCGCCGTCTTTGAAAGACTTCATGTGTTTCGCAAGAACGCGACTGACACGATAAGATGCTATGGTAGCAGCCTTGCTCTTGTTGTTACGCCTGGTGAAAATGGACTGCTGTGCATTTAGCGGTCCTTTCAGGCCCCTCCCCTTTTGGGAGCGTAGGGCAGAATTAGGAGGGAATTCCGTCTCCTAGCGTTTGTGCACAGTTTTGAAATGCCGCTCCTAAATTACCCTTCTTCGATAAAGCCACGCTCGCATTGCAGATGAGACGGATGGACTTTGAATTGGAATAGATAAAAAAATAATTAACCTCCCACTCGGAGTGAAAATTATATATTTTGGGCTTTTTTGCTTTTGCCATAATTGCGGTCTTGTGTGTGCGAACTGTCACTCCCGTTGACACGGACAAGTCAGCAAAATAGTGCCCACTGCCCACCAGCCACGCCCCGACACATGGGGTCACGCCGGCCAATCACAAAGCTTTGATGCGTTCATGTGCATTATTCTGGCACAGGAAGATTATGTTATAGGACATTAACGATAAAACTGAATATTGTTGTTCTATTTTTAGACACATCTCGCGATCGATTGGTAGGGCACCCCTGATCTACCGTAGATCCTCTGTCTCGAGCCAGTTAACTAGCGGGCCTTCTAGGGTACCCTGGAACTGAGGGAAACTCTGAAAGAACACGCCCATTGGCTACAAATCAATATATGATTGGTTGATCAAACTGTCAATCCAAACGTATTCTCTCATTCAGTGCAACGGCTAGGGCATTCTATCAAGGATATAGAATACCTTGGTTAAAGGATATTCTACCCAGAGACCCAGAACAAGATCTGATTGGTTGCTTTCTTTTCTAACACAAAACCACTGAAATGCGTAGCGCATGGTTCGAGAAGGACAAACAAATCAACGTAACACTGTAATATTACAGATCATCAACAACACAGATACGATTCTCATTTATTCATTTTATATACATTTTATTTATATAATTAAATAGATTTTTTGTTTGTTTTATCTGAGTGCTCCAGGGTATTCTCTGAATACCTTGAAGGCCCTGACGGTTTGCCACTGCTAATTAGTGCAGAGTCCTTTGAACTGCGATGAAGAGGAAGCTAAGCAGGGTTATGAATATTCTACGTGAAGGGTGTGGAGTCACTATATTTCTGGATTCACCCCAGCAGATGTTACCCCCCTCTTAGCTCTTCCTCTAATGGTGCCGTGATCATTAGCTGCTTGTTCTTTGTGTGTTTGTTGCATAAGATATACACAATTACATAACAGTACCATTTATAACCCCAGTTCTGCTTCAGGACACCTCGTCACATTACCCCACCGTCAACAGCCTGCCCAGAACAAACAGCCGTCTGTTTGATGTGCGCTGCATTAGGTGACAAGTGATCTGGGTTTATTCTATGCACACGGTAGAGACACGATTAAAAACAATCGTTATAAACCTCAAGGAAGCAAGAGTTCTGTCGTAGCAAAATACACTCAAGTGAGCACAGAGGAAAACAACTGCATCATCAACAAGTCATCTGTTTGTACCTCAGGGTTTGTTCATGTGTTTTTCCCCTCTATTTATTGCAGAGTCTCCAGTCTCCAAATCGGGTCAGGGCTACTCTGGAGCTCCTCGCATCCAGAGGCAGGAGCAGGTCATCCACGTGTCCCCGAAGAAGGGCAGTCAGGTCAGGACACTTTTACTTACACCACCACTCTGACAGTACTGTTAGAAGAATATCACTCGTCACCGGCTTGGTCTTCAATATTCAGGATACATGTATTTATTATCCTTGCAAGAATGGAAGTAGTCATCACACACAGGGGTGCGTGGGGCAAATAGTTCCCAGAGTAGAGTCCTTGATATGCTTATATACAAGAGAGGGTGTTACAGTCAACAAGATGGAAGAATACTGGTTCAAAGCAGTGTTCTGACATTAGCTAAGATTAGCTAATGTCAGAACATCCGGTCATACATCCGGCTACGTACACAGCTACGTAGGGCCTCTTTTATCACGTGCTACTCTGATATAGAAGGAACATTCAGTATTTTCCCAACAAGTACCCACCATCCTCTGGGGCTCAGATCACTCGTTTGTTTTTATTAAGGTTTTCTGCATCGCTTCTGGCATATGGGTAAAATGTAATTGTTGTAGTTAGTCACATTGTAATCTTAAAAAGTCACCAAATAAAAAAAAACCTGATGTTTTCACACACATGGAATTCTCCCTCACTCATCTCCTTTCTGTTTGTTCTGGCAGTCGGACGGCCCTTACTCCGGGCACTCCAGCAGTAACACTCTGTCCAGCACCGCCTCCAGCGGGGGCCACAGCGACAGCGACAAATGGTACGAGATGGCAGCGGGTGGAGGAACCAGCACTGAGCCGGGAGGAGAGCCGGAGCCCAACGGCCTGGGGGGAGGAGGCTACCTGCAGGGGGCGTCGGCCGACAGCGGCATCGACACCAGCTCTTTTGGAGCCTCCCACCACACACACCCCCACTCCCATCACGGCAGCACCACCTCCCTGCTGGCCCCCAGCGGAGGGAGAGAGAGCCGGGAGAGCAGGGAGAGCCGGGAGAGCAGGGAGAGATCAGTGTCTCCGTGGCACAGCCCCACCGAGGGGGGCCGCAGGATGCTGGAGAGGTCTCCAGCTGCAGCAGAGTCCCCGGGCCTTCCAGGAGAAAGGAGCCTGGAGGGGACCGGCCGGAGCCCCCCCACTCACCTCCTGGTGAGAGACAGCAGCACCTTCAGCCTGAACGAAGCCGGGTCACACTCCAGGTCAGTCTGTGGGTTTGAGACTTAAAGTATGGTTCACAACTTCTAGTGTTCAGTGGTTATAATATATCCTCTATGAAGTATCACATGTATCTTCCTTGAGACCAACTGCTCGGTTACATCACTTATACTTCACCTTTCACCTTGAACATAACAGTATCTTGCTTGAGGCTGATGTAAACAGTATCAGAAGCTTTTGAATAAATAAATAAAATACTTAAAACTTAATACTAAAATATGATGAAAAACGTCAGACTGAATAACAGCCATCTGATCATTTCTTAATAATAGCAGGAAAGATACTTTTGGGCAGTAACTAAAAAAACATGTGATTCATACAAAAAAGGAGAATAGCACTTATTGTGCAGACCAAGGCTGTTTCCATGAGTGAAAGATGTTTTGTGTATCTGCCATGTGATTCAGATCTGTTCCACAATTGCCTTCTTCCTTGACCCCTGCCACCAAGTTTCGTAAAAATTGGGTATTTGATATTTTCTGTTGAACAAACAAACAGGCGTGCAGTGTTTTCCTGACCTCTGCTGAATGTTTCCAACTCTCATTACGCCAATATTTCTTTGTCCAAGAAGAACACACACTAGACGCTAAGTCTCTCCTGGAAACCAAGTGTGCGGGGGCAATTATTTTCTCCCTCTTATCTTTCCACATTAGGCCTCAGGAAATGTGAAACACGTGTCCAACTTTTCACAGCTGAACTGGTGTCCACAGCCGAGAGAACTCCAGCGTCACACGCTTCCTGTTTGAGCCAGTCTTAATTCACAGCTTCAGATAGAGTTACAGTTCACGACCCGTCATCTGTCCGGCATTTAAAATGCACTTGTATTCTGCTAAAGTGGCGGAGCAGGGATTAGGGGGATTAATGTACTTATAGAACCAAAAGTAATAGTACTCATTATGCTAAACGGCCTATTTCAGAATAATATATATTACAATGGATTATAAATACTGATGCATTTATGTGTTACTTCTTGAATGTTACGGATGGTAAAGCTGTAGCCAATTTATTCTACTTCACCTAATAATGATATGTTACTCAATTATGCATCGTACTTTATAGGGATGGGAATTTGAAAGCAAATGTATATTCAAATATTCGACCCCCAAAAAAACGGTTAACCGATTCACCGAAATGTACATATCCTATAAAAAAAATTTGAATACAAAATAAATAAATACATGTTCAAATAAGTATAGAAACCAAGTCGAATTTCTCAAATGTATTGAACTGGTGATCACAGTTTGAACAGTTGACAGCTTTCATGCTTAAAACTTAACTTGGTTTTTAAATTAAAAGAATAAATAAAAAAAGGGGATCATACACGAACAACATAACGGGTTAGGGTAACGTAACCCTATCACAACAGAGATCAACAACCTGTAACAGGGCTATGCACAGAATGCAGCTATTCAATACTCATTCTTCTTTAAGAATATGAGCATGTCTACTCAGGGGAGAGGCGGGTGCGGAGGCGATTCACAATCAGGCCAGCTGTAGAGAAGACCCTCTCAGCTGGAATTTGAGCATAAGATGAGATTTGAGTCTGCGTGATCTGCGTGTAGGAGGGGCAGCAGCCATATCATTAGCTAGAACTAGCTAGATCTGACGGATTTGGACATAAACGCGAGTGAAGTATGACCGGACGCGAGAGAGAGAGATCAGCACCTGCAGCTCTGCCCGCTGTGAGCAAAACACACCTTTAGACCTGACACACTTAGCTATGGCACTGCCGTATACATTGAATTATTCCATTTGATAAAATGTAATCAACTTAGGCACTCCCCCGAAGAAAAATTAAATAATAATAATTACAATAAAAATATTCATAACTCATATTCTCATATCTGAATAATTTCGAGTATTCGATTAATTGTTCCCACCCCTAGTACTTTATGAGTGGTTAAATATTTGGTATTAAGCGTCTGTATCTAGTTACTAATGTTGTCAGACAAACATAATTGCTCAACGTTTTACTTTGATATCTTGTTTCAACAGTTACTTTAAAAAAAAAAAACATTATGCTTTTATTTTTTTACTCTATTTAGTCTTTATTTTTTACCTTGTGTGAATCCTGCATTTCCCCAAGGGGATAAATGAAGTTCCATCTTATCTTATCTTATAACTCAGTAAAAAAAAAAAAAATGTGCCTCCCTCTTAGCGTAGCCGAGTGGTTTTTTGAAATGGCTTACAACGGAAATAGTAAAGCACAAGTATCCCAAAGTTGTATTGAGGTGCAGTATTTAAGTAAATGTAATTAGTTGTATCCTACCACTGTTCTCTCCTCAACATAAACATCTGGATAAGCCATTAAGAAAACCTGTCATAAGGGTTATGATTTAACTTCTGTATATTTTTGGGGGATTTTGACATACTTTATTAATCCTCGTGGGGAAATTGTTTCTCTGCATTTGACCCATCCTAGTGTTAGGAGCAGTGTGCTGCCATTTTGAACGGCGCCCGGGGAGCAGTGTAGGGAACGGTGCCTTGCTCAGGGACACCTCGGTAGCACTTGGTCTTGCCCGGGTGACCTTCCAGTTGCCAAGCCAAGTCCCTATCGACATCGCCACCACCGACCCTGATATCTCCTATCAGGCTCTTAAGCTTTTCTTATTCGTGGTGCATTCCCATGATGAGTAACCCCCCCACTGTGTTCCCCTCCTTTGTCCATCAGCTCCAGGCACTCGGGCCACAGCTCCCCGAGAGACGAGTCCTCCTCTTCAACAACGTCTCCTTCGTCCCAGTCCTCCTCCTCCTCGTCCCCGGGGCCCAAGAGCTTCTACCCCCGCCAGGGAGCTCAGTCCAAGTACCTGATCGGCTGGAGGAAACCCGGATCCACCATCAACTCTGTCGACTTTGGAGACACACGCAAGTAAGGAGGAATTTAGACAGTACAGTTGGGCTTTATTTATTGTTCGCAGTACGGCAGTGGGTTTAAACTGTGAACACAGTTATATTGCTTTTATGTTGCCACAAGTTTGGGCAAAGTTTATAATAGATTGGTTCAATAGGTGGCCCCTAGAAACATTCAATATTCCAAGCAAGCGGCTCCTAGTGGATTTGAAAACGTTTACCTAGCATTATCTTCAGGGTGTGGGAAAATGAACACAAGGACAATATACTCCAATTAATTCAAAAAACAATGCTCGATCCATATTGGCTTTTGTAAAGCTGATAATGTTGCATTCGTGTTGGGAACTTGTCAGAGGTGATGAAGCAGTGTTGTTGTGCTGCTCTTCATCACTGCATGTATATAGGAGGGATAGAATTGAACATTACTAGCTTTACTATGACAGTGTTCACTGTAGGGATGCTACGTAACACTGTGTTGATCCCATTGCTTATCCACCCACATGACTTCATCCCTGTACTGCACTAAATAGCTTCTGGAAGGAAATACATACTGCTCTATTCCCCCCTTGTGGTAGAAGAGGATATTACAGTAATGGCAGCACCTGGATGCAAGTTGGTGGTGAAATGCTCTGCTGTTGAAGCTGAATGAACACATATCTCTATTATTTATCAGTGTTATCATTTGTGTGTAACCAAACAACAGTGCCGTTATGTAAATAAAATGCTAATTGGGGTTTGAATTCAGAATATTTGGAAGTTAGGATAATTTAGTTTGTAAAAGTTTACCTTGATGAAAGGGGATAATATTTTTCATTAATAATTTTATGTCAGATTTTTGGACAATTCATTTAGTCTTCTAAGGACACCTGAGGGAGGTGTGTGGCGCAGTGGGCTATACGTTGGTGTTGGTCAGAGGGGCACAGGTTCAAATCCCACTGCAGTCAGCATGTCGTTGTGTCCCTGAGACACTTCACCCCAAATTGCTCCTGTTGGGATTGTCCACAGTATTGAGTATGTTAGTCGCTTTGGATAAAAGCATCTATCAAGTAACATGTAATGTAATCTGAGTAACTTTTTGGAAAGTGAAAAACAAGGGTTAATCTGTGCGGCCTTGTCTGTCTGTGTGTGTATTAGGAAGTCTCCAGGAGAGGGGGGGGTGGAGGTTGTTCCCGTCCCAGCAGCCAGGCCCTCTCTTCGGGATATGCATTCGCCCCAGCCTCACGCCAAATCCACGATGGAGGAAGACATAAAGAGACACAATTCCCCCGACAGCCCTCCACTACCACGCAGACATAAGGAAAAGGTACGCCTGCAGAAATATGCATCCCAAAATCTTTTTACAACAACTGGTCGATATAACCAAATCCTAAAATAACAAAACTGTTGTTAATCAGGTTTCTTCACCTTTTACATTTCCGTGAATCTTTCAAATGAGTAAAGTGGATTCATTTGGACAAGGCAAATGAAGCCGTCTCCTGACACAATACCACTTAATGTGTGTCTCTTTTAAATATTTGCGAAAGGACAGATTCACTTAGAAAGTTACCCCACATTCGTCTTACATGTTAGGTGTACGTTTAGTTTGCACATATCACATTTTTCTAATAGGTATTTCTGCGGTTGTTTTCTGTCGGGGTTCATCCACATATTGCATTTGGTTGGATCCTATTTTAGTAATAATACAATAACATTCCCCATCACCTCCCCACCCTGTGCAGCACGGGCAGAAACCCCAGCAGATCCCGCCTCTGAACCGCCATCGCCCCCTGCATCGAACCCTCTCAGACGAGAGCATCTATCGGGGCCAGCGCCTCCCCCCCCTCTTAGACTCCATGCCCGAACCGGCGCTCGGTGCAGACCTCCTCTTCAGCTGCTCCACCCTCCCACGCTCACCCACCACCCGCGGAGTTCCCCTGCGACGGCCCTCCTATAAACTGGGCGTCAAACTCCATGGTAAGTGTGTAGGTTTCTAGAAGAGGCGAAGTAGCTATAGCAGCTGGAGTTTAGTTTATTTGTTTATAGTGTCGTGGACAGTCCCCATTGATCAACTGTCACACAAAACAGTAAATGGGGGGAGGAGCTTTAGCAAACATTGCTAATTTCCAGCTGTTGTCCCGGGCCAGATGATAATGGACACCCTTAAAATCACAATATATCACAGCTGCAGCGTGTAGTTGACCAAATTAGCTGTAAGTGGTAAGACTATTGACAAATTACCAGCTATTTAAAATAATCATCATGTAATTTTTCTAACAAAAATGCCCCAAAAAATTACTTGAATTCTGGGATTTCTTTTTTTCCCCTCTGTTTTTATATCATAAAAAAATTGCTATTTGAGACTGACAAAAGATCAGATCTAAAGTAATTCACTTGGATTTTAGAAACTGGGAAATGTTTTACTATTGAATGACATCACACACACACAGACACACACACACACACACACACACACACACACACACACACACACACACACACACACACACACACACACACACACACACACACACACACACACACACACACACACTCTTTGTCTAACACGCTAACAGTTCTGTGTGCTGTTATGTTCAGTCATCGTTCTTATGTTGAGAATACATTTACTTTGCAAGTAATTATGGGATGTATTTCTTCTTTCATAGCAATTTTCCTTCATACTTTCTTACCGTGAAATAGGTCTTAAATTCTATTCAAAGTGGTCTTAAAAAGTCTTACATTTGAGTTGGTGAAACCTGCAGGAACCCTGATTATGTACACCAAATGATTAATCTGTGAATTAAGGAAATACGCAACAGATTGACTGATAAAGAAAATAATCATTAGTTGCAGCATTATTAACTTTCAACAGCTGTTTTTATGTGTTTATATCATTGTTTAAAAGACTGTATTTCAAAATAAGTTCTTTAACATTCAGCTCTTTCATCCACTCCTCTGCTTATAGGTGACCTTTCAGCATCTGACACATCATTGGTGGATCTGGTGGAGCGTCACCGCGGCCCCCTCCCTCAGGAGCTGATGCCCCTCCCCTCTCAGGGCCAGGAAAGGGAAAGCCCTCTGGAGTGGACTCACCTGGTGGACGTGGCCAGTACGTTTGAGACTGAAAGAAACCCACACTACGGTATTAACAAATTCTTTGTCTTTAGTAAAGTATATAAAGCAGCCTAACAGAGAGTCAATCAAGAGGGAGAGTGATTAGATAGTCCTGATTGTGGGGTATCAATGTGTTTTATATATAACGCATAGACATGAATTATTATTTCCACTTTTTTGAATTTGTTGAGCCTTTGCCTGCTACTTATTGTTCGTATAAATAACTATGACTTGGTTTTACCTTTGTTTATTCCTCTCTTCTCCAGTCCAGAGAAGTTATGTGTTTGGAGATTCAAACCACCGGAGCAGCGGGGCCTCGAGCCCCCAGCAGTCCCACATCGAGCTGCAGCCGGCCCCGCTGTCCCGGCCCTCGTCCAGGTAACACCACACACAGGAAATATTCAGGGTACACATGTGACCTCAAGACTGCAACTTGTTCACTTTGCAGCCGAATAAGACTCAAATAAAAAATGATTTGCCTTCTTTTTTTAAATAAAATACAGTACATAGATCACTACTTAATCTCATCATAAGGCGCGTTCACACCGGAGTACTTTTACCCGTACTTTTCCCGTTTAGTTCCGATAGTGCCTGGAATTTTGCGTTCACAACAAAAA
Source organism: Notothenia rossii (assembly GCF_949606895.1). Classification (NCBI taxonomy): domain Eukaryota; kingdom Metazoa; phylum Chordata; class Actinopteri; order Perciformes; family Nototheniidae; genus Notothenia; species Notothenia rossii. The sequence goes on along the minus strand of NC_136906.1, from coordinate 73,590,295 downwards.
GAGGTGAGTGAGGTGACTTCGGGTGGCAGTATACACCGTGAAGTGATTTGCGGCCTGCCAGTAAACCCAAAGCAGCAGAAGAAGAAGAAGTGACGTAAGCGGCTTCATTTGCGTAATCTTCCCTCAGGGAACTTATCCCGGTGTGAACGCGATCTGTACTTAGTTCCATGGGGTCACTAAGTGCTGTCACTAAGTGCTGGCACTAAGTACGGCAAAGTACTTGGTGTGAAAGCGGCTATTGTAAACCACTGCAAAAATCACTGTATTAATTCATTTGATCGTGTTTTTAAGCTATACATATACATTCACGTCCTTTTGAGTCTTAATTAATTGAATGCAAATTGCTGTTAACTGTCATAAGAAATAAATAGATTCACAAAGGAGAGAGTGTGAGTATGAACGATGCCTCTGTGTCTCTCTCATCCCCAGCGAGGGTCACATAGGGCTGGAGAGGAAGGTGACCAAGCTGGAGGCCACGGTGAAGATGCTGCAGGAGGACCTGAAGAAGGTGAGGTGGGGGGGAACACACACACACATGCACTTACTGCACGAATACATATTTATAGATTTTTTTTTTTTGGCAGTTCATGGAGATATGTTAACCTTCACTCTGTGCTAAAAGATAACTGTCTAGGAATGAAAGTCCATGCTTTCTTTGCATCCAGTGGAACAGGGAACAGCAGGGGGTGTAAATAGATATTTGGTCTTGCCACTGTTTATTTGTTTCTGCTCTACAGCTTATCGGTGCTCCCTTTCACTAGACTCACTAGAATGAGTGACATTTCACTCAAATGATCTGCCATCCTCTCATACGGTCTTTCTAAGCTGATGTCTACATTTCCATTACTTTCCATCACTGTGTCCAGAGTGTTAAAAAGGGACCTGTTGTTTTGATATGTGTGTGTCTGATGCGTTTCACCTACCTATGATAATATAGGCTAACTCTCCAGTGTCAAACAATTGTTGCTTATTTTTGACGCCTCATTTATGCTATAAAAATTACTTTTCAAAAGACGATCCCAGAGCAGATATTTACACAGCATTTTAGGTTCCTTCAGTTTTTAGCTAAAGGAGCGAAAACTGAAGGTCACGTTATTTTTAAAAGTTTGATGTTTTTGATCTGCTAGTTGCAGACTTTGACTACTTTGACCTCTAAACAGTGAAGACTTTTCCCTCTCAAAAACACTGCAGTCTGGTTGTGATTTATTTCTTACGCAATTCTTAGTCAATTCTCTGCTGTCTTTGAAATACTGGGAGGCATTAACCCGTCTGCATTTCTCCCGTTGTAAGCGGTAGATCAGTTCGACACCAGATCAGATTTTATTTACTATTATAACAAATCACCATTTAGCCTCAGGGGGTTTTACAGTCTGTTCAGCATACAGCACCCTCTGTCCTTTTCAACCATCCCCTCAGAAAAGGAAAAACTCCACAAACAAACCGCTTCCACTGGGAAACTAGTATGCTACACTTCAACCACCCCGAAGCCAGAAGCACAACTCAGAGGGTTTCATTTTTTTCTTTAACTGGATATAAATGAATGTTCTGTTGTGCTTTTAACAAATTCAAAATGTCAATTGATCAAATCTGAAAGCTCGTTTCTGTGCCGGCAAACCTGAGATTGTTTATGTAATTGCTAAAATTAAAGTGTTGATTATATTTAAACAGAGTAAGGTGATGATGTTGAATATTGAATGTTCAGTGATTTTATTTGTAATTCACTAATTTCAGTCACGACGATATTGTTTTCTTCTCAATAGAATAGAATAAAATATATATTTTATTGTCATCATACAAAGTACAACAAAATGTCTTTGGAAACTCTCACTGCAGTAAAAAATAGACACAAATAAATAAATAAGAGTGGTAAAAGCGATGACAGTGCAACGAGATAAAATTCAATGTGCATATTTACACTTACAGTCTAAAAACGTTAAATGTACAAAACTGTATAACTAACTGTGTGTTCATAAAGCGTTACGGTACGTCCACACAGCAGCTTTGAAAAAATCTTGAAAATCTTGGAGGTGGGCGTGTCTGAGAGCTTGGCGATTTTTTGCGAGCAACGCGACCAACAACCAATCACATGAATCTCCCGCCCCCGACATACAAAGCAAAAAAAGAAACGGGGATTTTATGCGAGCAATATATATATATATAAACTCCCCAAAGAGGCGAACACCTACCAGTTTCACCCACTGTCTCTGCCACCTCCCTCCATGCCTGGTTCCTCCGGTTTGTATCCCGGTAAATAGTCTGGTCGTAAAGAACCGGGTGATTTGCTACCGTAATTTCTCGTTTTGGAATATGAGGAAATGAACTCCGGTATGTCTCTCCCAGTTTACACTTGGTTTGATTGGCTAGCGCTTGTACTGTCAGATTTGCATAAACGGGATTTGATTGGCTGACACTTCCAGCTCAGCTTCAAAAGTTGAACATTGCTCAACTTTTGACTCCTGAAAATCCTGAAAATCTTCGCTTTGCTTCCCCACAATGCAGTTCGGCGAAAAGCGAGGCAAAGTGACGTCACCCCCATTCAAAGTCAATGGGCAGAGAAGCGTTGGAAGATTTTTTTAAAGCTGCTGTGTGGACGTACCGTTATAGTAACCAAAGCATGCAAGTAAAATAGCCATAACTATCTCTAAATAGTGGTTGCACTCCTTAAAAACTGCTTCAATTGTATCAATGTCCCCCATCCTCCCTCCCAGGAGCGTGAGGAGAAGCTGAGGCTGCAGGGGCAGGTCAAGAGGCTGTGGGAGGACAACCAGAGGCTGCAGGAGGAGTCGCAGACATCCGCCACCAAGCTGAAGAAGTTCACAGAGTGGGTCTTCAACACCATCGACATGAACTGATCCCCACCCCACCCCCACCCCCCGCCCTGCACACTTTGACTCTTGCACGCACGCACACAAGTGCACACATCGACACTGGGCAGAGACCATAGGGGAAGAAGCTGTGCACAAGAACCCTGGACGTGATTATGCGTCCATCTTTCTTTGGCTTCATACATCAACAGCTGATATCTGGTGAGCGGCCTCCCTCTCCACACTTCTCAGGATGAGAATAAGTCAATATGAGGGACTGTCCTCTCCAATGGGACCAGAGACTAAGCTGTGCCAAAATCATTTTATAAAATAGTGACAAAGAGGAAGCTCCCCCCCTCCCCCCCCCCCCTGAAATGCTTTCTCACTTCGATGTGTTTCCCCTGTTAAGGACCTTGTTAATACCACTCGGAGTCCGACAGGTACTACGCGACAAATCTGCCAGCTGGCGTTTGCTGTAACACAAACACCTATAATGAATCCGAAGCCTCGAGACCTCTGACTGGACGAAGGAGAGCTTTTTGTTGTCTTCACATGTACAGAAGTTTCATCTCCTAAAGTTTCTCACCACTGAAGGGTCATGGTGGAAGTTCAGCCACCGACATGGAAGCAGGTCGCCTCTGATCGCCAGGGAAACGTGGATTTGTACAGCATTGTTCCTCCTCTTCGTCCCTCAGATCTGGATTACTGCATCCTGTCTGTCAGCACAACCCCACACCTGACGGAGGAGTGTATTTATAAGCCATCGGCAAGCGGTGCCATCAAACATGACTGAAATCCAGAGTGCTTTGGTCTATCCAAATTGTATGTGTCTTAAAAGCAATAGGAAAGACTCCTGTCTCTCTCATAAAAGAATAAGGGAGACGTGTGATGTGGGAGGAGATATTTTAAAGGTTACACTTAAAAGACTCTTGCTGCACAAGAGCCTCCATCTTCTTCTGTTAAAGCAGAAGATATCATGCTTTAGGAAAAAGGACGGAGAGGACTCTGCGCAGCGTCCCATCTGGAATACACAGAGCCAGTAATGACATTTTTTGGGAGGGAAAAGTAAGAGTGGACTTTTTCCTCCTGTGTTAATTTATTTCATTGTATTATAATTCAAATAAATAAGTTGTTCTATTCGTCAAAGTACAACTGACATCAGTGTTTAGTTTCTCAAGAAAAACGGTCACTAGCTATATTATTTAAATGGCTTTCTTTCTCAATTCTGATTATATGCTTTTTATTCTGTATTATGTTGTGTTTTGTGGTGCCCAAGCCTGCTGTCGTGTTGCTTACAGTGCCCTCTAGTGGTGACCAGTGGAAATGTCATGATTATTAAATGTGCCGCCAGTCACTCTGTATTTTCCCCACGCCTCTCCAACAATCAGTCAGACATCGGGAGGCCACACGCACACACACACGCAGAACAGGAAACAAACGCCAGCTTTGACAGACAATCAAAGGTGGATTTTAGATTAAAGGAAGCAAACCTTATGTGTGTGTATGTAGGTGTGTTTTACATTTTAACATCTATAGTTTTCCTCAGGTTCAGTATTTGTAGGAAAAGTAATTATATGGTGAGATTATAAAGCCCCATGATGAGCCAGTGGCAGTGTGTGTTGTCAGTGTGTGAATGTACATCAGCCATGCCTACACTCCCTTCTTTTGGTCATTTTCTCAGAGCAGGGACGTGCCTTTGAAATAGCACCTGGGGAACAGATGAAAGGGAAAGGCTCGTCTTTTTCATCCCGAAAAATAAACACATTTGAGTTTTAATCAGCTTCATACTCACAGTTGTAGATCTCATAAATGTCTGTAGTGCGAGGCTTGTCTTCGTATGAATATTTGTACCGAACACAATCAGGCGCGCCAGCCTCCAGAAGCAGGGACGAGTGTGTTTGAAGTGTATGGAAATGTGACGGTGTGTGTGCCTTTGCATTCAGCGACATGCAGTATATCTTTCAGGGCAGCTGGCCCCTGTAATAAGAGTGTGTTGATAGAAATGTTCCCCCTAAATCACAAAGCCACTTACACCCCGAGGAGACAGAGTGTTCCCTCAGCCAGGTGCATGCTGGGGTTACTTCAGGTCGTCGTATGTTGGAAATGCTGATCACAAACGTGGTGTTAAAGCCTTAACTCCTTCCCTGTCCTCTGCTATCAAACGTTTGATAAAAAAAGATCCCAATTTTTGAATCTCTTAAAAGTAAATTTGTGTTTTAAATCGATGTAATTAAACCCAGAACGCCACCCGGTCTGAATGTAAAGATAATTTAAACGAGCCTAACGAAATGTGACGTTTACTATAACTGACATTCAGCTTTGTAGTTTAGCAGTGTCATGAGTGAAGTCGTAACAAAAAAGACGGTTCTGTTTTAAGAATCTCAAATAAATCTGTGTGGATTATAAAAGAAACGTCCCAATAGTTTTGCTTGGTGATATTATATAATTGTTTTAACAGTTCAAGAAGTCGGCCAGTTGTGAAAAGCATTCTAGTAGTCATCCAATAATGTGAAATCCTTACACACGATATAACGAGATGTATAGGTGGAAGTTTTGAATTGCTCAGAGCTACCGTTTGCTTAAATGATGACTAATGTTTGGTATTTTATTGTACATGGAAAGTGCTCTAGTTTTTGTATCTCAAATGAAGTATGGCCACATGACGAACTGTGCAGTAGATGTTTTGCTCGCATCTTTAAAAGTGTGCATCGAGTGGGATGTTATACATTTGTCCACCTTATACAAAGACATTAACAAACCAGTGACTCCAGCGAAAGATGTTATTTCACAGTGCATATTTTTGTTTCCGTTCGCTATGTTTTTGGTGCTTTTCAGAGGGAAATGTGAATGTTCAAATGTTCCATTTTGTAATTTGTTTTTAAGAATCTTTGCACAATGTTTTATAAAAAGGGTTGTGTTGTTTTGGATGAGAAAGGTGAATCGATCCATTCCTGTGCCGTCGTGTCTTGGTGTTGCTCCGTAGTTTTCCTGCCAGCTGACAAGAGGAAGGTCCTTGACTTTATTCAATACGTGTACCCTCCTCTTCCTTCAAGCTTCACTGATCAGACAGAGCCGGCTGGAGGTTGTTGTCTCTGTAGGGATGCTGATTTCCAGCCTGAGAGCTTGGTAATTGCTGGAAGGTTTCACGAAGCTGATCCGTAGGAAGAACAAACTAACCCGTGAAGTGGTCGGCTCTGAGCGGAGGGAAACAACCTTCAAGAGGACCAAGCGTTTGATAGAATAGAAATGCTGTTTACATCCTGGGTCCATTGTCTTTGTAAAATGTAAAGGTATGAAAAAGACATTTGCAGTGATCACAGTATTAAAGTTTCTGAAATAAATAAATGCCGTATCAATTTGTGGATTTATTTTACTTCTGTGAGTTTCTGATCTGTACTGCTTACATATTTTAATGAACTTGAGCTTACTTTTTGAGTACAGAATAAGGATACAAACTAAAATACTTCTTATAAATTAGAAAGCTATATACAGCACAAATCTTAAAGGCTTATTTTAGCTACTGCCGGCAGTTTTGCCATACCATTGAGTACAATGGGATAGTGATGGATATGCTGGAGAGAAACACACCATGTATTGAAAATGGATATCAAATATTAAAGATGTGTTTTATGGTATATGTGATATGACAGTATATTAAACACGTGTTTTTGCTTTTAATTAATCCACTATTGAGAACTGAATTGCCATAAAGCCAGAAAAATACGGTCAAATTTGCAAATCATTTATAAAAAAAAAAAAAAAAAAAATCAAAAGTAAATTAACAGCTGTTTTTTTTCTTCTTCTCATCTTCAATTATTGCTCATGTGTCCAGCCTTGCGTGGTGAACAGACAACAATATCATTTGTCATAATGCTTCTCATCAGAGTGGGTTTACTTGATTTTTCGTGCAGAGCGTTGTCTGACAGTATTGAACGGTGAGTAACCGCAGAGTGAGCAGGTCTGCGATCAGTACTGTTCGCTTCAGGCTCCCATTGTTCCTGATCTCTCTGACTCACCTGATTGCACTTTAACTCACAGCCGGAGACACAAACTCCTCTCTATCCTGTGTGATGTTCTACAACCAACCAATTAGCAGTATCTGGTCACTTCTGGCACACAGAAAGAGAGTATTGAAAAGGAAGATAAGAACATATATAGCATTATTTTTTTTAGAGTTCAACTTATTGAAAAGCTCAGCCTGAATTACTCTCGTGCAACACTGCATCGCTGTTTGGCAGGATATTACCAGGCTCCAAATGTTCTAGAAGTGCAGTGGATTACAGAGCTCACATGTACATCCATCTATCTGAGTAAACTCAATTTAGTGCGATGCAGACATGCAGTTATAAAAGACTACTGAATGTACCTTGATTTTTGTTATATTTGTCCAATACTATTTCCACAACCAATAATGACCTTGGATGCTTACTTTTTGTGTTTACACATTAACAGAAAGTATAGAAATAATTTCCATGGCAAATACATCCTTGCTCCTTTATTATTAAGACAAAAGAGATATTGGTATTTATGCTAAACTACGACAATAAGTTAATCGTCTCTTTTGTTGGCAGGGAATTAAACAATGGAGGATTTAACCAGCCAGAGGATTAGTCTGCCATAATCACATAGTAACTAGAAATTAAACTCAACGTGAGCGCAAGAAAAACAATTGCCTGTAATCTTATAGCTGCCAAATGAATACCAACACATTGATAACATAGTTGCCCATAGATTCCCCCTGAAGCAGGGGCGGACTGGCCATCTGTAGAATCTGGAGAACCACAGAACGGCCGGTCGTCAAGGGCCGTTGACGGCCGGCTGGCCCTTTAAAAGAAAATGGTTTAACGTCATCATTTAAATTGCGCTGACGGCCGATAGAGGGCGGCAGCGGCCGCTAATGCAGTTGTGTTGTTCTTATCTGTCAAATAATCACACACGAAGAAGAAAAAAGACCGGCCACATGAAGGTTTCGTTCCGATAATCCAAAAATCAGCTCCTAAATTCTAACCCTATCTCCTATTCCTTGACCTCTGAGTGAAACGTCACGGGGTCAAGGGATAGTGGATAGGAGAATTCAAAAGGATTTAGGAGAAGAGACTGCGGTACTTAGAGAGTCCGAATGCACTTCCACTATCTGACGTGTTTATGATGCGCCAGCGTACGTCATTGTGTGCGTCTGCTGCTGTGGTGAAACTATGGAAACTACAGTGTTCTATACAACGCACTACATGGATGTTTAATAAGAACGAGGGACTCATCTAGAGACTCTGCACCGTGCTCTGATGCTGTTGTTTTATGCTTTATGAACGTGGACAACAGAGAAACATATTCTTCATGACCAAAGTTGTAATGGAAATAAAAAAGGAAAGTGAAATGTATGCTCGTCACCCTCTCCCTCCGGTCCACATTAATACAAATGATCCCAATACGTATGATTGTATCAAAATATCTTAAAATCAATACAAATGTATTTATTATAAACGTTAGTCCTTAACACCTATCACTGTGTACATCACCATTCAAACATATTTTAAAAGTTGAACAAACCCCACACAGCCCAGTGAAATGTTGACTTTATTTGATCATTTCAGTAAAAACTAACGTTCATATTTCTCTTTTTGATTATAATACTGATGAACGTTCAAAACAAAGCACTTTGGCAACTTACCACATACGTTTTAAAATGCTTAATAAGCACCGTATCTTTCATGATATAATTTCTCCGTCATAATCGTTTGTTTCCGTGAACTGCCGACTGTTGTGTGACGTCAAATGCTGCGGCTGCAAGGCATTGTGGGGCAGCATTTTCTCCTCTTCTTTCGGTAAGGGAGGTCCAGTGGTTCCTAAACTAAGGGAGGTTATAAAGGAAGTTTGAAACTTCCTTTCCTTTCATTTGGAGAATTGGAACGGCACTTAACATGGCTGCCACTGACGTACTTCCGGGTCATTTCACTTGGTTAGGAAGGTTCCTAAGCTAAATGGACTATTGGAACGCAACCGAATAGAAGGGATTAGACACCGCGGCAGACAGGGAGAATGAAAAAAACATGGATAAATATCAAAGAAAATGAGAAGAAAAAGGTGGGGCCGAGAAGGCAAGAGAAAAAAGGTGAAGTCACTCCCAGGTGAAGCATATAAATGTCGCAAATTGCCAGACCTTTTTGGCAGCAGCGCTGCTCCAAGCACTATCAGCAGCAGCTTAGAACAAGTGCAAGGTGCTGAAGAGAATGATGAGGGCGCTAGTTCAGATATACAGCCAGCCTCCTGCGTTCATGATGAGGGACAGAGTTGAGCTGGTGGAAGAACCAGCTCAACTGGCACATATGTACAAGTGCAAGAGCAAGAGGTGGGTGAGAATTATCCCTTTAACTATGTGGCGTTTTCTCCTGGAGGCCAAGGGAAGACAGGCTTCCCCTTTTTTTGGGATTGTAGTTATAATTTTAATAAATAAATAAAAACACTTCGTTTAGTTTCGGTAATTATTCTGCCGGCCCATCTCTCCCCCATTCTCATTGAGTATTTTACAAAGAGTGAAACAGCGGCCCTCTAGATGTTATGATGAAACAGTAGATTGCACTCTCTGTTGCGAGAGGAGGCTAGCCGAAATTGGCTTCCCTTGGTGAAAAGAAATTGAGGGATTGACCAATCAGATGACGCTCACATCATGCCTCGCAATCCAATCAAATCGCATCAACTTCAGTTCGTACTGTAACTGTCATCACCGCCCTTAAAAAGTAGCAAGCAACTGAAGCAAGTAGAGATGTCCCGATCCGATCACGTGATCGGGGATCGGAGCCGATCACGTGATTTTCAAAAGATCGGAATCGGGAGGAAAAAAATCGGGGATCGGGATTTTTTTTTTTTTTTTTTTAAATACTTTTTTTAAAATGTTGTATTCAATGTTACAAAACAAAAATGACCATGTTTAAGTCTTAAAGTCATCCTGAGGCCTTAGTTTTGGTTTCAAATGAAACAGCATCATGTATGTGTTGCTTCTTTGGGGCTTGTTTTCATAGACCTGGTTGCTTATTTCTCTCAAATCTGGCAACAGGGTGATCGGGACATCCCTAGAAGCAAGTGCAATTATGGAGGGTGGAGATTTGGAGTATTTCATCCAAAATAATTTGACTAAACTTCCACTACAGCACCAACTAAAAATGAAATCTGATGACAGGCCAATGCCCAAACTGGAGCTGTGTACAGAGAGGAAAAAAGGAGCGAATCGGACGTTAAACTTTAAATAATAAACAGCGGATTTCTAACATTTGACATTTCATGTGACCGGACTGGGTCAGTTTCCAGGGCTGAATTTTAGTCCCAGTCCGCCCCTGCCCTGAAGTAGATACTTTCCAAATAAAATATCACTTCAAATAAGGCTTTAACCAATGCAACTGTTGAAGAATAAATGTCTGCCAAATTTGGGGGGAAAGGCCAAGTACAGCTGAGAGAAATCTGATGGGACGTGTTTGTTTGTGACCTGGTTCGCCCTGTGCTGCTCCCGGTCCTCCTGCAGCGATGTTCAGGCTGTTTGAGGCAGTGACTGCAGTCTGGGTGCAGAGGAGGAGGGCTTCACTGCAGAGGAGGCAGCAGATTAGTCATCTCTGCAACAGGTGGAAAATGAGTGGGCTGAATCACCTGGGGTTCCTTTCAAGGTTTGGCTACGGAGAGGAGTGTGTGATGCCTGAATTAAAGCCTGATCAGAGAGAGCTGGAGCCTGCTAGGTCTTTTTTTTTAGCCTTTGAGAGTTTATTTGCAAAGTGCTAAATGTGTTCTTTTGGGTTTGAACATGTTGAAGTTGTCTGTGTTTACATGTTAGGGCAATCCTGTGCTGATAGCCAGCAGAAAGCATCACAGCAGGATTGGACGATTACAAATCTTTCACAGGAGTTTTGACCCAAACTGTTTAGATGTAACTTTTTATTTTGCTGCCACTGTCTGCAACAAATCTTTGCATAGTAACAAACGATTCAAAATTGAGAATCAATACAGTGGAGCAACAGTAATATTGTGAGACAAAATTGTGTGTAGCCAATCTTAGAACATTTCCAAATGGCAAGTCAATATCAAATTATTTAATAAAAACATTTCTGTCAATCGTTCAAAAGTCTCTTTCCTGATTTAAGTTGCTCCAATGTGAGACAATGTATTAGAATGTATATGAATATATAATCGGGAGCATTTCAGCTGTATTAGAGCTGTATTAGATTAACAGTAACATGCTTATTCTAGTTGTAAGTGCACTGTCTTGATGGAGCATATGTGGGCAGGAAATAAGTGAGCAGAGGGTAGAGATGTCGATTCTTGTTCTGTTTTCTGTGACTATCTGCCTCGCCCTCTAGACCAGGGATCACCAACTACATTTGTCCAAGGGCCAAAATGTATCCAATAGACCCTTTCGCGGGCCAGCAATTTTTGAAAGTAATCAGAATACAGTTACAGTTACGTGTCTTAAAAACATATTCAGATTACTTTTGGAATGCTTTATTTTTCCATAACAGATGGGTATGTTTTGGTGAACAGGAGACACTTATTTTACTGTTTTAATTGCTTATCAAGAACTCAAAAACAACATCTTGGTATCATTCTGGACAGCTCCCTCTCATCTGCACCCCACATAAAAAACATCACCCGGACTGCATTCTTTGTACTGTCTTAAAACCTTTCCTTGGAATATGTTATGAATTGTAAGGTGTCCTTGGGTGCTTTGAAAGGCGCCCCTAAATAGAATGAATTATCATAATTATTTATTATCTGAAACGCTGTAATAACTTTTAAAACTGTTTCCAGTCACTTGTCCCGTGCATTCAGCAGCAGCAGGCCATTCACTTTGATTTGATCCCGTTATGAAATGTCATCATTTCGACAATAAAGAAATGCTACATAAACGTTATCTTGCACATTTTATTCAACCATCTCCGTTTCTAACTTTCAATATATTTTAAAAGAGATCTCTCTCTCTCATTTGCGTGAAAATCGGGAGGGTTGGCAAGTATGCATGGTGTAGAGTCATTACACTGTAAGTAGAATTAGAAATGTAAGACTTTTTGTTGTGATAGAAACAACAATCTGACCTGGAAAAGCTACAATAAATGAACCGAAAACATCACAAACCACGAGAGTATTAGAAAAGAAATGGTGTAAAAGATCTGTCACTATCACTGTATACCTTTGCAGATTACACTTCGATAGTGCACACAACATATTGACTTGAGATATTTATGTGAGAGTAAGGTCTAGTCTGTACATCGGAAGGTTGTCAACTTTTATTCTAACATGGCTTCATCTCCATTTAGACTGCTGCTATGTGACTGGACAAAACAAAACCTGTGTGTTTACCGGCAGCGCGTGGTCGTCCCTTTTCTTTCCCTTGTGTGTGTTGTGTGTGTGGACCCTTGAAGCTTTTATCCCACGCTCTCCAGCAGCCCACACACAGCTTCATGTCTCTGCTCTGCTCTTATCAGGCACTCAAGGAAAGAGTCAGAGAAAAGTCGAGGTGTTTTGTTCTTCAGAGGCACGGCTTTGAGGTTTGCTGTCATTCCAGATGCTAACAGTTCTTTCATCTGTCCATGTTACACTGTCTGCATGCATCACTGTCTTTGATGGCTGTGTGTATTCAGCTGACTGTCCTAATGACACACACTTTGTCATCTCCACTAATCACTAGTCACTTTGTATACAAGGAGAAGCATTTTGAAAAGCTCTGACTTTGAATGCCTCTTGAAAAAAGGGATTGATTCACTTCATACTACACTGAACAAAAATATAAATGCAACACTTTTGTTTTTGCTCCCATTTTTCATGAGATGAACTCAAAGATCTAAAACATTTTCTAAATACACAAAATAAGCATTTCTCTCAAATATTGTTCACAAATCTGAAAAAATCTGTGATAGTGAGCACTTCTCCTTTGCCGAGATAATCCATCCCACCTCACAGGTGTGGCATATCAAGATGCTGATTAGACAGCATGATTATTGCACAGGTGTGCCTTAGGCTGGCCACAATAAAAGGCCACTCTGAAACGTGCAGTTTTGCTTTATTGGGGGGGTCTGAAAACCAGTCAGGTTTAACCCTAACCCTAACCCTAACCCTAACATGTCACCCACTGACACATTAAAAAATGTTTTAGGGTTTAACCAGTCAGGTTTAACACTAACCCTAACCCTAACATGCTCACTATCACAGATTTTTTCAGATTTGTGAACAATATTTGACAGAAATTGTTATTTTGTGTATTTAGAAAATGTTTTAGATCTTTGAGTTCATCTCATGAAAAATGGGAGCAAAAACAAAAGTGTTGCATTTATATTTTTGTTCAGTGTAGAATAATTTAAAATACTTTCTGTAGGATTAATCTGATAACATTGCTACAGAATTGTATTATTTTGGTAATAAAGTGCAGGATAAAGACATCAAAAACACCTGTTTGACCCCCTTTCTTTTGCTGGATAGAGTTCACTCTTCTCTTCAGATGTAGGTCATGAGCAGCTGAGATGAGTTTCCCATATGCAGGATGTCTATAGAGCTCCTTTTTGCGTTGAAAGGCTCCCGTTAAAATGGTTTGTGTGCTGCAGGACGCCTGTGGAGGCACATCCAACTGGAAGGATTTCCTCGGGGCAGACCCAGAACACACACAGGGATTATACATCCCATCTGGCCTGGAAACGCCTGAGGATCGCCCAGCAGGAGGTAGAGGAAGGAGCCAGGGAGAAGAAGGGCATCTGGGCTACTTTGCTTTCTCTGTAACTGCACCACCACCCAGTAGTAGCAGAAAATGTTTGTTTTATCTTCAAGCAAATGTTCTCAGGCTCACCAAGGGGCTTGGTAGGTGTCATGTTATTCTTTAAAGCCACACATTTATTTGTGTACAAGTTGTGATAGAGACTTGGCCCATATCATTTTATGAGTAGCTTTCTTAAGGACATTTGTATTTGTGTGAGTTCATGTCCTGAGAAGAGTAAGTGGGGCAACTCCCTTCCAACCAACCAACCAACCACACACACACACACACACACACACACACACACACACACACACACACACACACACACACACACACACACACACACACACACACACACACCCACACCCACACCCACACACACACACACACACACACACACACACACACACACACACACACACACACACACACACAGACTCCCAGTGGGATCTCCTCTTCCTGTTTACTGTTACTCAATAATTCAGTTGGTCCAGAGTGGAGACTGTAGTAGACATGTTGTGTGTGCGCGCGCGTGTGTGAGTGTGTGTGTGTGTGTGTGTGTGTGTGTGTGTGTGTGTGTGTGTGTGTGTGTGTGTGTGTGTGTGTGTGTGTGTGTGTGTGTGTGTCAGGCCAGAGTGCTCCATTAGTATCAATGTTGTTTTTGACGACAGTTAGCTGGTAAGTGCATGTATTGATTGTGAGCATATCGGCGTCCAATTTTTCCATTTGCACATTAAACGTCAGAAGACAGTGAGATATACAGAGACAACTGGCTTTTGAAGCTTTTGAAGCACCCTGTTATTTTCACTTGAATTAGAGCAGCTAATATTTTTAGCCTCCCCAGTCCGCATCAGTGAAATAAACGCCCCGAACCTCTGTCAACAAGCTGTGAGTTGACACGCTTAATCTGATCTGTGGTTGAATGCCCTCACTGTACAGTGTAGAGAGAGGAGTATAATCCCTTCTAACTACAGTACCCAGTTTTCCTCCCTCAGTACATCATTGCATCAGATACTCTGATGTGCTTCAGCGCGCGGCCAAACGTTTCCATCAGCTCAGAGTTTATCTGCCGCCTCGGAGATGCTCAACATGAGAAATAAGGAGAGTTTATACTAGGAACAGAGAAAGAGGTGAATGTGGGAAAAGTAAAAGACAAATATTAGTTGAGATGTTAATTGATTTTGTCGCACAAGGAGAAGAGTCTAATATTTTACCATTCAATGGATATTACAAAGTATCTGAGTGCATTTGTTCCACAGTTTCAAAGTGATTTTCTCTATTCATTTGACATATTAAGTGTTCATTACTGTGCATTGTCCTTGCCAAATAAACGATTAAATAAATAAATAAAATGAAATAAAAGCCTTTTAGAAGC